>NW_016821123.1:24152-73884 GCF_001698545.2 Rhinopithecus bieti
TGTGCTGAGCTCGTGTGGTGGTGTCTGCCTGTGGTCCCAGCAATTCTAGAGGCTGCAATGGGAGGTCTCTTGAGTCCCATAGTTCAAAGCTGCAGTGAGCTATGATCATGCTTCAGCTTGGGTGGCAGAATAAGACCCCGCCTTAAAAAAATAAAAACTAAAAAATTATCTCTCCTGTACCTATTCATCCCTCCCTCTACTCATGTCCAACAATCCCATCCCAGGTGAACCTCTGACAAACACTCATCTTTTTACTGTCTCCATAGATTTGCATTTTCCAGAATGTCATATCGTTGAAATCATACAGTATGCAGCCTTTTCAGATTGACTTCTTTCTTTATCAATATGCATTTAAGGTTCCTCTATGTCTTTTTCTGTGGCTGGCTAGCTTTTTCTTTTCTTTTTTTTTTTTTTTTTTTTTTTTTATTATACTTTAAGTTCTAGGGTACATGTGCATAACGTGCAGGTTTGTTACATATGTATACTTATTTTTTAAAAGACTGAAAAATATCAAAGCAAAATTACTATTTTGTGACATGTAAAAGTTATATTCAATTCAAGTTTCAGTGTTTACAAATAGCTTTATTGTTTGAATATTTGTTTACGTATTGTTGATAAGTGCTTTTGCACTACGATGGCAAACTATTCAAGGAGTTGAGTAGTGTGACAGAGACCCCGATGGCCTGCAAAGCGTAAACCATTTGCTAACTGGCCCTTTACAGAAAAAGTATGTCAGTCTGTGGCTTACAGAAAACAAGAGGATAAGGTATAAGGGGAAATAAGTTGGAGGGTCCTATGGTCTTTGGTGACTGTTGTGATGCATAATAGCTGTTGCGTTCCTAATTTACGTAAGACAACTTTATATCCTTTTATTCTTTTAGTTTGAAAACTAAGTCTGTTGGGCTAAAATGATAGGAAGCAAATGATAATTCTCTCCTTTTTTTAAAAAAAGCAAGTGGTTTACATCTTTGTACTTAAATGTTTTGGTGACATAATGAAACTGATATTCATGGCATTTGTACTTTACAGAGATTAAACTAAAATTAAAATATTTCAAAATTCACAAATAGGGGATATTTGTTAATAAATCTATTTGGGAAATTCCTAGCAGAGGCTCTGTCTATAAAATGAACAGCGTTTCAGCAACTTCTCTTATTCACAGTGCTTGGTTATTCTCTAGGGAGACATACACAACACATCTCTAGTTACCAAACAGTTCAGTGTGATATAAACATGGCAAAAAGTCAATGAATTTGAGGGCAAGGGTTTCCAGCAATCGTCCCCCACTGCTTACTTCTTCCATGCCCTTTCTCAGTTTTCTTCAGCCAGGCAGCCATCCCCTCTGGTTTCTCCCAGACCCCCGCTGCAGGCTCCCAGCCATCACAGAAAGCCCCTTACACATTTTGGCTCAAGCAACTCTTTCTCTTAGAAATGCAGATCCCAACATTTCCTTTTAAACTCAGGCAACTTGGCTTTTTCCTGCCCTGTGATCTTGAAAGTTGCTTGGAGGAACAGCTGAGTGTATGGGGCTGTGGTCCTCTCAGGGCTGGCATATTGTAGCCCAGGGGGTGCCCAGGGGCCTTTCTGACTGGTTGGTTAGTTGGGTAAAAGAGTGGAGTCAGGAGAGCAGCAAATCCTTCTTAACTCACTATAAAAATGCAAGTGTTCCCCAGGCCTCAAATAGTCTCATCTGAAGATAAATTTCCTTTTGCCAAGAATTCTGCTGAAAATAATCCATCGTAGCCAGATAACAGCTATGCAAAGAATATATAATAGACTGGCAGGGGCATGTATGCCGATTCAATACAGAAAGGTGAGGGTTTCTTTTGCTGGGGTGTGGTGGGCGGGGGAATTCCTTATTGCAATCATACTCTACTTCTCCATCCAGAAAACTCTCCAACCCTCTTGGGGGACTCTCCATTTTCTACTCCCCCTTATGTACCTACCTAGACCATCTGCTCCCATAAGTCCTGCCTGACTCCTGATCCAGTTACCTATCACTGCATAAGAGATCACCTCAAAATGCAATGGTTTCAAACAACAACAATCATATACTGCTTTCTGTCACGGGTCCAGGAGTTGACTGGACTCACTAGGCAGCTCTCCCACAGGGTCTCTCTTGAGGTGGCAGTCAGGTGGTGACTGCGACTGGAGTTACCTGAAGACTCACTCTCCAGATCTGATGCCTGGGCTGGGAGACGCAACAGCTAGGTGCCGGAGCAGCTGCAGCTCCTCAGGTGTCTCTGTCTCCATGCGGTCTCCCTGATATGGTGGTTGTTGTATAGCCAGGCGTTTTACAAGGGTGATGACTCAGGACTCCAAAGCAAGTGGGGGAGAGAAAGGGAGAGAGGGAGAAACAGAGAGAGAGAGAGAGAGAGAGAGATTGTGTGTGTGTGTGCCAGTACGCGCAAGGTGAAATCTGTATTGCCTGTGAACTACCCACCATATCTTTGGTCCTCTTGACAGGAAACCTCCTAGAAATGTTTGCTGTCTCTAATCCCTCTCTTTACATTCTTCCAAGAACTTTGAAGTCATATTTTATTTAGCTAGTGTTCAAAACATATCTAGTGTTCGGCCAGTTCCTACCCCCTCCAGCACTGCCACCTGGGACTTCTGCTTGAATGACTGTAATAGCCTCTCCGCTAGTCTCCCTGCTTTTACCCTTGCCTCTCACTGTCTATTCTCAACACAGCAGCCAGCAGCATCCTTCTCAAATGTAAGTCAGACCAACTGACTGTCAGCTCAAAAATTTGCAATGCATCTGCATTCCACCCAGAGCAGAGACCACCATCCATGGAATGGTAGAGAAAGCCCAACATGCTTGGGGACATTCCCTCTCTGACTTCATCTCCTGTTGTTCTCCTACTCCCCCAGCTTCAGCAATATTGGCCTCGTTGCCATTTTTGTGAATATTCCAGCATGTTTTCACCTTGGGGCCTTTGCTCTAGGCTAATTCATCTGTCTGGAATGCATTTCCCCTGGATGTCTATATGGATGACTTTCTCCTTTCCTTGAGGTCTTTGTTTAGATATCAACTTCTTAATGATGCCTATCCAAGCTGCCCTATTTATCATCACATTCCTACTCTACATTCCTGATCCTTTTCACTCTGCCCTGTTTTCTTTTCCAGTAACACTTATCACTTGACATGCAATATCACTTCTGACAGTTGTATATTGTTGTGCTTCTTATTATTTAGAGAACATAAGCTACAGATGAGCGGAAATCTTTTCTATTTTGTCCGCTGATGTCCCAAACACCTAGAAGAGTACCTGGCATGTTGCAGACATCAATAAGTACTTGTTGAATTTTCCTTTTCACAATTTCCTTCTACATTGTTATGATGAGATTTTATTTCCTCTGTAATTTGATTTTAAAAGTTTTAATATAAAAAATATATTCTTTATGTTAAAAATCAAAGAATAGAGAAGGGTATAATAAAAAAAAAAATAAAAGAGTCCCTGTGTCCCCAGTGAAGGTCACTTCATACCGGCTGCCCAGAGAAATTGCTGTTAAAGGTTTCTTGTGTATTCTTTCCATTTTCCTCTGCAATACAAAATATATCATATATACTTATAAAAAGGCATTATATGCATCATGTTAATTTTTCAATGCGCTTTAAAATCCCCTTTATTTTTTGTAACTTAATAGTAGAATCATGGCATAGCTTTTATAGTCAATACCCATAGCTTCTACCACATTCTTTTAAAGGGACATTTGATAATTTTACTATTGGTAACTTCCCTTTTTTTTTTTTTTTTTTTCTCTTTTTGTCATTTTTTAGTAGAAGACGGGGTTTCACCGTGTTAGCCCAGGATGGTCTCAGATCTCCTGACCTCGTGAATCCGCCCGTCCTTGGCCTCCCAAGTGCTGGATACAGGCTTGAGCCACCGCACCTGGCCAACTTCCCATTTTTAACCATTCCTCTCAAATCAATGGATTGTCATGTATTCCTTCCATCTTACCTATTTCAGAGAGCTGAACAAACTAATACATAGTTTTATCTAAGACATATACAGGGCCAGCATAGTGGCTCTTGCCTGTAATCCCAGCACTTTGGGAGGCCAGGTACGCAGACCACCTGAGTCAGGAGTTCGAGACCAGCCTGGCCACATGGTGAACCCTGTCTGTGCTAAAAATACAAAAATTAGCTGGATGGTGGCAGGTCTGTAATCCCAGATATTCAGAGGCTGAGCCGGAGATACTTGAACTGGGTAGCAGAGGATTGCAGCTGATCAGATCCAGCCAGTGTACTCCGTCTGGGCAACAGAGTGAGACTCTGTCCAAAATAATAAATAATAAATAAATAAATAAATAAATAAGACATAATAATACTTCTTCAAAGAAAACAAAACATGTACTATTGTTTTTTTCCTCCCTCCTGTGGGAATTCTTAGAAGATTTATGGGGTTTGAAGCTTTGCATGGACATTTTGAAACAGTAGCAGCCTGAGGTTCAGGGGGGTTTATGAAGACCCCCAGCTGAGGACAGACCTGGCAATAAATTTCAGGGGGCTCTACACCACCATTAGAGTCATAGAATAAGCACAATAGAAAAAGGACCATTAAAGGTCAGTTAGCTAAACTCCAGTGTTTGTAGATGAGAAACGTCAAGGTTAAGGATACATTCAGTTGGTAGCCCTGTGTAGCAGACAGAGAGACTGAAACAGTGACTTCAGTTCTATGGTGCTCAACCCGCGAAAATAATAAACACGGAGAAATCAGACTAATCCCAGTCTTCTACTTTGTCGCAGACACAAACCGCTTACCTCACTTCCTCATTTTTTTGCCATCTAATAGTTCGCGCAGTTATATACATGTCCATCACTCCTTGATTTGCAACCAGACATCTCTTGCAAGTTTACAAAGTTTTGAAGATACAAAATGCTAATTTGGAAAGCATAAGCTTAAAAACAGCTTGGTATCATTTTTTTTTTCCTGTTAATAATCAGATCTCTACAACTGTAAACATTATGGTAGGAATCTAATAGCAGATCTACAAATCAGTAAATTCATCTTGAATGTCGGGTCTTCAGTCTTGGCCATCAAAATAATGCTCGCAGAGTGATAGGTTTTGGCCAGCCTTGAAGGTTGTTTATTCAAACTTTTGTTGAAGAGTGGGAAAGCAAGTGTTACCGTTTAGGCCTGATTTAGGCCCGCTTGCCGAGCACAATATATTGTTTTTCTGCCACCCATAAGATTGTCGCGATAGCAGAGAGAAGAGTTCTGTGCTCCAGGCCCAAGAGATACACACAACTTCTGATGATATAGCAGCAGATGTATTTGGTTCCTTAATTGAGCTCAATGGTGTTGACTCATCATTGATTCGCCTACTTTATCTACACAGTACGCTTGCACAGGTAGAATTCTGCAATAATGTTGTTGAATGACTGTGTGAAGGGCATTAATTCATTATGGCAGGTATAAGCTCAATGGCTTTAAATTCTAAATCACAGACTGCCCTAACTGTAACACTGCTGGATGATCCTGGCTTTCGGCTGTGTCCCCACCCAAATCTCGCCCCTGAATTGTAGCTCCGCATAATCCCCACCATGTCATGGGAGGGACCTGGGTGGGAGGTAATTGAATCATGGGGGCAGGTTTTCCCATGGCTGTTCTCATGACAGTGGGTAAGTCTCATGAGATCTGATGGTTTAATAAAGGGCAGTTCCCCTGCCCATGGCTCTCCTTCGCCTGACGCGGCCATGAAGACGTACGCTGTTGCTCCTCCTTTACCTTCCACCAGATTGTGAGGCCTGCCTAGTCATGTGGAACTGGTGAGTCCATTAATCTATTTTCTTTATAAATTCCACAAACAGAATATGTACATATATAATTAGAAAACAGAGAAACAGACTATCAAATGGAACAATATGGACTGGCATGTCATTAAGAAAATAAAAATATCTTATCTATATTTTTCACACACACAGTGGTCCCACTCCAAACACAAATACGCCTTTTTTTGGTGCGCCACAGAGTCTTGGCTCTGTCACCCAGGCTGGGTGCAGTGGTGGTGATCCTCATGCTCACTGCAACCTCTGCCTCCCCGGTTCAACTCTCCTGCGTCAGCCCTCCTTGGTACGGCTGGGATTGACAGGTGCACACCCACACCCACCTAATTTTGTATTTTTAGTAGAAATGGGGTTTCACAATGTTGGCCATGCTGGTCTCAAACTCCTGACCTCAGGTGATCCTCCTGCCTTGGCCTTCCAAAGTGCTGGGATTTCACATGTGAGCCAGTGTGCCCAGCCACCATTTTTTAATACTTGCAAATTTTCTTATAAAACAAACCGATTTCTCTATCTCCCAAAACCTCTAAGTGGCACAAAATAGAAGCATTAGAGTACCAAGAATCCTTGAACTGAAAAGGAAATTAATCAAAATGCAGACACACATTATACCAAGTGCATTTGCTGTAACTGTGTGAGGCAACTTGAATAGAATTGGTCAACAATGAGTCTGAATCTTGGTTTGAAATTGCCTGTCTGATCTCTGCTTCCACATCAATAAAATGAGAATATTTGTATGGCCTTTCAACTTCAGTATGAGGGATCAATGATGTAATATAAACAAGTCTGCCTTAGAACCTGGCATACCATAAGTAATAAAAGGCAGCCATTATTAAAAAAAAAACCATAAATCATGGTCTGATGGCTGTTCAATATAAATTCTATATTTTCCATTTTAACTAAAGAGATGATATATTGAGAAAATAGAAACACCTGTGTGTATAAAATCACCCATTCCCATTTTTACAATAATTAGTTTGCTAATTGAGCATCCAAATTTACCCAGTGTATTTGCATGTGTAATTAGCTATGATTCATTACCAAAGCCAGGCCTATATCATGGTACACTATGCTGTTTTACAAATCAAATTACAAAAGATGTATGTCTTTAGGCAATCATTACAAAGAAAAAAAAACCCTGAAGCAAAACAAAATAAGATAGATTACTTGTATCAGATGGAAAAACAGACTTGGCTTGTTGCTGAACCCTTAAATCTCAAAATAACGATAGTTGAAGCTAAGGTTCCAGCTTAAGTCTGAAGCAGGTCCTTTCCAATGGCTTAAAAGGAGAAATTTCTACACTGAAGGAAATTTCCATTGGAATAAAGGAATATTTCATACTTTTAAGTCATCTTCTCTAGATGATCTTTTAGGTATACTTTCTCTTTAAATAACAAATCTAGAAACGCTTTGTTCATTTGTTTAGAATTAACTCCATTCACGAGTTTAACACAGCCTAAGGGTTGGTCTAGACCAGAGGTTTGCCAACTATGACCTGTGGGCTAAATCTGTGCCATCACCTGTTTTTTTTTCAACCTGTGAGCTAAGAATGGGTTTTACTACTCTAATAAATAGTGAGTTCATTTTTTTCCCTCACCTGCTTGATCAGAGCCCAACTTTCCCATTGCAGTTAATCTTCCTTCTGGCATGGATCTTGGAATGCACACTTGCTGGTATCTCCGAGTTCCAGGCTTCCCGTGCAGCCGGTGTGGAGAGCCAAGAGATGTTTTGTTTGGCATAAAGCATTCCAAGGGTCAAGGGGCTTGGGCTCAACTATTGAGCATAGAACAAGGGCAGCCCCATCCTGACTGTGTCTCTTCCCACAAGAGACAAATGAGCTCTGTGCTTTCGCTGGGGTTTCAGGTTCAAAGGGACAGAGCGTCTGAGAAAAAGGATTATGAAAGAGTCCATCTGCAGCTCCACTTTCCGTGCCCTTCCAATGATACCACCCTCGTTTCTTCTGTGGGATGCTCCCCACTTCAATCCTTTCTTCAGAGGCCCCAAACCCTCCTGGTCTCTCCTTGTCACCTAGTGAAAATCTGATCTTCAGGGAAAAAGCCTTACTATTTATACTAGTATAATGTGAGTCTTCTATGGGATTTTAAGAAAGTTCAAAGCCTTGGTTTACTCAGCAAATATTTAGCTTGCACTCACTATGTGGCGAGCATCCTAATGATGGAGTACATGTAAAGACAAACAAGGCTTCTGGACCTCAAAGTGTTCTCCATCTATAGGGACAATGACTGAGTTGACATCTCGAGAAGTAGAATAGCAGAGTGGCTAAGAGTGCCACCTCTGTCTCAATCACCTAGGTCTCACCTCAGCATTCATTTCACTTACCTCATTGTAAATGAGCATATCTCTTAGAATTTGGATAAGCATTAAATAATATAGACTTGGAATGAATTTGCTTAGAATTAACTCCATGCACAAGTTTATCACAGCCTAAGGTTTGGTCTAGACCAGAGGTCTGCCAAGTATGACCCATGGGCTAAATCTGTCCCACTACCTGTTGTTGTTGTTGTTGTTGTTGTTGTTGTTGTTGTTTAATGACCTGTGAGCTAAGAACAGGTTTTACTATTCTAATTAGTTACATTCTAAATGGTTATTTAAGTACCTCCATAATATCCTCAATTTTGCTAAAATATTTACCATCTGGCCCTTTACAGAATAAGTTTGCTGACTTATTGGTCTGGACCAATGCTATCTAATAAAACTTCCTGCAATGATGAAAATGTTCTCTATCTGTACCCTTGAATACAGCAGCCACTAGCCTAATGTGGCTTTTTGAGCCCTTGAAATATAGTTAGTGTGACTAAGAGATTGAATTTTAATTAATTTAAATTTAAGGATCCACATGTGACTATGACATTAGAGCAGTTCTAGACAGTCTGAAGTCTAAAGACTCTATGCTTTGTCAGTGCTCCCCTCTCTCAATTGAATCAACTACCCTGAGGCTGCATGAGTCAAGGGGAAGGCCACACTCTTCAATCAGATTTTTTGCCCTGGACTGGCTTTCACTGTCTACTAGAAAATGCTTAATAGGAAGTGCTTAGAAAATGCCCATGGGCACACACTTAATTCATCTAAGTTGCTACTTTGTCTGTATCCATTAAATCTGCTTTATTTTGGGGTAAACTACAGTAGAAGTTGGCTTTTTCCACCTTGCAAGGCCTTAAAATTCAGGATATCTTACTCAACTTAAAGTGTAGAGTTGCAGCCAGGGCAAAACTGTATTTCCTTCTAGCCGTGCTTGCGGACTGGCTAACTTCAGTCCTATTTCATTTCTTTTGTAAGACTGCTAAAAACAGTAAGAAGCCACCAACACACATCATCATTATGAATATTGCCAAATCATTTCCCCTAAGAGTAAAGTCACAGTTGGCATGTGTTCTGCCCTCCAAGATAGCACAGGTGACAGTTTTATCAGATATCTTGTGATGGCATAACATGGGCCACCCAGCTTTGCAGCCTCTGATATCTGAGTCTTGCCAATAGCCTGATGACATCCGCATCCCATATTTTAGGTTCACTCATGGAGAGTAACTTATTTCCAAATTCTACACTGGTTAAAATTAGGTTTGCATTTGTGCAATAGAAAATCCAATTGACATTGGCTTAGCATAACAATATTTTTATTTCTCATAAACTCTTGGCAGTCAGCAGTTCCAAGCCATTATTTCTGCTCTGCTCTCTGAGGTCATATAAGGAAGGATCTGGATGCCCTGGGTCATCTACCTGGTTGCTGTACCATCCCTAGCTCATTTTTCTCATGTGCATTGCCCAAGATGGCTGGCTACAACATCCATATTACAAGAAGCCAGGTCGAAGTAGACAGGAGAAAGGGGAACAGCCCCACCATTTAAGGACATGTCCCAGAAACTGTACATCTCACTTCCACCCAAATTTAATTGGGTGTCACTTAGTCATATAGCCACACTTAGCTGCAAGTGTGTCTGGGAGATATAATTATTTTTCAGAGTGATATATGCCCAACTACAAATGGAGGTTCTGTCATTATGAGATGAGAGAAAGGCAGAAAACATGTTGAGATATGTGTAGTAAACTTTGGACTCTATGGAGAGAAAAAAGAACTGAGAGTATCAAAATTCAGGATCAAAATCAAAATTAAGGACCAAAAAATATCAATAACTATCAGCTGGAATAAGAACAACATACAGTTCAGCTACACATATACAAGTGGTAGCATCTTGTCTGGAAGGAACTAATGGTCTTTCTACATTGTATTTTAGACGTGTATTTTTTTTTCTCCCTTCCACAGGATTTTGAGCTCCTTAAGGGCAGAGACTTTGCATCTCCTGTTCCTAGTAGGTATCCAATACGTATCTGTCAAATGAAAGAATGAATATGAGTCAGTAGAATTCTAACATGTATTATAAACTTTTTTTCACAAGATAGTTGGAACAATTACTAGCTAAGGAATTGTTGGGGCATTGTCTGGTCCAGATCCACTGGCTGGGTCCTTAGTGTGTCCCGTATTGTTGTTTCTGTGTCCATCATTCTTTTGCAGGGAATCTTCTACTGGGCACAGAACCTGCCTCAGAGGGGCATATGGGTGATGAACTACCGAGAGAGGACTAGAACCCAGTTCTTCCAACCCTCCATCCAGAGTGCTTTTCACAACCTCACATGTAATAAGTGCAGTAGGGGTGAGAGGAAGGAGTGATTACTTCTGTCTGGTTTGATCCCAGAAGGTTTTTTGAAGAAAGTGTTTTTGAATGAGACATTATAAAACAGAGCTTCTTAAACCTTTTCCCCCAAGGAATCCCTGAGCAGATAGAAGAGACAGAAATCTGACCTGTGCTTGGTCTGGGGGTATAGACTGAAGGAACCTACTCCAAGGAGAATTTTTTTTCATTTTTCTTTACTTCACGATTCATTTATGCAGGCATTCATTCTTTCATTCGTGTATCTAACAAACATAACGAGGTCCTAATTAAGTGCCAGGCATTGTTTTACATGAGACCACAAAAGGCTCTACCCTCTTGCAGCTTACATTCTTGTACAGAATATACATCATACGAATAAGCAACATAAATCATCAAGATAATTTCTGACTGTGGTAAGGGCTATGACCGAAATCAAACAGGGTAGTCAATTACAGAGTGCATATACCTCTCTGTGCCTCAGTTGACTCATCTGTAAAATGGAGATAATAATAGAGGTCTAGGCTAGGTGCGGTGGCTCATGCCTGTAATCCCAGCACTTTGGGAGGCCGAGGTGGGTGGTTCACTTGAGGTCAGGTGTTCCAGACCAGCCTAACCAACATGGTGAAACCCCGTCTATACTAAAAATACAAAAATTAGCCAGGCGTGGTGGCACGTACCTGCAATCCCAGCTACTTGGGAGGCTGAGACAGGAGAATCACTTGAACCCGGGAGGTGGAGGTTGCAATGAACCATGATCATGCCATTGCACTCCAGCCTGGGCAATAAGAGTGAAACTCAGTCTCTAATAATAATAATAATAATAGTCCATAATTCCAAAACTCTAAACCAAAAGCTTTGTCCTAACTCAGTTGGTTGCAAACATAATATGATCTGAATGCATTTGAGGGTAGATCTTGACCTGAACTGAATTTTTTCTTTATTCTTTTTAATAAAGAATAAATAACTGAGTTTTTTAAAAAAATAATTCCACTTAGAGTGGACAATCTTATGTGTCACTACGGAAATTTTGTGTGTTTCATTATGGAATGCTGCCCCAGGACTCAATAGGTATTACATAATCTAGGGTACATGTAGCATATTACCTTCTAAAATTTGAAAAATTCTGAATTCCAAAACACATGTAGCACCAAAGTTTTTGGATAAGGGATTGAAGACATGTGGTATCCATTACTGTGAGGATTAAATGAATTAATATATGGAAAACACTCAAAATGATGCCTGGCATAATGGTAAGTGCTACCTAAGTTAACTACTATTACTATTATTATCACTATTCTTACATGGGAAGATATTTAGATAAGTTGGTCAGGGAAAGTCTCTCTGAGGATGTTTCACTTGAATAGGCAACTAAGGGGTGGTAATGACCGGGCTGTGGGAAAAGGAGGAGAAAGATGATTTCAGGAAGAGGAAACAGCAAGTGCCAAGACTGTGGTGGTTACAAGGCTGGCTTGAATGCAGAACAGAAAACAGACCAGATGGCTGATATGTGGTAAAGGAGGGGAAGGATGACTCAAGGTCAGAGAGGTAGGCTGAAGTCAGAACACCCTTGATATAAGCAGTGGTAAAGACTTTGGATTTCATTTAAAGTGTAATAGGAAGACATTGTAGTTGATCTGATTCAGGTTTATAAAGAACGCTCTGATGCTGTTTGATGAATGAATTGTAGAGGAGAAGGGGGAGCAGGGAGAACAATTTGGAGTCTAGTACAGTGGTCCAGATGAGACCTAATGACTAACTGGAGTTGGGAGGTGGTAATAGTCAAAGAGAAAAGTGGACAGGTGTGAGAAAAAGGTTTAGAAATAAGTGGTGGGGGGGGGGGAGGTTTTCTGATTAATTTGCATTCTAATTTATAATATGTCAGTGTGTAGAGACTAAAAATTTCACAGTCATTATTTCAGGTGTGTTAAGGCCAGTGGTGTGCTGGACCCTACTTGAAATTGGCCATGGAGGGAATATTTACCACTATAGAAATTGACAAATGCTACAAATCAAGACAACAAATCAGGGAAAGCTGATTGTTAAACATTTATCATCACACCACTGGTGAAGGTGACTTTATTTTTCTACAACTAAACTTCCTTCATTTTACAGCCTCCATTTTCTCTGATCACGAAAACACTTAAACTAGGCACATCCTGGGAAATGCGGTATGAGGACTGTTGTCTCAATCGCTTCATGTTTTCAACTCAACTCAGAGATCCTCCCACTTCTTCCCAGGGTCTCATTTAGGTACATGAGAATGGGATGGGAAGAGGGACCTGGTTCATGATTGTCACTTATCCATGTTGGCCCCCTCTGAAGTACAACTCCCCTCTCTGCTTTACAGTATCACTCTGGGCAGCATTACCAATTGCCTCCTAATAGTGGGATCTATGAACCCATTATGTCTTTGGACAAAAGCATAGCAGGGGTTGGGTCCAGGGCCTGGGATCCTATAACCATATAAATATTATTATCAGGGACTATAAAATGCTATTATGAGGGACCATAGCCATCCCCCTATCTTGACTCAACTCCTCCTCCCTGAGTAGTGAACATTTTTCCTAAATCTCTGAGAAAGACTGGTGCTCTAGAAAGATGTACCATATTTATTTAAGGGCTTCCTGTACCCACTGGCATATTGCCATATATTCTGAGGTATCTGAGTGCTCCTTTTGAGAAACATAGCCTTAAAGGATAATTAGAATTCTGGTGGGTGAAAATGGTAGGGAAGAGGACTTCAAACAGAGGGACTTGCAAGTCAGGGAACTTGGGAGTATCGACTAGTGAGGCTAGTAGAGGAGTTCAATCAGGTAAGCCAGACAAGTAGACAGGGGACAAATTATGGAAGACTTTGGATGCCATGATAAAAAGCTTCAGCTCATACAGTAAAAAATAAAATACAATAAGAAGTTTGGGTGCAGTGGCTCATGACTGTAATTTCAGCACTTTGGGAGGCTGAGGTGGGAGGATCGCTTGAGCCTGGGAAACAATTTCAAGGAGTTCAGAGCAAGAAACTGATTGATTAAGGTTTGGGAAGCTTGATAGATAGGGTGGACTGGGAAAGTGAGAGAGGAGGCTTTGGAGTAGACCAAGGGTAGAGGGATCTCAGTTGATATTATGTCAGCTAAAACCACAAAGCGAGGAGGATGTTAAGAACAATGAAGGAGGTCAACTGGACTCTCAATGGTTTTAATGATGGGGAGGAAAAGATAGGGTGGTGAGAAGAAGAGACAATTTTGTACGTCTAACTCCAACAAACTTTAGACACGAAAAAGCCCTTCTGAGCCATCTTGCATTGGAGGAAAAAAAATTGCTTATTTACCTCCAATTAGAGGAATTAAGGGAAGTAGGCTTTTTTTTGTTTTTCTTTTGAGACAGGGTCTTGCTCTGTCACCCTGGCTGGGGTACAGTGGTGTGATCATGGCTCACTGCAACCTCAAACTCTTGGGCTTAAGGGGTCCTCCCAACTCAGCCTCCCGAGTAGCTGAACTACAGGTGTGTGCCACCATGCCCAGCTAATTTTTTTTTTTTTTTTTTTTCTGTAGAGAGAGGGTCTCACGCTTTGTTGCCCAGGCTAGTCTTGAACTCTGGCTTCAAGCGATCCACCTGCCTTGTCCTCCCAAAGCGTTGGTATTAGAGGCATGAGCCACCACATCTGGTGGAAGTAGGCATTTGGTTTCTTAGATATCAACATGATTGGTTGATTCATTCACTTGGGAAGATAAAAGCATTAACTGAGCTAGATCCCTATGGTAGAGACACAGGCTGGACCACTCCATGTGTAAGTACTAAACTAAAACCAGTGTTCTGGAGTAGATGTTGCTAGAAATCCTGAAACTTGAGAGCAAGTCCACGATTAAAGTATTCTGTAAGGCAGAGTCAGTTGAAGGTAATAAGGTGATTATTCAAGTTCTTCTGCACTTCCCATATTCCCTTTTAGGGCCTTTCTCCCTAGGGTCCCAGTGTCTGTCATGCTAAACCTGGATGCACAAGAATCACCTTTATGGGTAGGTTCCCATATGTCGCAGTTTGCCTGACAGACTTGGTTTATGCCTATAGTCTTGGTATAATTATTAACAGCCCCACTTCACTCTTGTAAGTATACTAATGGATCAATTATATGGTTCCTCTGATTATGCATCACCCAGTCAGTGCCCTGACTCTATTACTGTCTCCTCTCCAAATTTATGTAATGTAGACTCAATGTGTAGGGAAAATGCTCATCCTAAAATCCCCTTGGAGGGGATAATTTGCAAGATTATTTCTGAAAACAATCCAAGATGAGAGCCAGATTATAGAATGTCAGTGCCAGAATGGCAGGAATCTATGTTTTATAATCAAATGCCACTTACTAGCTGGGTAACCTTGGGCCAATCAGTTCATATTGCTGAGCGATGTCTTCATTTGTAAAATGGGAATCTTAGAATATTCTGAGACTCAAATATTTTGAAAGACTCAAGTAATGTGTACCCGGGCAGGTTTAGCGGGTCAACATAAATTGCACTGAAGTCTTCATGTGTTATTTTTCCTGGGGGTATCCATATTCTAACATTTCTTCACCCTCCAAATTTCCGACTTTGGCAGTGAATTGATGGCTCTGTCATTTTAGTGTTCCATGTAACAACGAATAGAAAAATGCTGCTTCTACCATCTTGAAAGCTCTTTTGCTAAAAGCTAAGATGCTAAAAGCTAAATATGTAACTAAATAATTGCAAATCTCAGTAACTGAAAAATACAGTCATGGGGTTGGGGCTGCTGTTTAGACAGTTGAAAACAAGGCCTGAATTATTTGTTCTTAAAATGTTGCAAAAGAGAGGCAGCAAATGGGAAATTTTAATTCTGATTCTTGGTATGTTTTAGAGCAATGATTTGTTCTTTCTTATACTTTCAGATGTTTCCAGTGTGGACACTGAAGAGACAAATTCTTATCCTTTTTAACATAATCCTAATTTCCAAACTCCTTGGGGCTAGATGGTTTCCTAAAACTCTGCCCTGTGATGTCACTCTGGATGTTCCAAAGAACCATGTGATCGTGGACTGCACAGACAAGCATTTGACAGAAATTCCTGGAGGTATTCCCACCAACACTACGAACCTCACCCTCACCATTAACCACATACCAGACATCTCCCCAGCGTCCTTTCACAGACTGGACCATCTGGTAGAGATCGATTTCAGATGCAACTGTGTACCTATTCGATTGGGGTCAAAAAGCAACATGTGCCCCAGGAGGCTGCAGATTAAACCCAGAAGCTTTAGTGGACTCACTTATTTAAAATCCCTTTACCTGGATGGAAACCAGCTTCTAGAGATACCGCAGGGCCTTCCACCCAGCTTACAGCTTCTCAGCCTTGAGGCCAACAACATCTTTTCCATCAGAAAAGAGAATCTAACAGAACTGGCCAACATAGAAATACTCTACCTGGGCCAAAACTGTTATTATCGAAATCCTTGTTCTGTTTCATATTCAATAGAAAAAGATGCCTTCCTAAACTTGACAAAGTTAAAAGTGCTCTCCCTGAAAGATAACAATGTCACAACTGTCCCTACTGTTTTGCCATCTACTTTAACAGAACTATATCTCTACAACAACATGATTGCAGAAATCCAAGAAGATGATTTTAATAACCTCAACCAATTACAAATTCTTGACCTAAGTGGAAATTGCCCTCGTTGTTATAATGCCCCATTTCCTTGTACGCCATGTAAAAATAATTCTCCCCTACAGATCCCTGTAAATGCTTTTGATGCACTGACAGAATTAAAAGTTTTACGTCTACACAGTAACTCTCTTCAGCATGTGCCCCCAAGATGGTTTAAGAACATCAACAATCTCCAGGAACTAGATCTGTCCCAAAACTTCTTGGCCAAAGAAATTGGGGATGCCAAATTTCTGCATTTTCTCCCCAACCTCATCCAACTGGATCTGTCTTTCAATTTTGAACTTCAGGTCTATCGTGCATCTATGAATCTATCACAAGCATTTTCTTCACTGAAAAGCCTGAAAATTCTGCGGATCAGAGGGTATGTCTTCAAAGAACTGAAAAGCTTTAACCTCTCTCCATTACATAATCTTCAAAATCTTGAAGTTCTTGATCTTGGTACTAACTTTATAAAAATTGCTAACCTCAGCATGTTTAAACAATTTAAAAGATTGAAAGTCATAGATCTTTCCGTGAATAAAATATCACCTTCAGGAGATTCAAGTGAAGTTGGCTTCTGCTCAAATGCCAGAACTTCTGTAGAAAGTTATGAACCCCAGGTCCTGGAACAATTATATTATTTCAGATACGATAAGTATGCAAGGAGTTGCAGGTTCAAAAACAAAGAGGCTTCTTTCATGTCTGTTAATGAAAGCTGCTACAAGTATGGGCAGACCTTGGATCTAAGTAAAAATAGTATATTTTTTATCAAGTCCTCTGATTTTCAGCATCTTTCTTTCCTCAAATGCCTGAATTTGTCAGGAAATCTCATTAGCCAAACTCTTAATGGCAGTGAATTCCAACCTTTAGCAGAGCTGAGATATTTGGACTTCTCCAACAACCGGCTTGATTTACTCCATTCAACAGCATTTGAAGAGCTTCGCAAATTGGAAGTTCTAGATATAAGCAGTAATAGCCATTATTTTCAATCAGAAGGAATTACTCATATGCTAAACTTTACCAAGAACCTAAAGGTTCTGCAGAAACTGATGATGAACGACAATGACATCTCTTCCTCCACCAGCAGGACCATGGAGAGTGAGTCTCTTAGAACTCTGGAATTCAGAGGAAATCACTTAGATGTTTTATGGAGAGATGGTGATAACAGATACTTACAATTATTCAAGAATCTGCTAAAATTAGAGGAATTAGACATCTCTAAAAATTCCCTAAGTTTCTTGCCTTCTGGAGTTTTTGATGGTATGCCTCCAAATCTAAAGAATCTCTCTTTGGCCAAAAATGGGCTCAAATCTTTCATTTGGGAAAAACTCCGTTGTCTAAAGAACCTGGAAACTTTGGACCTCAGCCACAACCAACTGACGACTGTCCCTGAGAGATTATCCAACTGTTCCAGAAGCCTCAAGAATCTGATTCTTAAGAATAATCAAATCAGGAGTCTGACGAAGTATTTTCTACAAGATGCCTTCCAGTTGCGATATCTGGATCTCAGCTCAAATAAAATCCAGATGATCCAAAAGACCAGCTTCCCAGAAAATGTCCTCAACAATCTGAAGATGTTGCTTTTGCATCATAATCGGTTTCTGTGCACCTGTGATGCTGTGTGGTTTGTCTGGTGGGTTAACCATACGGAGGTGACTATTCCTTACCTGGCCACAGACGTGACTTGTGTGGGGCCAGGAGCACACAAAGGCCAGAGTGTGGTCTCCCTGGATCTGTATACCTGTGAGTTAGATCTGACTAACCTGATTCTGTTCTCACTTTCCATATCTGTATCTCTCTTTCTCATGGTGATGATGACAGCAAGTCACCTCTATTTCTGGGATGTGTGGTATATTTACCATTTCTGTAAGGCCAAGATAAAGGGGTATCAGCGTCTAATATCACCAGACTGTTGCTATGATGCTTTTATTGTGTATGACACTAAAGACCCAGCTGTGACAGAGTGGGTTTTGGCTGAGCTGGTGGCCAAACTGGAAGACCCAAGAGAGAAACATTTTAATTTATGTCTTGAGGAAAGGGACTGGTTACCAGGGCAGCCAGTTCTGGAAAACCTTTCCCAGAGCATACAGCTTAGCAAAAAGACAGTGTTTGTGATGACAGACAAGTATGCAAAGACCGAAAATTTTAAGATAGCATTTTACTTGTCTCATCAGAGGCTCATGGATGAAAAAGTTGATGTGATTATCTTGATATTTCTTGAGAAGCCCTTTCAGAAGTCCAAGTTCCTCCAGCTCCGGAAAAGGCTCTGTGGGAGTTCTGTCCTTGAGTGGCCAACAAACCCACAGGCTCACCCATACTTCTGGCAGTGTCTAAAGAACGCCCTGGCCACGGACAATCACGTGGCCTATAGTCAGGTGTTCAAGGAAACGGTCTAGCCCTTCTTTGCAAAACACGACTGCCTAGCTTACCAAGGAGATGCCTGGTGGTTTAAATTGTTTTCATGTATGTCACACCAAAAGCGTGTTTTGAAATGCTTCAAGAAATGAGATTGCCCATATTTCAGGGGAGTCACCAACGTCTGTCACAGGAGTTGGAAAGATGGAATTTATATAATGCATCGAGTCTTCTTTCCTATCTCTCTGTGTCTCTATTTGCACTTGAGTCTCTCCCCTCAGCTCTTGTATAAAATACTGTTGGGAAAGGAGTGCCAAGTAAAAAACACGGGGCTCTGATTCTCCTGTAATTGTGATGATTAAATATACACACAATCATGACATTGAGAAGAACTGCATTTCTACCCTTAAAAAGTACTGGTATATACAGAAATAGGGTTAAAAAAAAGCTCAAGCTCTGTCTATATGAGACCAAAATGTACTAGAGTTAGTTTAGTGAAATAAAAACCCAGTCAACTGGCCGAGCACGGTGGCTCATGCTTGTAATCCCCGCACTTTGGGAGGCCGAGGCGGGTGGATCACGGGATCAGGAGTTCAAGACCAGTCTGGCCAACACGGTGAAACCCTGTCTCTACTAAAAATACAAAAATTAGCTGGGCATGGTGGCAGGTGCCTATAATCCCAGCTACTTGGGANTGTTTAAACAATTTAAAAGATTGAAAGTCATAGATCTTTCCGTGAATAAAATATCACCTTCAGGAGATTCAAGTGAAGTTGGCTTCTGCTCAAATGCCAGAACTTCTGTAGAAAGTTATGAACCCCAGGTCCTGGAACAATTATATTATTTCAGATACGATAAGTATGCAAGGAGTTGCAGGTTCAAAACAAAGAGGCTTCTTTCATGTCTGTTAATGAAAGCTGCTACAAGTATGGGCAGACCTTGGATCTAAGTAAAATAGTATATTTTTTATCAAGTCCTCTGATTTTCAGCATCTTTCTTTCCTCAAATGCCTGAATTTGTCAGGAAATCTCATTAGCCAAACTCTTAATGGCAGTGAATTCCAACCTTTAGCAGAGCTGAGATATTTGGACTTCTCCAACAACCGGCTTGATTTACTCCATTCAACAGCATTTGAAGAGCTTCGCAAATTGGAAGTTCTAGATATAAGCAGTAATAGCCATTATTTTCAATCAGAAGGAATTACTCATATGCTAAACTTTACCAAGAACCTAAAGGTTCTGCAGAAACTGATGATGAACGACAATGACATCTCTTCCTCCACCAGCAGGACCATGGAGAGTGAGTCTCTTAGAACTCTGGAATTCAGAGGAAATCACTTAGATGTTTTATGGAGAGATGGTGATAACAGATACTTACAATTATTCAAGAATCTGCTAAAATTAGAGGAATTAGACATCTCTAAAATTCCCTAAGTTTCTTGCCTTCTGGAGTTTTGATGGTATGCCTCCAAATCTAAAGAATCTCTCTTTGGCCAAAATGGGCTCAAATCTTTCATTTGGGAAAACTCCGTTGTCTAAAGAACCTGGAAACTTTGGACCTCAGCCACAACCAACTGACGACTGTCCCTGAGAGATTATCCAACTGTTCCAGAAGCCTCAAGAATCTGATTCTTAAGAATAATCAAATCAGGAGTCTGACGAAGTATTTTCTACAAGATGCCTTCCAGTTGCGATATCTGGATCTCAGCTCAAATAAAATCCAGATGATCCAAAAGACCAGCTTCCCAGAAAATGTCCTCAACAATCTGAAGATGTTGCTTTTGCATCATAATCGGTTTCTGTGCACCTGTGATGCTGTGTGGTTTGTCTGGTGGGTTAACCATACGGAGGTGACTATTCCTTACCTGGCCACAGACGTGACTTGTGTGGGGCCAGGAGCACACAAAGGCCAGAGTGTGGTCTCCCTGGATCTGTATACCTGTGAGTTAGATCTGACTAACCTGATTCTGTTCTCACTTTCCATATCTGTATCTCTCTTTCTCATGGTGATGATGACAGCAAGTCACCTCTATTTCTGGGATGTGTGGTATATTTACCATTTCTGTAAGGCCAAGATAAAGGGGTATCAGCGTCTAATATCACCAGACTGTTGCTATGATGCTTTTATTGTGTATGACACTAAAGACCCAGCTGTGACAGAGTGGGTTTTGGCTGAGCTGGTGGCCAAACTGGAAGACCCAAGAGAGAAACATTTTAATTTATGTCTTGAGGAAAGGGACTGGTTACCAGGGCAGCCAGTTCTGGAAAACCTTTCCCAGAGCATACAGCTTAGCAAAAGACAGTGTTTGTGATGACAGACAAGTATGCAAAGACCGAAAATTTTAAGATAGCATTTTACTTGTCTCATCAGAGGCTCATGGATGAAAAGTTGATGTGATTATCTTGATATTTCTTGAGAAGCCCTTTCAGAAGTCCAAGTTCCTCCAGCTCCGGAAAAGGCTCTGTGGGAGTTCTGTCCTTGAGTGGCCAACAAACCCACAGGCTCACCCATACTTCTGGCAGTGTCTAAAGAACGCCCTGGCCACGGACAATCACGTGGCCTATAGTCAGGTGTTCAAGGAAACGGTCTAGCCCTTCTTTGCAAAACACGACTGCCTAGCTTACCAAGGAGATGCCTGGTGGTTTAAATTGTTTTCATGTATGTCACACCAAAAGCGTGTTTTGAAATGCTTCAAGAAATGAGATTGCCCATATTTCAGGGGAGTCACCAACGTCTGTCACAGGAGTTGGAAAGATGGAATTTATATAATGCATCGAGTCTTCTTTCCTATCTCTCTGTGTCTCTATTTGCACTTGAGTCTCTCCCCTCAGCTCTTGTATAAAATACTGTTGGGAAAGGAGTGCCAAGTAAAAAACACGGGGCTCTGATTCTCCTGTAATTGTGATGATTAAATATACACACAATCATGACATTGAGAAGAACTGCATTTCTACCCTTAAAAGTACTGGTATATACAGAAATAGGGTTAAAAAAAAGCTCAAGCTCTGTCTATATGAGACCAAAATGTACTAGAGTTAGTTTAGTGAAATAAAACCCAGTCAACTGGCCGAGCACGGTGGCTCATGCTTGTAATCCCCGCACTTTGGGAGGCCGAGGCGGGTGGATCACGGGATCAGGAGTTCAAGACCAGTCTGGCCAACACGGTGAAACCCTGTCTCTACTAAAATACAAAATTAGCTGGGCATGGTGGCAGGTGCCTATAATCCCAGCTACTTGGGAGGCTGAGGCAGGAGAATTGCTTGAACCTGAGAGGCAGAGGTGGCAGTGAGCCGAGATTGTGCCACTGCACTCCAGCCTGGGCGACAGAGCTAGACTCTGTCTCAAAAAACAAACAAACAAACAAAACCCAGTCAGCTTCTTAACCAATTGCTTCTGTGTCATCCAGGGCCCCGTTCTGTGCAGATCGAGTATGGGCACCACACAGGTGGTTGCTGCTTCAGTGCTTCCTGCTCTTTTCCCTTGGGCCTGCTCCTGGCTTCCATAGGGAAACAGTGAGAAAGAAAGACACATCCTTACCATAAATGGATATGGTCCACCTACAAATGGAAAAATATTTAAATGATCTGCCTTTTATACAAAGTGATATTCTCTACTTTTGGATAATTTTACACTGGCTTAAATGTTTTTTTCTGCACTGCAAAAGTACTGTATCCAAAGTAAAATTTCCTCCATCCAATATCTTTCAAACTGTTTTGTTAACTAATGCCATATATTTGTAAATACCTGCACACTTGATACAGCAATGTTAGATGGTTTTGACGGTAAGCCCTAAAGGAGGACTCCGAGAGTGTGTATTTATCTATACTTTTATCAGAGATGACAATTATTTGAATGCCAATTATATGGATTCCTTTCATTTTTTGCTGGGGGATGGGAGAAGAAACCAAAGTTTATAGACCTTCACATTGAGAAAGCTTCAGTTTTGAACTTCAACTATCAGATTCAAAAACAACAGAAAACAACAGAAAGAACCAAGACATTCTTAAGATGCATGTACTTTCAACTGGGTATAAATTCATGAGTTTAAAGATTGAAACCTGACCAATTTGCTTTATTTCATGGAAGAAGTGATCTATAATGGTGTTTGTGCCATTTGGAAAACAGCGTGCATGTGTTCAAGCCTTTGATTGAAGACATATTTTCCTCATATGTGGCAGTGCCAAAGGCTTTACTTTACCTGTGAGTACACACTATATGAATTATTTCCAAAGGACATTTAATCAGTAAGGGTCACAAATTCCCAAATTAATCTCTGGAATAAATAGAGAGGTAATTGAGTTGCTGGAGTCAACTGTTTCACAACTTCTGTAAGCTTCATTGTGTTTCATACTTTCTGTTCTTCTTCCATGAGAACAAGGATAATGGCATTAAAAAATCAGCTTTTGGCCATTATAAATTGTCTTCTATCAAAACACATAAATACATAAAATCACTTGAAGACAACTTAAACACCTTCTGAAATGGATCAAGAGGAAGGGAAAATGAAAATAATGCAACTCAGAAACCACAGAGTATTTTGACATGAGGTTAAGCACAGTGGTTTGTTATAGGAAAATAACAGCACACTAACAGATGGTTTTTATCGGAATTCTTTGGTAATCTTGACATGTCATACTTTTAACTTTCTGGGGGCCCTCAGTGCAGTTTTGTAGGACTGGAGCTGTTCATAGACGGTCCCCACAAAGCTCTGAATGTGGGGCTTCCCTGCTGACTGGCCTCTGGTTGGCTCCACCCCAGAAGGGACTCCCAGATTTTCCATGAATTCTGCTTCCACCATCAAGTGTTGGTTCAAGCCCCTTTCAACCTTGACTTGGCCAGGGAGTGTCCTTTCTCTTCAGATAGATACTACACCTTAGCAAGACTTGGTATTTTTAGAATCCAAGCCAAGAGAGGCACTTGGCAGGGCAAATGTTATGGATGAGAAAAAGGCAAAACATGTGTCTGCAGTTTGTAGAGGAGAGAGAGGATGAGTCTGATTGTAGCCCCGACCCTGAGTCAGGATCTCTCGGCCCCATTTGCAGGTCTACTTCCAGCTCCATCTGTCTGGACACTCTTTTAGGTCCAGATCATCTCTTACATGTGACCAAGGAATATAGAGTATGCAAGGGGATGTAGTGACCTGAGAGTGTGGGTAACTTGTGCCCATCTCCAAGGAAGCTGTGATGGGGATAGCAAGGACACACACTCTTCTTATTTATAATGCCTTTCCCCCTCCCATAAGATATGCTTTTTATTTACTTCCTGCTTCTCATCCTAACTTGGGTGAACAAGAGGACCAGGTTGTACATCCTGCTAGTTATTTATGGCCCAATTTTAACATGGGGGTGGAGTTGAGGTTGGAATTGTTCCTCCGCCTCTGCTGCACATGCTCAGTAAGCAGGAACACTATTCATGGGAAAGGCTTAGTCACAGATAGTGGGAGCACATCCCTCCTCGGAGCTTCGGGTCGCTGTGCTCTAGAAGCAGTTAGTTATAGCACACGCTGCTCCTGGCATCTACTGGAAGGTGAAGCCCTTGACCCTAAGAAACACTGGGAATGATTTGTACCCTCCAAAGTCCAATAGCTATGTGGGAGGGAAACGATCAAAGAACATGATTGAGGGGACTCAAACAGAGATGTGCTTCAGACAACACCAAGACAAAAATTAATCCATTTCACCAAGTTAACAATATACTGAAGGCGAACAAGAGACCAACCCACCTGCCAACCAACACTATGAAGAAGGAGGGTTAAAAAGAAAATAAGTCCCAGACTCATAAGATGGTGTGGAAAGGGTCCTGATGACATAGGGGCCACCCATGCCAGTGAGAATGAAATCACAATAGGGCAGTTTCACACTGTTTCAGGGTTTTTTTTTCTTCTTCTTTCCCTCCTTTCTTCTTTTGCCTCCCCCTCCCTCTCAGTTTCCTTTTTGGCTCTAGACACCCACGGCAAGTGTCAAGCTATGTACAAGAATGAAAAGAAGACAGCCGTTGTTGCAGGTGGATGCTTCTGTTTGGAAGGTGTGGTTTTGTGTGCACTTTTGGTTGGAAACCTATGTCTCTCTCACACACATGTCCCCCACCTGCTTCAGTGAGCATGATCTTCTAAAATTGGCTCCGTGGAATCTTCCCTAGGTGACACTGGCTGGACTCTCTGCCACATTCAAATTCACTCTTTCTACTTATCTCAACTTTCAAGCACTAATTCAGACTTTAAGATTCCCCTAATCTCAGGTTGTAATTCATTTCTAACATGTTTGTCAAGACATCAGTGGTTGCATGTCTTCATATGTTCATCACTGCCCCCTCTTGGGAATTTATATTAATTAAACGTTTTGGAAAAGCTCAGACTTAAAATGACTGAGAAGGTTCTCGTTACAGTGTCTCACACTGAACACTCACTAAAAATAGTCTGGTAAAATCCAGAAGGAAATGGGAAGTCCTGGGGGCCTCATGACAGTTTTCAGACATCCCTAGAGCAAAGATGAACCAGACAGCGGCTCCCACAGACAGAAAATGGCTCTCAATATTCTTCTGGCCAGTGGCAACTACTGAGGCTAAGACTAGACAGAGACGGCTAACTAGGAAGCCATATTACTCTTGTATGACACATGGCTGCTTTACTTCTCACTGGCCAAGTCAACACCGTGAGGCATAGATTCCAGGGGATTTCATAACAGGGAATTGCATGAGTTGACTTGAGCAAAAGAAGTTTGCAGTAACATCTCCATGAACCCATATCTGAGGCCCATTGTCCAGGTGGACCACACTGCTGAGAAGATTGCTTGGGCTGTTTTGGGAGCCAGAACTAGGTTGTTGTCCTGCTATCACCCCGGGATGGTGGTAACATCCCTGCACCAGGTCCAGATGGAGGCCCACCAAACAGAACTTAGTAACAGGTGACATGCATTAAATAAAACAGTTTATAACTCCCATCTCTCTTCTGGGCCTACATTTCTCATGATTGATTTCTTTGCCTTTGGATTGAGGCATCGTAACTAAAATTCCCAGTTAATATACAACCTTTCAAGGGTTGTTTTAACACATTATTCCTGCCCTTTAACACATCACTCCTGTCCATTAACACATCGTGATGGATTAATCTGTGAGATGATCAACTCTCCAGAACAGGCCACCGAAGAAAACAGAACACAGGAAGCATGTTCTGAATGGAGAAGATGCATTTTAAAGTAATCCCAACTTTGGCTCCTACTCATGAGGGCAGGCCCACAAAGGGAATGACAGGCAAGGAGGGAGTGAGGAGGATCTTTGGAAGAAGGGCTCAAGATGAAGTCACTGGTATCCCGACAATGTCATTAAGGGGTGGAAGGGAAGGAGGAACGGAGGTCATTCCTATTAAGCAGAAAATGCAAATTAAATGCTTCATTTATTCCCTTGAATGTTCACATCACCTCTGTGAGGCTAGTATTAGCAGCTCCGTCTTAAAGATGATGGGTTAACTCAGAGATAAAGGTAAGATCAGAGAGGTAAAGTCAACTGCTCAATCTCTGGGACCCAGAAGTCTGCATCCCTGGAATACTTTTGAAGCAGTTTGGGAAGCACCACATCTTCCTTTGGGACACCAGGGACTGTTATTACAGGGATCACTTTAGCAAGGAAAGCCCAGACCCCCCAGCTGTGCTCAATTTCCCTCCTTTTGTGTATAAACTTTGGTGCTCTCAGCCTACTTCCCGGGAGTGGAGCTGCACTTAAACTCAAATTGCTTCCCACTGGGCACTGTTTTTGGACAGATGTAATTTATATAGGACTGGCAGTTCTGTTTAGGGCCCAAAGGTGAAGACAATTTGAACAAGAACACTAGGGCAGAATTAGATAGATGGGGGCAGGTGGTTAAAGGAATTGAAGTCCTGTAAATCCTGATAGAGTTGCTGATTACATTTGTGGGTAAAAGGATGTCTTTACCGTAATTTCCGTAACATCTTACAGATAGACGCTGTGGTTTTATTTATATGGTGCCAAGCGCCACCTAGTGGGGTAGGAAATCCCTCCTGGATGCTGATACTCTGCTTCTGAGACCCTTACATGGGCTTCCAAAGGGGATGTAGGAAGAAAATGTTAGAACAGATATAGTCATGTTTTAAAAGTATGTCTGTGGCTATTTTATCATATATCCAGTGTATTAATATAGAAATATGTAGGACTGTGTGTTAAATGTTTACTGATGGGAAGGCAGTTTGAAAATAAGTTGAAGGCCAAAATAAAAAATAAAATAAAATGAAAATAAGTTGAAGGCCACAGACTAGTGAATATTTGTTTCTATCATTTATTTCCATTGCTTTTGCTTTAAGTCTCAGAATGGGGCCAGTCATGAATTTCCTTTTGCCCGTGCACATGTAGATGTATAGCCTTGAGTTAACTGGGTGACCGATCCTCTTTTTGCTACATTTCCATTTTTTATAGACTGTGGCCCCCATTTTAAAACTGTATTTGAGTATCAGTATCTTTCTTGCACATTCTAGCTGAACATTCTCTCTCTCTCATATTTCCAAGCAATCCAAACGCTAACCATTCCCTTCTGTCACCACCCCCCACCCTATAAATGGCATTTTGAAGCCTGCAGTAACTTGATAGTTTGAGGGTTTAGGTCGTTTTCATCCTACTTGCCTACTTGACTGTCAGTTCATGAAGACAGTTGCTGAACGGGCATGATGGTTGGGTGTTTCATGCCCATTAATTAAGTCAAAGATGATGGAGTGCTTACTTGCTAAGATATATATACACGTACATACCTACCTATATATTCTGTATACACACATATATAGCTGTCCATATATATATGCAAGCATGTATATATTTGTGTGTATTAGAATTACTGATAATTAGAATTACTGAATTACTGATGGCCATGTTTTGCATAGATTAATTGTAAACCTAAGTAAGATAAACCATAGAAAGTACTCAGCACAGGGTCTGACATCTATCAAACACTCCATAAATAATAACTTTTAAATTCTTTTATTACTTTTAAATTATTTTAATTTTCATTTTTTAAATTCTTTTATTACTTTGGATATCTAATCAATTATATAATCTCTCTCTCTCTCTTTTTTTTTTTTTTTTTTAGGGCAATGGCACAATCTCAGCTCACTGCAACCCCCACCTCCGAGTCCAAGAGATTCTCCTGCCTCAGCCTCCCCAGTAGCTGGGACTACAGGCATGCACCACCACACCTGGCTAATTTTTGTATTTTTAGTAGTGACGGGGTTTTGCCACGTTGGCCAGGCTGTTCTCGAACTCCCGACCTCAGGTGATCCGCCTGCCTCAGCCTCCCAAAGTGCTGGGATTACAGGCATGAGCCACCACACCTGGCTAATCAATTACATAATCTCAAGAGGCTAATACAGTGAAAATCTTTAACATTTTTCTTTTAGTATACAGTATCTGTGAAATTTGTTGCTACTTATCACTTACCCTGTTCATAAAGTTTATGTTCAACATTTAATGTACTACATTCATACATTATTTAACAATTTTTTAATTTAAAGGGTGACACTCAAGTTATTGCTCTTCCATTTGTTACATAGTCTCAATCAAAACTCCTGTTTTCTCTAGATTTAAATTCATCAAAGTTTCCAGAAATGTCCCAGATTCCCAGAGGTCATCTCTGTAGGCTTTTTTAAATACAGGTTTTCATTTTCCATAATCTTCTCTCTACCATAAGAACACTGACCACTTCCTGCTTGTAGCTTACCCGAGGAAAGTCCCTTTTAGTTGATCCAAGTTCCCAGATTTCCCCAATTCTGCTTTTTCCTGTGATCCCACAAGAAGCTCCAAAAGTATGAAGTAGCGCCAAATGTTAACTTACATAAAACCCTGCGAATGTACTTGGAAGCATCAGCATTGAGTTCTTCCTCTTCCTACCCACCCCTACTCCTGATTGCCCCGACTCTGGGTATAACTGGTGTTCTCCATGGTCACATGTGAGTTTAAATTCTTCCAGATGTTTTCATAAAACTTCATTTTAAAAGCCATGTTGAAGGAGACCATGGCAGAGTGTGTACACAAAGGTATGAAGTGGTTTCTTCTGAGAATGGGCCCGGCAGGGCTTACCTGCCTATAAGCGGCACTGGTCTCCAAAGTTGTGCCAAGTCTAGCCTTTGTGAAATTCACCTGGGAATTTAGAATTCCACTTGGAATGCTTGATACTTGGGTGTTTCACGCCTGTTAGTTAAGTCAAAGACATTGGGGTGCTTACTTGCTGAGATATATATACGCACGTACACATCCACATATATATTCTGTATACCCACATATATACCTGTCCATATATGTTTGTGTGTATATGCATACATATACATGCAAGCGTGTATATATTTGTGTGTGTGTTAGAATTACTGATAAGCTCATAGCCATGTTTTGTATAGATTAGTTATAAACCTAAGTGTTCAGAATTGTTGAGGCTTGAGGTAGCTAGTTACTCACACCCTCTCCAGCTGAGCAATTCACACTGCAGACAGTGCAGCTGAGAGTGAGCAGGTGCATGAATTCCATAGGCCGTAGCTTGGACTTGCAGTCTTGCAACTCTCCAGTGCCTCCACTCAATCACAGGTAGCAAAGGAGAAATGCAAGCCATCAATCCAGAACAAAGGATTCCTGTCACAGAGAGCTCACCTTAGGGCCGCAGAAACAAAGAGAGGGTGCACTCCGCCTATAGGCAGGCTGTCCTGAGAGAACAAGAGCCAGGAGACTTGAGGCAGCAGCAGCAGGGACAGTTTCCCCACTGTCACCAATCCCACAAGTCACTCTGTCTCTCGTGAGAAGCATAGCAAGGAGTAAAGGGGAAGAGAGACAAGTCCCCACCCTTCCGTATTTCAGGGGTTGATTTTGAAATGTAGGGAGAAGAGAAAAGTTCCTCTAAAGTACCATCCTGAAGCAACAATAAATGAACAAATTCTCAACCAGGTTGTCTACACTGAGATGCCAAGTCTGCAAAACATGGTGCCGTGCTTGGACTCATAACATGAAAAAGACTCTTTCCTGCAGAACAGAGACCAAAGCTTACAGGTTTCCCCTCATTATGAATCTACTGTACAGAAGATAGACAAAGTCCCTACCTTCATGGGGCTAAAGATAAAATTTCCAAGACTTGGCCGGGTGCGGTGGCTCACGCCTGTAATCCCAGCACTTTGGGAGGCTGAGGCAAGTGGATCACCTAAGGTCAGGAGTTCAAGACCAGCCTGGCCAACACGGTGAAACCCCCCAAAATACAAAACATTAGCCAGACATGGTGGCTCATGCCTGTAGTCCCAGCTACTCGGGAGGCTGAGGCACGAGAATCACTTGAACCCGGGAGATGGAGGTTGCAGTGAGCGGAGATTGTGCCACTGCCCTCCAGCCTGGGCAACAGAGTAAGACTTCATCTCAAAAAAACAAACAAAAAAAATTTCCAAGACTCATTATTATTGATTGGGTTCTACAATTTCCCCTAGGCATTTCTGAAATAGTATAGAATATAGCTATGAAATTTGTATTCTGCATCACATAGATGTAATATTCAGAAACTGTTGATTGCATCCATCCATCCATCCATCCATCCATCTATCCATTCATTCAGTCAGTCAATAAATATTTATGGTGTGCCCACCATGGGCCTGGCATGATGCTTAGGGTGAGAAGACACTGGTGAACCAAAATAGATAGTCCCTGTTCTCCTGGAGCTTATTCAGAAATCCATTAATCAGATTATTGCGCTGAAGGAGATTCAAGTGTGATGAAGGAAAGGAAGAGGTTTCTATAAGAGTGTATAATTCTCATGTGATGACTTGGAAAAGGGAGCGAAACCAAGGAGCAGGAGGGGCAGGCTGCCCTGAGGAAGGTCACCCAAGGTGAGATGTGAAAAATGAGTTAATTGAACCAGGCAACACTGAAAGATGACCATATTTGGGGGCGGGAGACAAAGAGTGTGCCTTAGTCATATGGCATTTGGGAGCCTTCGAATCACCAAGTGGATAGAGATGCTGAGTCAGTAGGTGTCCATAGTCTACGGAGCTCAAATAATAGAGCTGAGCTGGAAAGATGCAGTTGAACGCTCTTGTGGCAATGGGACTAATGGACACCTTGGGCAGGGTCTTGCTACTCAAACCATGGTCCCTGGACCAGCAACATGGGCATCCCCTGGGAGTTCGTTAGACATGCAGACTCTCAGGCTCCACCTCAGACCTGCTAAATCAGGCACACAGGCAGAAGATGACCCTGTCCCATCAATGACAAGGTTTACAACCACAGAGATTTTCAGGGTGAGGATAACACCACGATATCCCAGCAGCGAGTATATATTTATTCTGAGACTGTCTCAGTGATTTATTTATTTATTTATTTTTTGAAGACAGTGTCTCACTCTGTTGCCTAGGTTGGACTGCAGTTGTGAGGTCTTGGCTCACTGCAGCCTTTGCCTCCTGAGGACAAGCAATCCTCCATCTCAGCCTCTTGAGTAGCTGGAACTACAGGCGTGTGCCCCTACACTTGGCTAGATTTTTTACTTTTTTTGTAGAGACAAGGTCCAGGCTGGCCTCAAACTCCTGGGCTCAAGCAATCCTTTTTCACCTTGGCTTCCCAAAGTGCTAGGATTACAGGTGTGAGCCTCTACACCTGACCAGTCGTAGTCATTTAGGTATCAACTCCTCCACCTGTTACAGTGGCCCTTAAATTTGCCTGCACCTTCCAATTACCTGGGCGGCTTTAAAAAAAAAAGACTATGTCTGGGTTCTACCATAAAGACTGTGATTTAATTGGTTTGGGCTACAGACTGAGTTTTGGGATTTTAAAGCTGGAGGGCGATTCCAACATACAGGCAAAGTTAAGAACCATTGCTTCAGAATCATTGCTTGATTGCAACAGATTCTCAAGCATTAGCAGGCATCAAAATCACCTGAGGGGCTTGTTAAACCAGATTGCTGGGCCCTACTTCTGAGCTTCTGATTCAGTAGGTGTGGAGCTGGAACCAGAGATTTTGCATCTCTTACAAGCTGGGCCCAAGTGATGCTGGTCTTGCTCTACTAAGCGGTTGTCAAACTTGACTGACTAATAGAGTCACATATGGGTGCCTGGGCCTTATGCTAGAGCCCCTGGATTAACAGATCTGAAGGCAAAGTCCTGACATCTATGTATTAAATAAAAACCCACCCAGATGATCCTGATGTAGATGACCTAAAGATGAACTTTTGCAAAACCCTGCTCTAGACACAATTTATATTTATAACCTCAAGCACTGAGATGACACTGAGAATGCCATCTCTTGTCTTTTCCTTCATTCCCATTCAAGCTGATCCTGAACTCTGTACTCATTGCCTCAGGAGGACATGTGCAGGGGAAGCAAGCTAGTTGGCTTTTGTCTTCTACAGGAAGGGCCTAAAGGCCTTAGGGGATCACAGAAGAGCCGGTGGAACAAAGCGACTCTAGGGCATCAAGCAGGTGTCCAGGAAGGGAAGGAACAGGGCTGCTTCTCTGCCCCTTCCGGAGAAAGACGTGCAAAGGGAAGGGGAGGAAGGTAATATTAATAGATCAGGGGAGGTCTGTCAGACCTGAGAAAAGTGGGACCCTGCCAACTCTATGTCAGAAATGGTCAATCTTCCACAGAGTTGGGATGAAGGAGTTGAATTAAAAAAATCAATTGTGTACTCCACTTCCACACACCCCACTCTGATTTGTCACTACCTCAGACTCAAAAACTGTACCCAATACTGGGAGTCAAGGACTCCTGTGAAAGGAAAATATCTTGGGCCCCAGCATCACTAAGCTAAAAGTCAAGCTGGAAACTGCTCAGGGCAAACCTACCTCTCATTCTATTCAAAGTCATCCCTCCGCTCACTGAGATAGATGCATATTCTGATTGCCTCCTTTGGAAAGGCTAATCAGAAACTCAAAGAATGCAACCGTTTGTTTTTCACCTACCTGTGACCTGGAAGCCCCCTCCCTGCTTCGAGTTGTCCCCCCTCTTTCTGGAAGAACCAATGTACTTCTTACATATATTGACTGATGTCTCATGTCTCCCAAAAATGTGTAAAACCACGCTGTGCCCCAATCACCCTGGGCACAAGTCGTCAGGACTTCTTGAGCTGTGTCACAAGCACGCATCCTTAACTTTGTCAAATTAAACTTTCTAAGTTAACTGAGACCTGTCTCAAATTTTCGGGGTTCACACTCCCCACTCCTCCGAGGGTCTGAGTTGATCTTCTGGAGAGTCAGGTAGGATGAAAGCTCAGAGACAGACACAGAATGGAGTCATAAAAAACAAACATCTCTGCACATTTCAGTTGGTGGACTAAGTCACAGCAGATACATCAGACATATGTTTAACTATTTGAACGTTTTTCACCTGGGTATACTTCTTGCATAATTGTATTTGTTTTGTTTTCAAAATTTAACTCAGTAAGTAGATTTAGAAGATACATTGGGAATTCTGAGCTCGATTTTATATGACTCATCAATTATAAAATTGATCCCTCCCTAGCATAGAACATAGTTAAAATCCTCTGTCTGTTCCAAAATGGGATGAGCAAAAGATCGTTTCATGGTGTTTCCTTTTCTTACATCTTAAGCACTTTGGTGCCTATAGGGCAAACTATGCATCAAAGTCGTTTTTATTTAGAAACTTGGATTTCCTTAACTGAAGATGCTCAAGAGCCTGCCGGGTGCCGTGGCACACGCCAGTAATCCCAGCACTTTGAGGGGCCGAGGCGGGCGGATCACGAGGTCAGGAGATCCAGAGCACGGTGAAACCCATCTCCACTAAAAATACAAAAAAAAAAAAAAAAAGAAAAGAAAATTAGCCGGCCACGGTGGCAGGCGCCTGTAGTCCCAGCTACTCAGGAGGCTGGGGCAGGAGAATGGCGTAAACCCGGGAGGCGGAGCTTGCGGTGAGCCCAGATTGCGCCACTGCACACTCTGTCTCAAAAACAAACAAACAACAACAACAATAAAAAACCTGAAGCAAACCTTTTAGACATGTGCACATTTCATAAACTTAATCCCAGCACTTTGGGAGGCTGAGGCAGGAGAATCGCTTGAGCCCAGGAGTTTGAGATCAGCCTGGGCAACATAGCAAGACCCCGTCTCTACAAAAAATAAAACTTAGCTGGGCATGGTGGTGTGTGCCAGTAGTCTCAGCTATTTGGGAAGCTGAGGCAGGAAGGTCACTTGAGCTGAGAAGTTTGAGGCTGCAGTGAGCCGTGATGGCACCACTGCACTCCAGCCCAGGTGAAAGAGCGACACCCTGTTTAAAATATAAAATAAAATGACAAAATAAAATAAAATAATAAAATTTTATACTGTACGTTGCCACACAAAAATTATTACCTACCTGTCTGATCAGGAAGTCCGAGATATTGGGTGGTGGGCGCCATCTGGTGGCAGCATGGTTATTAACATCTTGGTCATTGGCTGGATCTTCAAGTCATTGCTGACTGGTGAAGCCGTTTCTGAAGTCCCTGAAAAAAAGGTGCAGGTGCAGAAAGGAAGAAACGAAAATGCCTTTCTCGAATGCTAAAAGCACTGATTCTGGAGATAGGAAGACTTGCAAAAGAGAACTAGAAAAAAAGAGGAAATAAAACATATTGGGGGGGAAGGGCAGAGGGGTCCTGAGACTGTGAGGAATCAAATGACGATTCTGTGGAGAAGTAGCCTATATAACAGGAATGGCCCTTCTCAAATCTTCTCCATGCCAAGCCTTGGGCCTCAAATCTATCAGGTTGTTCTTGTGCTTTTCAAACAGCCCTCATATATTTAAATCAAGTGTCCCCAAAACCTTCCCACATATTTTCGGCATTTGGTACTGATCCCTCTACCAGATGCCCTGTCCCCAGCAGACAGCCTTGCCTCCTATATCTGTCCACCAATGGATGCGTCCTCAAATTCTGTCCTCTCTACATCAAACATGTTTTATGTCACCGACCTCATCATCATCTCACAAAACCCAGATTCTTTCCTCACAGAGCCTATCTGCTTTCGTTCTCATTCCAAGGAGAGGTGACCCTTCCCTTCCTAAATTGCAAGCCCACCCACTACTGTCCCTGGTTCATTCACTTTCCCTACTTGGGAAAGTGGCTCCATGAGGTTGACTCTGTCCGTTGCACACGTGACCACTCTTCTCCATCCTGCTGACTTTTCCTCCTCACCTGAACACACTCCTTTTAAAATTATCTTCCCTCCAAAGATGTTTGTTGCAGCAATGTTTGTTATTTCAAAACATTAGGACAAGCACAAATGCCAATCAATAGGGGATTCGTTAAGTAAAATGCTACATGCATAACCATCTATGGAGCATAGCCATTTTGAAAAAAAGAACAAGACAGATCTGCATATCCAAACCAGAATGCTAGCTGGAAAAAAAAGATGCAGAATAGCACGTATCGTGTGAACTAAGTTTTCAAAAAGAATTCTGTATTCCATTATATGTCAGTATACACATAGGACAAATTTTGAAGAACATATACCAAACCATTAATAATGGTTAACTCTGAGGAGTGGAATTTGGAGAGCATTCATCTGATGTGTTCTACGTTCCTTTATTTGGATGTTTAGGACCATGTAATAACATTATAATCAGAAAAAATTTATATACAAAAGAAACTTCCCTTAATTCTATCCATATCATCCTCTGTGTTTCCCTTTAATTTTCCCAACATCCATCCATCCATCCATCCCCATCCATTTTCACCAACATCCGTGTATGAGACCAGGCTGGATGGATAGAACAGCCCTTGGGCTCAAAAGGTGTACAGCCTGGTGGGGAATGTAACACGGAGCCACCAAAATGTCATCCAGCAGAGGAAGTGGCAAGTACGGCAGAGCTTTCGGTTCAGATCCAAGCTATGCTGCTGAATTTGGGTAAATGACTGAGCCTTTACGAGCCTGTTTCCTCCTCTGAAAATGGGGATTATAGTAACAAGCAGAGAGAATGGGAGTGGTGGGTGTGTTGAGCCTTAAGTAAGTGCTGGTGCAGAGAACTCCATCCCATCTGGGCCACACACCATCAGGAGGCACATGGGGACCTGGGGACAAAGAAGACAAGCAGCCCATATCTGCCAGCAGGACCTGGCAAAGTGGGCGTGACACCAACAAGTTGCATCCCAGAGGTGCCCACAAAGCACTCAGGATTTGCAAAGCTAAGGTCAAGTGGAGGCAGGAGCAGAGAGTTTCAGGAAGCACCTGTGGCCTATCTCCCCTGTGTCTTCCCTGGCCAGGGAATGGCAGCCGCTTAAAGGGGCCAAGGGAAGCCACAGTGTGGCTCCCAAACGCTGACGCACAGTAGCTGTCCTCTCAGGAGCTCTGTACCCCCATTTAAAACCAGGATCACATGAGATTTATGTAAAGGAAGCCTCTTGTGCATTTCTTCATCCAAATTGTTGACTTAAAAGTTTCTTCCACATAAGTCCTTTCACTTTAGCTTTTTATATATTTAGCATCGATTTCACAACAAACAACTGATTCCAGGCACTTGGTGTTTTCCCAGACCTTGAGCTTTTTCCAGGGTTGCACGTTATTTCCGTATGTGGTACTTCGAAGCGGCCCCAGTGTGGGAAAGCCATTTGCCACCTTATGAATTGTCTGGTCATCACTGACTTGAGAGGAAAGGGCTGTGTCCAGGGCTGGGGAAGGCCCCAAGAGTGGTTCTTCGGGCCTGCTGTTGCCAACAGTCCAGGAATGTGTGAAGTCTGTAACAACAAAGGTAGTAATAATAATTCTAGCTCTACTAGTTGAACACTCACTTTGTGCCAGCTACTTTTCTAAGAGTTCCACAATATGAGCAATTTAATCCTCAAAGCCAGCATCTGAAAAAGATACTAGTATTCTTATCCCAATTTGACAGACGAGAAAACTAAGGCTCAGAGAGGCTTGTCTGCTGGTGATTTGTGTGTCTGGGAAGTGCACGTTGTCTGGCAGGCTTGCCTGGCAGAAGCGGTTCATGACAGGTCTTCTCCATTTTGGAATCAAGATCTGTGTCAGCATGGATGGCAAGGGGAAGAGCAAGGGAAGATTGGTCTAGGAGATGCCCAGGAGCTTTGAGCCTCACAGTGTAAGGTGGGGACAGCAGACCTGGCCACCGAGGACCAGTTTCTAGGCTTGGGCAGAAGCCAATCATCTGGCTACTTTACAAGCAGATGGAACTTCTGCTTCTCAGTAACCTTCCTGCCCTGGTGTCAATTCCATTTTCATTTTCATCTTGTAAGGTACTGGTTGTGTGGAGAAAACTGAAGGCTTATTTAGTATAAGTAAGTTACTCATTTTTATGAGTTTGCTTGACATAGATACTAGACTGTATGTGTGTATATATACATATAAACATGCATATGTACATAAAATATGTCATATATACATTTTATATATATATATATATATATATATATATTTATATATATAGCATTTTCATAGTACTCTTGCTTTAAAAATGTAGTGTAATAAATAAAATTAAATATCTGCATTCCCTTTAATTGAGATGTCCAACAACCTTTCTTAATCTTTGATATTCTTATTATTTTTAAATTTGAATACTTTCATCCAAAGTCCAATAGCAATTAAGTAACAACACTTGAGTCTAGATCTTTTAGAAAACTTTCTTTTTCCTACTTCGTTTCTGCACAGCATAAGAATGTTATGCAATTTATGATTCCACAAAACTTTTGTCACTGTTATTGTTTTTTATGACTTAAAGTCTGAAAGAAAAAATAGTTTGAGTAATCAGTTGCAGGTTGATGTTTACTTACTTTCATGTTTTGGATTTGAAAAAGCATCTTTGGTTTATATGAAGAATGACTGAACATCCTAAAGAGCTCAAGTGTGGGGAAAGGGATAAACAGCTGGGCAAGTAGAGAATTGGAGTTGTGTGAATTAGCATTTGCCTTCTGAGGATGCACCTANTATATATATATATACATGCTTTATAAGGTCAATTGACTGGTCTACAATTGGCTGACACTTGGTGGCCTAGAAGCCAGGGTATGTGAGTCTCCCTTTTCTAGAAAGCTGACAAACTCTCCAGTTCCGAGGATCCTTGCTCAGTCAACCGCTGGAAGTCATTTTTCATTCTTTTTTTTTGAGACAAAGTCTCATTCTGTCACCCAGGCTAGAGTGCAGTGGCACTATCATGGCTCACTGCAATCTCTGCCTCCCGGGCTCAAGCGATCCTCCCACTTCAGCCACCTGAGTAACTGGGACTACAGGTGCACATCACCATGCTTGGCTAATTTTTGTATTTTTTTAGAGACAAGGTTTTGCCATGTTGCCCAGGTTGGTCTCAAACCCCTGAGCACAAGTCATCTTCCTGCCTCGGCCTCTACAAAGTGCTGGAATTACAGGCGTGAGCCACCGCACTCGGTCCCTTCTTTCTTACTTTCTTTACTTTATTTCCGAGCAAATGTTTGGAGGGAAACCAAAAGACTGGGATGCGGCCAGCCGAGGTCTTTGGGTTCACAATCACAAACGTTTTTGGTTTGCCCATGAAGGCCCAGGCTGCACACTCTGATGTCATAGGAATCACTTCTCAAACCGTGCACCAGGTCTTGAATTCCCTTAGGATGTGATTTTTGGAGGTTCATCTAGGCATACCCACCCAAGCCATTCTTTGACTGCTGACAGGCCTTCCTTCATAACAAGGTGTTCCACAGTCCATTTATATATGGATGTCATCTCTGCCCCCTCTGCTGCCAATTTGGTTTTCTCCCACTCCTGGGGTGTAAGGCAAGATGAAACATATCACATCCCATTCTAAACTTTATTCTTGTGGCCAGGGGTCAGCAAAGTTTTTCAGTAAAGGGCCATATCACAAATATCTTAGGCTTTACAGGCCAAGAAGCAAATTTGGAATATTATGTAGGTACTTACAGAGTAAAATAAAAATTTCCACAATTATTTAATTGATGAAACTCAAAATGTAATAATAATAATCAAAGGCAGTTTTTCTGTAGCATAGGTTTAATAACGAGAAGAATGGAATCATTTTTGGAGGTGATAACATTCTGCTTAGTTGGAATTTAAAGTTAGTGTTCTTTATCATCAAATCCATTGCCAATGTTCATCTAAAAATATTTTCACTTCTGGGCCGGATTTGGTTCAAAGGCTGCAGTTTGCTGACCTCTGCTCTAGGTTAAACTTTTTGAGGCCCTTGTTCTGCGAGCATAAAATTGAATCCATTTATCAGACTAAATCGGGAAGATTAAATTTTCCAGCCTCATGAATGCTCAGCCATTGACTCACTCGTTCATACAATGAACACTCATTGAGCTTATACTATACGCCAGGTGCTGGGGGAGGCACAGGGCACCCAGGAGAAAATGCTCGCTTTGCGGCCACAGCCTGGTGGGAGGGAGACCCACACCTACTGGTGCTATCTCAGAAACATGTGGAACAAAGATGAAGCAATGCTCACGTTATTCGCCTACATCTGTGAATTATACAAGGAAGATGAGCTTGAGAAATCCTAAGTTCAGTACAAATTTATGGTAACTTTTTTAAAAAAAGAGTACACTGAAGTTTTCTTAGTGAATGGAATAATGTTCCCTTTTTCTCCCCTGTACACACAAATACACAAAAACTAAAAAAATACACCGTATGTGTCTGATTTGGGTTGTAGTTACATCATTTTATAAACGACTTTTTCCTGCAACTTCAGTTTCAGAGTTTTAAAGCACAGTCAATTAATGATTTGGCAACAGCTAAGCAATCACAAGTTCCCTTCTTTTCATGTAAGCTTCTGTAAAACACATGCGCTAGGTTCTGCTGATGGTAAATAGACCCATATCAGGAAGTTAGCCATTTTCTCTTCTCGGCCACCTCCTGCATAGAGGGTACCATCCTGCACTGCTGCAAGTTACGGAATGAAAAATTAGAACAACAGAAACATGGTAAGCCACTTCTATTTCTTTAGCAAAGCTTTCCAACAGAACATGGGATTTCTGACCCAGAAATATTGGCGGCAAATAGTGTGAGCCAAGAAAGTAATAAATGGGCAAATAAGGATAAAAATTAAAGATCAAAACAACTGTAAATGCAGGTAAAGCGGCTTTTGCTGTGATCTTTAATTTGTGCATATGTTAGTATAAAGGAATTAGAGAGTAAATTTTGAAAATCAAATGCAGTGATGATCTTATTAATTTGAACAGGAAAATAAGAAAATTCCAAGTTAGAAATTGAACTGGAAATATTACTTACTGGCCCTACCAGAGACAATATCCTCTTCCAGAACAACAGGTTGGAGGAGAAGGTGAGGGAAATATTTTTCCTTTGCTATTTCTGTAGAAAAGGACAAACTCTTTTCCTTCACATACATAGGTCAGTTGTTAAAGCCTAGTGAAGCCTGAGCTTAACCTACTGTTGAAGGCTTACAATTCAACATTAATTGCTACTTTTCTTGGTCAGAGTTTTAAAGAATTAGGTTGGTGCAAAAAACCATGATTACTTTTGCACCAACTTAATAACATGCTACAATTTCTGTAGTTATTATTTTACACTGTCTAGACATAGCAGGTGGTCCGTTTTTGTTATTGTCAAGAACTGTCAGACTAAAACAAACTTTACACTTGTTTTAAATGATATGTTTGCTAGAAAATACAATGAGGTTTAAGAGCAATTGAAAAGTCTGATTCAAGAGAGTCTCATCCAAAATTACCATATATTTTCCCCCAAAGTCCTTGGAGTTAATTTTGACAATTTAATGTACACTTAAGTCTTTTGACGTTAATGTTTTGTTTTGTTTTGTTTTGTTTTGTTTTGAGATGGAGTCTCGCTCTGTCACCCAGACTGGAGTGCAGTGGCACGATCTCGGCTCACTGCAACCTCCGCCTCCCAGGTTCAGGTGATTCTCATGCCTCAGTCTCCCAAGTAGCTGGGATTACAGGTGCGTGTCACCAAGTCCAGCTAATTTTTGTATTTTTAGTAGAGACCGGGTTTCGCCATGTTGGCCAGGATAGTCTCGAACTCCTGACCTCAGGTGATCCACCTGCCTCAGCCTCCCAAAGTGCTGGGATTACAGGCATGAGCCACCATGCCCAGCCTGAAGTTAATTTTTATATCCACCTAATGTTCATTATGGATCTTGAAGGTAAATTAATTCTGCACTAAAATTTTATGGTGCTTTACAAAATGACTGTAGGTGGCCCATATGCAATTGGGTCAACTGGGCCAATGACACATATGGGATTGCAGTTGAAATTATCCAATTTCTACTTGATATTTGTAAGCTACTGTGATAGCCAGTATAATTGTATTATAAGAAAGTGGTAAATAGTCAGGGCCCGTGGCTCACGCCTATAATCCCAGCACTTTGGGAGGCCGAGGTGGGCGGATCACTTGAGGTCAGTAGGTAGAGACCAACCCGGTCAATATGGCAAAACCTTGTCTCTACTAAAAATACAAAAATTAACCAGGTGTGGTGGTGCGCACCTGTAGTCTCAGGGACTCAGGAGGCTGAGGCAGGAGAATTGCTTGAACCCAGGAGGTGGAGGTTGCAGTGAGCAAAGATTGTGCCACTGCACTCCAGCCTGGGCAACAAAGTGAGACTCTGTTTCCAAACAACACCAACAACAACAAACCCCCCCCCCAAAAAAAAAACAAAACAAAACCTGGTAAATAGAGTAATAATAAAATCAAATTAAACTTGCAAAAATGGGCTCTTTGCTCCCACTGGTGGCCAATGGAGGTCAAGGACCTGGCTGACCTCCTGCCTAAAGGCAGAGGTTGTTAGCCTTGGCAATGGACTCAAATCAGAGGGGGAGCTTTCAAAACTCCTGCTGCCCAGACTGAACCCCAGATCAATGAAACCAAAATCTCTGGATATGGGGCTTGGCATTTGTAGCTTTTAGAATTCCTAAGTATCTCTACTGTGCAGCCAAAGTTAAGAATCAGTGCCTTAGAGCATCAACAGTTGTTTGGTCTTTTTGTTAAAAACACAGTCCCTTTTTTTAGGTGCCTAGAAATGCTCCAGGAAAAGCTGAAATGTATTTACTAGCCACCTTGGTTTGATTTTAGAAAGCAAAATAGAAGTTCTAAGTAGGCTTTCTCTGAGAAGCTGAGACTTTAGATAAGGGTGAAGGCAGTTGATGGAGTTCATTCTCCTCTTTCAGTCACTGCTTCTCATCTTTTCATTGTAATAACCTAAGAACCTCAGAGTTTATGAAAGAGAGAGCAGTCTTATGGAAGACCCCAGACTTACAGAATATTAGGGTGTGTTTCACAGGGAAGGATGTCATTTCCCAAGGTTAGTCTTTGAAACTAACCGTGGACATTGTTGAACATTAATGTTGGACATCATTTGTAAGTGCATCTTAGTGTCACCTCCAGGATCCATTGAGGGGAACGTCATTCCAATGGAACATCTCTGAGTTCAACTGGGTTATTAAATGGAGTTGAGGGATTTGTTATTTTTAAATTAGTAGCCCCAATTTATGACTATTCAAGACCATAGGACAAGCCTGTCCAACCCTCGGCCCACAGGCTGCATATGGCCGAGGACAGCTTTGAATGCAGCCCAAGACAAATTCATAAACTTTCTTAAAATATTATGCGATTGTTTTTTAGCCCATCAGCTATTGTTAGTGTTAGTGTGTTTGATGTGTGGCCCAAGACAATTCTTCTCCTTCCAGTGTGGCCCAGAGAAGCCGAAAGATTGGACACCCCAGCTATAAGACACAGTAATTTAAATGCATAACCTGTGGTTCTGGATTGGCATTAGCAGATACAGGCTGTGTTGATTTTGCAGACAGTTACAAAGAGCTGCTAGTTGGCGTGTATGTCTAAAATCAGTAGATTTCCTGTGGTTCTAAGGGATGACAGAGAATCTGGAAGTTCTCTGTGGTAGCCTGCTCAGTGCAGAAAGGGAACGTGGAAAATCTGCCACTAGCATTTGAGTCTTGGAGGTTCCACATAGGGCTGTCAGGTCTCTGCTGATCACTGAAACCAGATCATGGCCAACTAGCCCTTTGGCTTCAGCCCTCCTAATTCATTAACTACTCAGGTAAATCTAGGGGTCACTGTCAACCCTACCACCTACCATCTGAGTGACCTTGAAGACATTCATCTCTCTGAGCCTCAGGTCCCATGTCTGTAAAGCAGGGGCCTCATGGACTTCATTTATTTACTTTTTTTTTTTTTTTTTTTTTGAGGATTAAACAGATGTTCCCTACACTATTTCTCAGCATCCAATAACACGATTTTCATATTTTGTGTATGTTAAGTCAGGACCCATCTCTTTAATGATAAGTGTACTTAATGTGGTCATGTTTTCTTTTGTCTTCCAAAGCTGTTAGTGAATCCATTGAATTTGGCATGGGTAAAATAAAGTATCTATTATTAATTGTAAATTTCATCTAAAGTGACAAATCCTACCTGCATAACCATTTCTTAATTTCCTTTCATCATGTATCAGTGGTCAACATTGTTAACTGCAAATGAATCAGAATCCATTAAAAATTAGAACTATTTCCAATCTGGCAAAAATTCAACTGTGGTTGAATCCAAACATTGTGCTGAAGCAGCTAAGTAATTCAGTTGAGGAGATTAATTACATGTTATAATCAATAGGTTCTCTTGACACTTCAGTGTTAGGGAACATCAGCAGGACCCATCCCAGGAGACCTTGAAGGAAGCCTTTGAAAGGGAAAATGTGTTTGGTGGCCATCAGCATCCAATTTCAGAAGAAAGATTTGGGTGAGGACTGAGAGAGTTGTTGTTGTTGTGCTGTCTGTTTCCTTCAGAATCTGCAGAAGAAAATTGGCAGGTCATGTACTGTGGACCTAACCAAAGAACAGATGATGTATGGAAAACAGAAAAACTGTTGTGAAATTGCTCCCTCAGTAGCAACAGCTGTATTTGGCAGGGAGAGAAGAAGGAAGTTGGGCAGACCTTTTTTTTCTTTTTTCTTTTCATGATTCCCATAGTTTCTTTTTTTTTTTTTTTTTTTTGAGAATGGAAGTCTTGCCTCTCTCCCAGGCTGGAGTGCACGTGGCCGGCTCTCAGCCTCCACTGCAAAGCCCCCGCCCTCCCGGGTTCACCGCCTTCTCCTGTCTCAGCCCTCCCCGAGTAGCTTGGACTACAGCGCCCGCCCTCGTCGCCCCGGTCCTAGTTTTTTGTATTTAGTAAGAGACGTTCACGTATTAGGGCCAGGATGCTCCGATCTCCCTGACCTCGTGAATCCGCCCCGTCCCCGGCCTCTCCAAAGTGCTGGGATTACAGGCTTTGACCACCCCACCGCGCCCGGCCCCGATTCATAATGTTTCCTTTAAAGAAGTGGGTTTTGCTTTTCTCCCTGGGTGCTCCAAGACAAACCCCATGAAAGATCTGGTATCACAAAGACCCAGTCATCCTCATCATCAGGGTGTTCATTGCAGCAAGCTCAAGGGCATGTCAGGCAAAGGGCTTTTTTCTGGCAGCATGAACTTGTCTCAGCAGAGGGTTTCACAGAACAACTGTCATTTACCTGTTCTCTGCTCTTACTTGATTCGTTTCCCAGGACTGCTGAAACAAAGTACCACAAACTTGGTGGATCAAAACAGCAGAAATATATTCTCTCACAGTTCTGGAAACCACAAGTCAGAAACCAATATGTTGTTGGCAGAGTTGGTTCCTTCTTAAGGGGTTAGAGGGAAAATCTGTTTCATGCCCCTCTCCCAACTTCTGGTGGTAGCCAGCAACTCTTGATGTTCTCTGGCTTGCTGCTGCATCTCTCTAGCCTTCACCTCTCTCCTCATGTGGGTGGCCTTCTTTCCCGTGTGTCTATTTCCAAATTCCCCTTTTCTTATAAAGAGACCAGTTACTGGATCAGGGCCCACCTTAATTCAGTAGGATTCCATTTTAACTTGATGACATCGGCAAAATTCAAATAAGGTTGTATTCACAGGTACCAGGGGTTAGAACTTCAAATTATCTATTAGAGGCACAATTCAACCTAAACACTCCCCTTTTTTGATTCTCTATTCTGCCACTTCTGCTCAATCCAGGTTCTTCACTTTATCAGCTCCCAATCTAATACTTATTTTATTTCTAGTAAGCACCTCTTCCTTATCTTCACTGGTCCCTGGGGCCTGGCCTGAGCCCCATTATACCATCAGCTGTTGACATCAAGGGTGGACTTCTCTTTCAGCACAGAAGGCACAGGGCTGTAGGCTTCAGCCTTCTCTGCTTTTCTCTGCCCCATCTACTGTTCATCCACCTGCTTTCCATTTTCCTAAACTTTGCAGACAATTCTTGTCAACTGTTGTCTCCTCCTACACTTTCTTCGGTCTTATAGGATTCTATTCTTTTACTATTGCTTTAATGGGAGCACCCAACTGTTAGGTTCAACCAACAGAAGTTAGTTGTGCTCTCTCGCTCTTTCTTTCTTTCTCTCTCTCTCTTTCTCTCTATTTGCATAGTGGTATTTTTTTTTCCTCTATTTTATTTGCAGAGTTGCCATTTCTCTAAGTTATTGTAGAGTTGCTGTTTCTCTATTTTATTTGCATATTTTTCTTCTACCAAGCTGGATTGTTTCTATTGATTGGTTCTGCTGTAATGAGGGTGACTTCTCCTTAGTACCTTTCTCACTTCATCTGGGACCAGATGTCCTTTGATATCCTTTTGGAGCCACAACTTTTGGTAGTCACAGGCATGGGTGTGGCTGAAAGGAAGAACTTGGCTCAGAAGGTGCAGCTCTTGCTGGGCCTTTGGTCTCTGCTCTGTCTTCTGAGATCAGTGGTTGCTGGGACCTGGGGATCCCCCATGCCAGGTATGGTTACACAGCACTCCTATGGACTTGAGCAGAGCACCCTGTAAAGTGAGCATTAGTATTCCATTCAAACTCTGTGCAGTCCCGCACGGAATATAGAAGGTGGAGCAATGAAGGTCTCCCCAACTTCTCTGCAAGCAACCTGTTCACCATTTCTTGCCCTTCCCATTTATGCACTTTTCAAAATCAGATTATTTGGAATTTGTCAACTCATGTTTCTTACTTTAGTACTTTTTTGGGAGGGCAGCATTAGAAACTTCAAGCTCTTAACTAAAAAATGTCTTTTGGAATGTTCTGGCCATTTCCATGGCCCATAATTTGCTTTTAAGCTGCTTTAGACTCTCCCAGAGGCTATTTTCATCCAGAAAGAACAGAGCAGAGCTCAAAAGACTCCAGTTTTTGGTCTCTAGCAGCCTCTAGAGGATTTTCCCCTCAATGGCTCTCTGCCTTGTAAGAAATAGAGTTGGATTTGAACCAGGATGTTGAGGCCTTACCTCCAGGCTAGTGAGGCCATACAAGATGGATCCTGCCCTCTGGACCCGCCCAAGTGTCCACCTAAACATGAGTTACCTAACAACAATGTTTTGTTTAGCACGTAAAGGGAATGGTCTGGAATCTGGCCTTGCCCTGACGTATTCTCCTTGGACCTTTTAAAAAAATAATTTGTGTTAATCTGTAGTTAAAAATTGTAACAAGGACCTGACAAACACTACCTCAGCCAGATGATCAAGGTACACATAAACACTGAAAGTCATGTTGATAGCATGCACCCTTCATATGATATGGCTAGAATGGCCCTGCACTTCTGTGATCTTCCTCCCCTAGACCCATCGGCTCGGTCTAATCATGACAAAAGCATCAGATAAGTCCCCGTTGAAGGACATTCTATGTAACCATTTCCCTTCCCAGTTATATTTTTCTCCACAGTACTTTCCACCGTCTAACATTCTATCTTTCAAAATGGGCAAGTATTTTAATCTGGTTTGTTCATTGTTTTATCTGCAACTCAAATACAGTTCTTGAAATAAAATACCTGCCTAACAAATATTTAATGAATGAATGAATATAGAACTGCCTTATCCATTTAATTGCCACATGGTATTCCATTGTGTGAACATAACATCATTTATTTATTTACCCAGTAGAGTACCCTACTACTCATAGGCATTTAGATTATTTCCGGTCTTTTGCTATTGCTAACAGCCCTTGCAGTGAACATCCTTGTATATAAACATTTGCATATATGAGGGTGTGTCTTTAGGATCTACTTTTAGAATTGAAATTGCTGACTCCAAGTATGTTTCCAATTGTGATAGATATTACACATTACCCTACATCTTAGAGGTGGTGTTAATTTAGACTCCTACCAGCGAAATTTAAGAGTATTTGTTTCCCCACATCCTCAACTGCATAATAGAATAAGTGAAAATGGTATGACGGTGTAATTTTGAGGGAGGTTGAGTATCTTTTCCTATGCTTTAAGAGCAATTTGTTTCCCTTTTATGTGAACTGTTAATATATTTTTTCAATTTTTCTATTGGGTTATTTGTCTTTTCATTAATGCATATACCTATTACATATTTATACCAAGTATGTATTAAATACTAATGCATTGATGAAACAGAGCAGAAAGCCTAGAAATAGATCCAAATAGCAGAAGAGTTAGTATGTGATACAGGAAGCTTATCAAATCAGTGAGCAAAAGATCATCCAATTAATAACATTAGGGTAAATGGGTCTCCATTTAGAAAAAAATAATGTGGGTCTACACCTCACATTTTCTACCTAAACAATTCCAGTGGGATAAGAAAATGAAATCATAAAAAATTACTAGGAAAAAGATGAGAAAATTGTTCCTAAAACTGAAGTGTGGAAGATCCTTTATGCCTTACACTGCCCTGAGTGAACTCATTCATACCCATGGCTTCAATTGTCATGACTTCCAAATTCATTCCTCTGTCAGAACTCTCCTCTGAGCTTCAGACCCACATGCTCAGCTGCCTACCGGACATCTCTACTTGAATATTACAAACTCAACTCAAAAGCAACCTGTTAAACTTAATCAATAATAGCCCTCCCCCAATCTTCCTTCTCAGTGAATGACACTCATCCATCCAGGTGCACAGACCAGGAACCTAGAAGTCACTCTGATTGCATCCCTCTCCCTCACAACCTCTACCTCCCTTAATTCATCCATTGCTATGTCTCTCAAATGTACCTCCTAAATATCTCTTGAATGCATTTTTTTTCTATCTCTATTGCCACTACCCCAGTTCAAACTCCCATCATCTCATGACTGAAGTTCTGTGCCGTCTTGCCAGTGACCACTGCAGAATCAATCTAAGCATGGTGCCATCCTGCTTAAAAACCTTCAAAGTCTCGCATCACTTCTCAGATGAAGATCAAAATCCATTCTTGGGGATAGGGGAATTGGAGAGATGTTGGTCATAGGACACAAAATTTCAGTTAGGCAGGAGGAAAAAGTTCTATTGAAGAGCTCTGTTGTGCAATATGGTGACTATAGTTAATAACAACATATTATACACTTGAAAATCACTAAGAGAGTCCATTTTAAGTGTTTTCACCACCAAAAAATGGTAAGTATATGAGGTAATGCATATGTGAATTAGCTTGACTGAGCCATTCCACATGTATACATATTTCAAAACATCATGTTGTACATCACAAATGCATACACTTTTTAGTTGTCAATTTAATTAATATTTTTAAAACCCACTCTGGTCTTTTTTTTCCTTTTTTGGAGATGGGTGGTCTCTGTCCCCCATGCTAGAGTGCAGTGCACGATCATGACTCACTGCAGCCTCCACCTCCCAGGCTCAGGCGATCCTCCAGCCTCAGCCTCCCAAGTAGCTGGGACCACAAGCATGCACCACCATGCCCCACTATTGGTTTTTGTATTTTTTGTAGAGATGGGATCTTGCCACATGACCCAGTCTGGTCTCCAACTCCTGAGCTCCAGTGATCCACCCGCCTCAGCTTTCCAAACTGCTGGGATTACAGGCATGAGCCACTGTGCCTGGCCCACTCTGGTTTTTACTCAAGTCCCTGGCTTTCTCTCAGTCTCTTAAACTTATGTTCTCAGTAAGATGAGGACTGAAAAATGTCCACTGAACATGGTGACATGGAGATACTGAGAATCTCAACGACATCTCCATTAGCCACTTCCTCTGTGCCATTCCACTCCTCTGGGCCCTACTGTGGCAAGCAGTTGTACCATGGCAAACATGAAAGCTGATGTGCCTTGTCTCAGACCCACACCACATCTCTCTGGATTCCTGTCCCAGGGATTCTCCGGAGGTACAGCCTGGGAAACTCAAGAGAATAGACACAGGGCCTTTGCACATGCTGCTCCCTTTTACTGAAAAATTCCTTTGACATCTTGGTTGTGCCTTACACATGCCTACTCAACCTTAGGATTGCAGTTCAGGTTTCACTTCTTTTTTTTCTTTTTTTCTTTTTCTTTTTTCTTTTTTTTGAGATGGAGTTTCACTCTTGTTGCCCAGGCTGGAGTGCAATGGTGCGATCTTGGCTCACCACAACCTCTGCCTCCTGGGTTCAAGCGATTCTCCTGCCTCAGCCTCCTGAGTAGCTGGGATTACAGGCATGCGCCACCATACCCAGCTAATTTTGTATTTTTAGTAGAGACAGTGTTTCTCCATGTTGGCCAGGCTGGTCTCGAACTCCCAACCTCAGGTGATTGGCCCACCTCGGCCTCGGTTTCACTTCTTTATGGAAATCTTCCCCAGTTGCCATGACTAGACCAAAGTCCCCTCTTGTTAGGCTCTTACAGTGTCATGCACTTCTTTTTTATCACAGTGGAAACCTTGTAATGTGTTTAAGTCATATCTGTTGTACCCATGAGACTAGGAGCCAATTCATATATTGTGAGTGTAATCAAACAGACTCCCCAGGTCACCCACTAGCTAATCAAGGCAGGGATGAGTCCGGAAGTGACTTTGAAATCTAGCAATGTTGGGACTTGGAAATCACACAGGCTGAGATCTGCTCAGGTGCCTGAGCAAATATAGCATTGCCTGCGGTGTCTCCCCTAAAGTGCCTCGCATGTCTGAGCCTCGTTGCCCCTTCCTTTGGTGTGCCTGTGTCTCCCAGTACAGATGTGAAGCCTGGAGACCCATGGCTGCCTCTGCAGGAGCTCCATGTTTTCAAGCCATAAATCATCTTAGAATCCATAGCATCTAGATATATTAGTTTTTATTATTGCAGAACAAATCGCTCCCAAATGTAGAGGCTTCAAAGAATACCCATTGATTGGCCTAAATTTCTGTGAGTTAGAATCTGGGCAGGTTTGCCCGAGTTCTCCACTCCAAGCCTCACAAAGCCAACTGGGCTCTCATCTGGAGGCTCTGAGTAAAAAATTGTTTCCGCCGGGCTCGGTGGCTCAAACCTGTAATCCCAGCACTTTGGGAGGCCGAGGCGGGTGGATCACGAGGTCAGGAGATCGAGACCATCCTGGCTAACACGGTGAAACCCCGTCTCTACTAAAAAATACAAAATACTAGCCGGGCGAGGTGGCGGG
>NW_016821123.1:74916-80717 GCF_001698545.2 Rhinopithecus bieti
AAAAAAAAAAAAAAAAAAAAAAAAGGCACTTATCTGGTTTAACCCATAATAAAGACATGAGTTGGGCTTTAGTGAACAATCTAGGCTGGTTTCTGTGTTCAGTGAAACAAGATTTTTGAGAGTTCTCTTAATTACTACCCTTAATCAAACCAATCACATTAATCTGTTTATTGCATTGTATGGTTACCAAAAGTGACATATTCAGCCCTCTGTTTATTAAGAAACAGTAACAGAAAGTGAGGCACTCTCCTGTGTTACTGAGGGTGCATAAAAATATAAAGCACCATGTGTCTTCCCTAGAGAAGTTTCAAAATTAGCAAGCAAATAGCTATTGATGCTAATGTTTGTGTGATAAGGAACATATGAGTAGTAGTTATTCCACAAACAATTTTTTGAGTGCTGTTTACATTTGAGGCACTGTTCAGGCACAAGGATTTCAAAAGGAGATTGTGTAGCATGATGGCTTAGTTGTTAAAAATATGATTTTGGAATCAGATTGGCTCAAGTCCCAGTGCTACAACATACCATCCTTCAGAAAGGTACTTAAGTCTCAGTTTGTTTTTTCATCTGCAAAATATAAATAATAATAGGATCTACTGCACTGTGTTCCTGTGAGCATTAATGTGGGCGATGAAATGTTTATGAAGCACTTAGCACAATACCTGACATTTTGCTTGTTATTATTATCAACATAAGGTGCCCACTTTCCAGTCATGCAAGAAGAAAACATAATATATGTCACCACAGAAGTATAGAATAATTGTGGGAAATACCAGTAAGAGAGACATAGTTGTATAAATAAGGTAAAGATGACTGCCTTGAAAATCTAGGATGATACCATATTAGAAGTGCATCTGAACTCTCCATGGGGGCTGGCCAAAGTTTCATCAAGTGTCATGTCAGTAGGTTGATGCTATCAATATTTAGTTTGCTAAGCTATAGACTTACTATAAACCATAGCTGTGGTCCAGCTTAGACTCATTATGGTGGTGGAGTATCTTGATTAATGGCCTCTGCAGAAGCTTCCCAAGTCTTCTCATCATCATAATCTCAGAGAGCTTCATCTTCAACTTCCTTTTTTTGTTGTTTTTGAGACAGGGTCTCACTCTGTCATCCAGGATGGAGTGCAGTGGCACAATCATGGCTCACTGCAGCCTCAACCTCAGGGGCTCAAGCCATCCTCCCACTTCAGCCTCCTGAGTAGTTGGGACTACAGGCATGTACCACTATGCCCGGCTAATTTTTTAATTTTTTGTAGAGACAGGGTCTCCCTATGTTGCTCAGTCTGGTCTCAAACTCCTGGGCTCAAATCATCTTTCCACCTCGGCCTCCCAAAATGTTGGGATTACAGGTGTGAGCCACCACACCCAGCCCATCTTCAACTTCTTTTAGCACCATGAAGCTGAACATAGTAAAAAAGTAAAATCATTCTTGACCTAATCTGATGCAATTTATTTAATTGTTAAGTGAATGCACACATCAACTCTCATACAAGTATGGTGTAGCACTGCTAATTTATTTACAAAACACCTGGCAAATACTGCTACTCTAATACTGTGCTTCTGCTTTTGATTTTCCTTAGGAAAACATGTTCCTTCAGTCGTCAATGCTGACCTGCCTTTTCCTGCTAATACCTGGTTCCTGTGAGTTATGCGCTGAAGAAAATTTTCTAGAAGCTATCCTTGTGAAGAGAAAAGCAAAATGACTCTGTTATTGCACAGTGCAGCAATCGTCGACTACGGGAAGTTCCCCAAACGGTGGGCAAATATGTGACAGAACTAGACTTGTCTGATAATTTCATCACACACATAACGAATGAATCATTTCAAGGGTTGCAAAATCTCACTAAAATAAATCTAAACCACAACCCCAATGTACAGCGCCAGAACGGAAATCCTGGCATACAATCAAATGGCTTGAATATCACAGACGGGGCATTCCTCAACCTAAAAACCCTAAGGGAGTTACTGCTTGAAGACAACCAGTTACCCCAAATACCCTCTGGTTTGCCAGAGTCTTTGACAGAACTGAGTCTAATTCAAAACAATATATACAACATAACTAAAGAGGGCATTTCAAGACTTATAAACTTGAAATATCTCTATTTGGCCTGGAACTGCTATTTTAACAAAGTTTGTGAGAAAACTAACATAGAAGATGGGGTATTTGAAACGCTGACAAATTTGGAGTTGCTATCACTATCTTTCAATTCTCTTTCACGTGTGCCACCCAAACTGCCAAGTTCCCTACGCAAACTTTTTCTGAGCAACACCCAGATCAAATACATTGGTAAAGAAGATTTCAAGGGTTTGATAAATTTAACATTACTAGATTTAAGCGGGAATTGTCCGAGGTGCTTCAATGCCCCATTTCCATGTGTGCCTTGTGATGGGGGTTCTTCAATTAATATAGATCGTTTTGCTTTTCAAAACTTGACCCAACTTCAATACCTAAACCTCTCTAGCACTTCCCTCAGGAAGATTAATGCTGCCTGGTTTAAAAATATGCCTCATCTGAAGGTGCTGGATCTTGAATTCAACTATTTAGTGGGAGAAATCGCCTCTGGGGAATTTTTAACGATGCTGCCCCGCTTAGAAATACTTGACTTGTCTTTTAACTATATAAAGGGGAGTTATCCACAGCATATTAATATTTCCAAAAACTTCTCTAAACTTTTGTCTCTAAGGGCATTGCATTTAAGAGGTTATGTGTTCCAGGAACTCAGAAAAGACGATTTCCAGCCCCTGATGCAGCTTCCAAACTTATCAACTATCAATTTGGGTATTAATTTTATTAAGCAAATCGATTTCAACCTTTTCCAAAATTTCCCCAACTTGGAAATCATTTACTTGTCAGAAAACAGAATATCACCGTTGGTAAAAGATACCAGGCAGAGTTATGCAAATAGTTCCTCTTTTCAACGTCATATCCCGAAACGACGCTCAACAGATTTTGAGTTTGACCCACATTCGAACTTTTATCATTTCACCAGTCCTTTAATAAAGCCACAATGTGCTGCTTATGGAAAAGCCTTAGATTTAAGCCTCAACAATATTTTCTTCATTGGGCCAAACCAATTTGAAAATCTTCCTGACATTGCCTGTTTAAATCTGTCTGCAAATAGCAATGCTCAAGTGTTAAGTGGAACTGAATTTTCAGCCATTCCTCATGTCAAATATTTGGATTTGACAAACAATAGACTAGATTTCGATAATGCTAGTGCTCTTACTGAATTGTCCGACTTGGAAGTTCTAGATCTCAGCTATAATTCACACTATTTCAGAATAGCAGGGGTAACACATCATCTAGAATTTATTCAAAATTTTACAAATCTAAAAGTTTTAAACTTGAGCCACAACAACATTTATACTTTAACAGATAAGTATAATCTGGAAAGCAGGTCCCTGGTAGAATTAGTTTTCAGTGGCAATCGCCTTGACATTTTGTGGAATGATGATGATAACAGGTATATCTCCATTTTCAAAGGTCTCACGAATCTGACACAGCTGGATTTATCCCTTAATAAGCTCAAGCATATCCCAAATGAAGCATTCCTTAATTTGCCAGCGAGTCTCACTAGACTACATATAAATGACAATATGTTAAATTTTTTTAACTGGACATTACTCCAGCAGTTTCCTCATCTCGAGTTGCTTGACTTACGTGGAAACAAACTATTCTTTTTAACTGATAGCCTATCTGACTTTACATCTTCCCTTCAGACACTGCTGCTGAGTCATAACAGGATTTCCCACCTACCCTCTGGCTTTCTTTCTGAAGTCAGTAGTCTGAGCCACCTCGATTTAAGTTCCAACCTGCTAAAAACGATCAAGAAATCTGCACTTGAAACTAAGACCACCACCAATTTATGTTTTTTGGAACTACACGGAAACCCCTTCGAATGCACCTGTGACATCGGAGATTTCCGAAGATGGATGGATGAACATCTGAACGTCACAATTCCCAGACTGGTAGATGTCATTTGTGCCAGTCCTGGGGATCAAAGAGGGAAGAGTATTGTGAGTCTGGAGCTAACAACTTGTGTTTCAGATGTCACTGCAGTGATATTATTTTTCTTCACCTTCTTTATCACCACCATGGTTATGTTGACCGCCCTGGCTCACCATTTGTTTTACTGGGATGTTTGGTTTATATATAATGTGTGTTTAGCTAAGGTAAAAGGCTACAGGTCTCTTTCCACATCCCAAACTTTCTATGATGCTTACATTTCTTATGACACCAAAGATGCCTCTGTTACTGACTGGGTGATAAATGAGCTGCGCTACCACCTTGAAGAGAGCCAAGACAAAAACGTTCTCCTTTGTCTAGAGGAGAGGGATTGGGACCCGGGATTGGCCATCATCGACAACCTCATGCAGAGCATCAACCAAAGCAAGAAAACAGTATTTGTTTTAACTAAAAAATATGCAAAAGCTGGAACTTTAAAACAGCTTTTTACTTGGCTTTGCAGAGGCTAATGGATGAGAATATGGATGTGATTATATTTATCCTGCTGGAGCCTGTGTTACAGCATTCTCAGTATTTGAGGCTACGACAGCGGATCTGTAAGAGCTCCATCCTCCAGTGGCCTGACAATCCAAAGGCAGAAGGCTTGTTTTGGCAAACTCTGAGAAATGTGGTCTTAACTGAAAATGATTCACGGTATAGCAATATGTATGTTGATTCCATTAAGCAATACTAACTGACGTTAAGTCATGGTTTTGCGCCATAATAAAGATGCAAAGGAATGACATTTCTGTCTATATGGCTATGTACCAAATTACCACAAAACTTAGTGGTTTAAAACAACACATTTGCTAGCCCACAGTTTTTGAGGGTCAGGAGTCCAGGCACAGCGTAACTGGGTCCTCCACTCAGGGTGTCTCAGAGGCTGCAATGTAGGTGTTCACCAGAGACATAGGCATCTCTGGGGTCACACTCACGTGGTTGTTTTCTGGATTCAATTCCTCCTGGGCTATTGGCCAAAGGCTATACTCATGTGAGCCATGTGAACCTCTCCCACAAGGCAGCTTGCTTCATCAGAGCTAGCAAAAAAGAGAGGTTGCTAGCAAGATGAAGTAACAATCTTGTAATTGAATCAAAAAAGCAATATCCCATCACTTCGGCCATGTTCTATTTGTTAGAAGTAAACCACAGGTCCTGCCAGCTACATGGGAGTGACCACCTCAGTCCAGGGAAAACAACTGAAGGCCAAGACGGTGAGCTCTGATTGCCTCAGTTGGTCATCAACCATTTTCCCTTGACTGCTGTCCTGGGACGGCCTGCTATCTTGATCATAGATTGTGAATATCAGGAGGCAGGGATGACTGTGAACCATCTTAGCAGTTGACCTAATACACCTTCTTTTCAATATCTAAGAACTTTTGCCACTGTGACTAATGGTCCTAATATTAAGCTGCTGTTTAGATTTCTCATATATCTATGGCTACATGGTTATATTATGCTGTGGTTGCATTCGGTTTTATTTACAGTTGCTTTTAAAAATATTTGCTATAACATTTGACTTCTAAGATTTAGATGCCATTTAAGAACTGAGATGGATAGCTTTTAAAGCATCTTTTACTTCTTAACCATTTTTTAAAAGTATGCAGCTAAATTCGAAGCTTTTGGTCTATATTGTTAATTGCCATTGCTGTAAATCTTAAAATGAATGAATAAAAATGTTTCATTTTATAAGAGGAGTGTATAATAAACATATGATAGAGAAATTGGTCTTTAATATTAAAAGAAATTGCCATATACACTGAATTTTTTGAGAACTCTTTTTAAAAAACTATTTG
>NW_016821123.1:82423-93672 GCF_001698545.2 Rhinopithecus bieti
TCAAAAAAAAAAAAAAAAAGAAAAGAAAAGAAAGAAAAGGAAGTCCCTTCAGAATGAAAAGAAGAGAAACCTCCAAGGTACCATCTTACCTTTTTAGTTAAATCTTACAGCATGAGTTACCTTTTAATACATGCTTCTAATAAACTGACCAAAATAATGTGTCATAGTGTTATTTAATATGGACAAAATGGAAAACAGTGCAAGTTTGCCAAGGACAATTTAATTTTGTCACATTGCATCCTGTTTTGTGACCATGATGAGTTTATACAAAGATGTTTATGCTTGTGCTTGTTGAGGTATAGGGACAAATATCTAAAAGCAAGATCAGAAGGGTGTGGTATCTCACACCTATAATCCTTGCATTAAAATCTACCTCAATTGTAGGACTACCAGTTGAACCACATGCTTCCCACTGTCCTCAGCAAAGGTCACCTTAGTTAGAGGAAAGGTAGAGTCTTTCTTTGGAGGAGGAATCTGTGAGGATTGAGTTTTATCAGCTACCTGGGAGTCAGACCCCGATAGATTCTCCTCCACACTCCCTGGACCTTTTCCTGCCAAGTGGAGATGCTCACTCAGAGGATATCTCCATTCGTTTGATGCAGGTCGTTCATACGCAGATATTCTGCACTGTTCAAGCAATAAAAATTGAATGAGCACCTATTATGTGCACCAGTTGGCACTGTGTCAAAATGTACTTGTGGGGAGTTCTTGGATCATTGGTGACAGGTCTTCTCCTCTGCATTTTTCTCAAGACCAGGCCTCAGGGTAACATGTTTTCATGGAGTGAAAGAAGGGAAGGAAGAGTGGGTTTTGGAAAGTGGCAGCTCTGTCATAGCAGTCGGCCTCTGTGTATGCGAAGGACTTTCCAGAGGCCCCCCAAGCCTCCATGCTCCTCCTGGGATTGCCACAGTTCTTGAAACCATCCATACATTCTTCATTTCTATATGCTAATGGAGCTGATAATTAAGTCATCAACACTTTAGCTATCATTATATAGCTGAGTATCCCTATTTTTCTAAGAGAAAGAGAATGAGTTATTTTTTAAATTACTATTTTCTTCTTTTCTCTTTCCTCCTTTTCCCCTTTTCCCCACTCCCTAGTTAGCTCTTTAAAAATGCAATTATAACCTTTATCTTCCCTTCACCAGACACTCCCTACAGGACAAGCTTATCTATGTGCTTACTTAAAAGCTCCAGAGCCAGAAATCTCTCCCACTAGGGGACTGCCTCAAGAGAGAGGAGTCAATTTACAACCTAAAGCATGCCCACAACAAAACTCTCTCCCACCTGGAGGATATCTTGAGACAATGGTCACTTTACAACTTAGTTCTGCCCGAGATGGCACCAGCTCAACCACCTGGTACATAAGACATAAAAGCAAGTTGCATAGACCTCACCTGCTCACTCCCTTCCCTGCATGCCATTCATGCCAACTCCCCCTTTAAAAGCCCCTGCTTTCTGCCCCAAAAGCAAAGTGGTACCCTTAAAGTCAGGAGCCTATACTTCCCCCTAAGCTAACTTTTGGAATAAAAGTCATTTTATTGAGAATCTCCATACATTGTTGGTGGGAATGTAAATTAGTAAACCATGATGGAGAACAGTTTGGAGGTTCCTCAAAAAACTAAAAATCGAATTACCATGTAACCTAGCAATCCCACTGCTGGGTATATATCCAAAAGAAAGGAAGTAATTATATTGAAGAGATATCTGCACTTCCATGTTTGTTGCAGCACTGTTTACAGTAGCTGAGATTTGGAGCAACCTAAGTGTCCATCAACAGATGAATGGATAAAGAAAATGTGGTACACATACAAAATGGAGAACTAGTCAGCCATAAAAAGAATGATATCCTGTCATTTGCAACAACATAGATGGAACTAGAGGTCACTATGTTAAGTGAAATAAGGCAGGCACAGAAAGACAAGTATCAAATGTTCTCATTTATTTGTGGGATCTAAAAATCAAAACAATTCAACTCATGGACATAGAGAGTAGAAGGATGGTTACCAGAGGCTGGGAGGGGAAGTGGAAGCTAGGGGAGGTGGGGATGGTTAATGGATACAAAAAAATAGAAAGAGTGAATTAGATCTACTATTTGATAGCACAACAGAGTGACTATAGTCAATAATAATTTAATTGTACTTTTAAAAAATAACTAAAATAGGGTAATTGAACTGTTTGTAACTCAAAGGATAAATGCTTGAGGGGATGGATATCCCATTCTCCATGATGTGATTACCCATTGCATGTATGAAAACATTGCGCGTATCCCCTAAATATATAAACCTACTATGTGCCTACAAAAACTAAAAATAAAATTTTGTTTAAAAAGTCACTTTCTTTTTTTTTTTTTTTTTTTTNTGAGCCACCGCGCCCGGCCTAAAAAGTCACTTTCTTTATACCACATCTCACCCTTGTTAATTGGACTCTGCAAGGAGTGAACAACTGAACCTGTGATTCAGTTAAAATTAGATTCTCAGACCCCTTCTGTTGAGAAAGAATAGGTCGCAAACGTTGCAAATCTCTTTTACCTTTCTCAAGGTTCTAGCCTCTCCTATTACCAATTTAGGTAAGAATATAAAACCATCAGGCCTGGGTTACCTCAACTATCTTCTTTGATCCAAAATGTATACTTAGTGGACAAAGGCTTTTTGAACAACTAATATGTGCTAAGTTTTAAGGTGGGTTCAGAAATGGCCAGGATCCATCAACTAATCAATGGATAAATAAAATGTAATCTATCTATACAATGGAATATTATTCAGCCATAAAATGTAATGAATCGCTGATACTATGATGCAACATGGATGAACCTTGAAAATGTCATGCTAAGTGAAAGAAGCTAGACACAAAAGACCATATATTGTACGATTCCACTGATATGAAATGTTCAGAATAGGCAAATGCATAGAGACAGAGAATAGGTAAGTAGTTGCCTGAGGCAGTAGAGGGTTGAAGGATTGGGAGAAGATGGGCATAGCTATTCAGGGGTTTGGGGTTTCTTACTGAAGTTATGTAAATGTTCTAAAATTGATTGGAGTGATGATTGCACAACTCTGTGAATATACTGACAGCAATATTTCTATTCCTGGCCCTTTTTGTGGGTGGTTTTTCTAGCATTGCTCCACCATGTCTGAAGCTCCTGGCACTTAACACTATTGAAGTCTTCTCTACCAGCTTTCCCAGACCCTCTGCTTTTTTCTTGGAATTGATCAATATTTGCCAGATCTTGTTTGGCACTGACCTCTGATTGTTGGCTTCTGTAAAGAACCCCAAACTACAGGAATTGGAATGCCTGGTCCAGTCAAAGGAGAGCATCCGGTTGATTCTGGACAAATCACTCCACCTTGCTGAGCATGATTCTTCATCTATAGAGTGGATTAAATGATCTCCAAGTTACTTTCAAATATGACAACTACTCTAGTTTCCTTGGGCTGCCACAAACTGCATGGCTTAAAAAACAAATGTTTATTGTCTCATAGTTCTGGAAGTTAAAAGTCTGAAATAAAGGTGTCTGCAGGGCCACGCTCCCTCTGAAACCTATAGAGAAAGATCCTTCTTGTCTCTTTTGGCGTCTGGTGTTTGCCAGCAATCCACAGTATTCCTTACCTTGAAGATGCAGGACTCCAGTCTCTGCCTCTGTTGTCACATGGCCATCTTCCCTCTATGTCTCTCTCCTCTTCTTAAGAACAGAAGTCATACTCGATTAAAGACCCACCCTACTCCTACTATGACCTCATCTTGACTAATCACGTCTGCAACAACCTCATTTCCAAATGAGGTCAGCTTCTGAGGTCCTGGGGGTTAAGACTTCAACATGTAATTTTGTGGGGATGCAGTTCAACCCATAACAACAACCATGGCTTTTCTTCCTTAGAAATTACTGAGAACTCCATGAAAGTTGAAAATGCCCTTGTGAATGGGAGAGTCATTTACGACTATTGGAAGTAAAAGGCAATTTTCCTGTTGGCTATTAATAAAGCTATTATAGCAATACGGCCAGGTTTCTACTGTCATTATCCTTGAACTTAAAGTCATAATAGCATCCATTATTTCCAATGAGTACAAGGGAAGGTCACATAACTGTGTTCTCTTCATTTCTGCCCTTAAATGCTTTCAGGGAAAGGGGGAATAGATGAAGTCCCAGGCCTTACTCAGCAATCGGGGCAAGATGTAGCAGTGTTTTGAACCTGAAGGACATAACTCAGGGCTTCCTGTGCCAATGACTCAAAATGGAAAATGGTCTTTATAAATGTCCCTCCAGTGTGCAAAGGGTAGAGACTAGAATTTAAAATTCATCAGCTATTAATAAGAAAACCAATGCAAACAAAAAAATCTACTTATGATCATAGAACATTGCCATTGGGAAGTTGTTTATTATTTGAGACCTTTTAAAATCTTTGGTGTAAACATATTTCCAGGAGTAGAGAGAAAAGGCTCCCCTGTTTTATGTACTCAGTCTTTCCCTCCTTTGAGATTACCCCTAAACTATTTTAGGGATAGCTCCCTGGCTATCTCAGTAATGATGATCCCAGAAGTTCAGAGAAAATTAAGAGCCATGTCTGGGTTCGTGAGAAAAGCCCAAATGCAGTTGTTCAAGCCAGAAACCAGAGCCTCGTTGTTGACTCTTCCCTCTCACCCCAACATCCAACCACTCATCAAGGACTCTCCATTTGACCTCCTAAATTCTTCTCCCATCCATCCTCCATCTCTGTGTCCATCATCAACACCCCTTGTCCAAGATACCTGCATTGCTCACTAGCTTCCTGGTATCCACTCTGTTCCCTCCAATTCAGTTCCAGAAGCTAGAGTGATTCTTGTCAAAAGTGTGGCTTCTTCTGAATTAGGTTGACAATCTCAACTCCTGGACAAGACCCACAATCCCTTTGTGATCTTCCATTTGTGCACGCCTCCAGTCTCCACTCTAAGCACCCCCACCACTTGTCTTCGGTTCGTGCTAAGAACACACCAAACTCCCGTCTCAGCACCTACACACATACGACTGCCCCAAGTCACCTCTGACTCCAGACTTCACTTGGCTAATTCCTGCTCACTCTACAGGGAGAGTTAAATGTCACTGAGAGCAACTTTCTTCTAACCTCCAAATCCCACTCAAACACCCCCCTTATACTATCTTCTTAGCATTTACCACAAGTTTTGTTGGGTAAATGATAGAGAAATGAATAGTGTGGCTGCAACATGTGTCTTCCATTAGACTGTAGGCTCCAAAGATCAGGGAAGGTGACTTTTAGTTCATCACTCTGTCCCCAGTATTCATCAGCATGCCTGATATACAACAAAGACTTTCAGTAAATACTTTTCAAGTGAATGAACGAACAAAGGTTCAGATTGGCTTCTCTAGCTATACCCTAGGACAGATACAGTAAGGGCAGGTCACATTGTCAAATGTCCCACTGTAGCAGTCATGCATAAGGGCAGGCCTTCTGCACCTTCCATATTCCCATTACCCACTCATGGTGGCAAGCATGCTGATTGTCTCTCGAGTATTACACAGCATCAACAATATCGGATGCCATGATGCTGATTCCGTGAGGCTCTGAGCCTGGGCAAGAATCATTTACATTCTTATTGAGTGTTGGGCTATTGTTCAGAGCAAGCACAGCATAGACCAAGAAGAAGACAAAGGACATTATCATGAAATGGAAGAAGTGTGTAAATTGGGTGCAACTATGTAGAAATCATGTGATGGTCCATAAACAAATAAGGGCATAACAACGAGTCTGAATTCAGGCTCATGGAAGGCTGGTGTGGCTCTGTCAGCATGTGTAGTTCACTTGTTCTACGGCACCATTCAAAGCAGAATTTCCCCAAGTCAACTCCACACGTAAGTACTCCATTAAAAATGCTCCTGAGTTCAAACAGGTTTGGAAACATCTTAGTTACTACAGTATTTCTCATATGCCTTGTGATCTCCAAAAGATAACTATACTACACTGTGTTCCAAACTTATTTGATCACAATTCCTTTTTTTTTATTTTGGCAGGGCATCTCCTAGAGCTAATGTTCTCTCTCTGTCTCTCTCTTTCTCTCACTCTCTCTCTCTCTGGAAATGCAGATTTGAAGGCCTGAGAGAGATTTACCCAGCCTAACGAGCCCCTGAAAATGTTCCCAGGTATATGATGACAGTCACCATATTGACATGAATTGTTCTGTTTTAAAAACAGAAAAACAAAACAAAACAAAAAACCATAATAATCTAGGCCATGTCCCTTGAGGCCTTTATATCAAGATGATTAGCTTCTTGAACTGGTCCTATTAGGTCTCCAGAGAGGACATTATTGCTTCTGAACAGAGATGTGACAACAAGGCAGAATATGATTCAGAAGCAGTGAATAATAAAACTGTAAAAATGATAGATTCTTCTTTGGTATAGGGTGGAGAGGTTAATACTCATTTCTAAAGCATCATTAGCCATATAAAGGATAATTTTAGCACTTGACATAAACTGAAAACACACATAATCCTCCCATTGAGTGGGCTAACCTTGGCTGTGGCTGAATGGGCTCTCTAGGGACTTATTAGGGAATATAGTACTTTCAAAGATGTTAAATCCAGTGGAAATGACTGAAGCAATTAGTCTCTCATCTTGAGAGAATTTCCACCTTTGAATCAGCAAACCCTATCCAACCGAGGTTGAGTACTCTAGAGATGATATTGTTTATACTGGAAACCAATATGAAATGTGTGCATGTATGTATAATGTATGCATATAGACACATGTAGAGGAGTATTCATATATAGATAGAGATGTTCATTATTGACTGCTTAGTAAATATAAAGAAGTTAAGAGAATAAAATTTAAAATAAGGAAATAAGGAAAATGAGAGCATGATGTAGTAATTTTTCTATTTCTATTTAAATGGTTTTCCCTAACATCCAGTTTGTTGTGCAGTCACCAAAAACATCACCTCATCAAAACACACACACACACACACACACACACACACACAAAAGACATAACTTACCAGCAAAAAAAAGCCTAGGACCAGACGGATTCACAGCTGAATTCTATCAGAGGTGCAACGAAGAAAAGAGCTGGGACTCTTTCTACTGAAACTATTCCAAAAAATTGAAAAGGAGGGACTCCTCCCTAACTCATTCTATGAGGCCAGCATCATCCTGATACCAAAACCTCGCAGAGATACAACAAAAAAAGAAAACTTCAGGCCAATATCCTTGATGAACACTGATGCAAAAATCCTCAACAGGCTGTGTGTGGTGGCTCATGCCTGTAATCCCAGCACTTTGGGAGGCCGAGGTGGGCGGATCACTTGAGAGCAGCAGTTTGGGACCAGCATGGCCAACATGGCAAAACCCCCCCTGTACTAAAAATACAGAAATCAGTCGAGTGTGGTGGCGCATGCCTTGTAATCTCAGCCACTTGGGTGACTGAGGCATGAGAATCACTTAAACCCAGGAGATGGAGCCTGCAGTGAGCCATGATTGCACCACTCCACTCCAGCCTGGGTGACAGAGTAAGACTTTACCTCAAAAAAAAAAAAAAGGTCTCAACAAAATACTGGCAAACTGAATCCAGCAGCACATCAAAAAGCTAATCCACCACAATCAAGTAGGCCTCATCCCTGGGATGCAAGGTTGGTTCAACATACTCAAATCAATACATGTAATTCATCACATAAACAGATCTAAAGACAAAAACCACATGATTGTCTCAATAGGTACAGAAAAAGCCTTTGGTAAAATTCAACATTCCTTCATGTTAAAAACTCTCAATAAAGTAGGTATTGAAGGAACATACTTCGAAATAATAAGAGCCATATATGACAAACCCATAGCCAATACCATATCAAATGGGCAAAATCTGGAAGCATTCCCCTTGAAAACAAGAAAGACAAAACCTGCATCATTCCCTGAGAGGCATTTCTTTTCCTGGAACAGCACATAGGCTTAAAAGAGGCCAAGAGTGAGCATATCTGCGAGCTGTGGTTCAATGTCTGGTGGTGGGAAAGAGAAGAGAAGAAAGAATTGGGAAGGAGAGAGAAGAAACAAGGCCTTGTGAGTGGGGAAAGATGCAGGTAGGAGTCAGTCAAGGGAAGGTATTTATCTTTTGAGGCGTCTATCTCACATCAGCTTTTCTTTGAGGCAGTGATTTTCAAATTCCGCCTCTATCACCTAAAGGGCTTGTTAAAACACAGTCTGGAGCATGCCTAACAAGTGTGCATCTCCAGTGAGTTACCAGGTGGTGCTGATGCTGCTGACTGGGGAACACACTTTGAGAACCACTGGTCTAAGCATCCCCCAAGTGCGCCGCTCAAAATCAACAATTTCTACCTCCACCTTTGTAGAGGACTGCATGCTCCCAAATGAGACATTCCCGATAAGCCCTGCTCTTGCAGACAAAGCAGGACGGTCCTTCTCTGCAAACAGGAAGGGCAAAGGAGCCAGCTGTAAAGAGTGGGCTCTGGGAACTGGTCAATGTTTACTGATCTTGGGAGTCAAGGAAAGGTCAGAGAAGCAACACATGGCCCGTGACTTGGTAACATTCCACAAACGGCTGTATAAAATAAAGCAGAGTGTGCCGTTCGGCGCAGCCGCCATGTATGTCTTGTCCTGTGTTGTTTTGTGTGTTCATTCCTTTGTTTAGGAAACACGCGGACCCCAACAACCTTAGACAGCACTTTGCTCCTGTATCATGGCACATCTTTGTTTTATCTTGGTCATAGTTAGTAGCTTGATCTCCCTCCTCTGTAAATTCTGTAGGGGACTGTAGAGGACTGAAGACTGTAAATTCCTGGAAGGCAGAGACCACAGTTTACTCATGCCTGTATCCTCCAGAGCACAATGTACAGTACGTATTAGTTAGCAGTTGTTTAATCAATGTTTGTGGAATAAAATTCTAGAAAGTGATCTAATAAATATGTGTATTGTGTAACTGATGCATACATTAACTTTCCAGAGATTTACATGGTTTGTTCACTAATGGCAATATCTTAAAACCAAACAAATGAATTTCTAATAATGCCCATTTAAGCAATGCACCAGATCTGTTGAGGGGATATAGTTTTGGCAAAGACGTGCTGACTGGTTCTTAAACCACAAAGGCTGTTTTTTTCTGGCTTTCCTGCTCCTCTGACTTATCAGAAGAGCTTTGCATACCACCCGAGCCTCCAACAGCCAGAAGTTTCAAGTTAGCCACTAATCTGAACACACGATCATGTTCTGATCACAAAATATGAAACATTACAAAAGGAAGGCTCATTAATTTTCATTTAATTTTCACATGTACACAGTCCAAAGATAAGGTGTGGCTCCTTATCTTATAAGGTGTGGTTCGCATTACTCTGTGAACCCAAAATATCTGAGACAGGTCTCAGTCAATTTAGAAAGTTTATTTTGCCAAGGTTAAGGACACACCTATGACACAGCCTCAAGAGGGCCTGACAACATGTGCCCAAGGTGGTTTGGGTACAGCTTCGTTCTATACATTTTAGGGAGACATGAGACATCAATCAATGTGTGTAAGATGTACGTTGGTTCAGTCCAGAAAGGCTGGACAACTTGAAGCAGAGGAGGGGGCTTCCAGGTCATAGGTAGCTAAGACACAAAAGGTTGCATTATTTTGGGTCTCTGATCAGCCTTTAACTGAATATACAATTCACACAGGAGAGGAGTTCGAGATCAGCCTGGCAAACACGGCAAAACTCCATCTCTACTGAAATACAAAAATTAGCAGGGTGTAGTGGTGGGTGCCTGTAATACCAGCTACTCAGGAGGCTGAGGCAGTAGAATTGCTTGAACCTGGGAGGCAGAGGTTGCAGTGAGCTGGGATCGTGCCACTACACTCCAGCCTGGGCAACACAGCAAGACCCCATCTCGAAAATATATATATATATAGAGAGAGAGAGAGAGAGAGAGCGCAATAATTTTGACTGTAAAATATAATTTCCATAAACCCTTTTATAACCTTTTATTAAGGAGTGGGTTAACATTCCAAGAAAACTTGTTAATCTGACACAGGGGGCAATATGCTGGTCTTGCATCAGTGTACCTTCGATATTAATGGTTAATTTATAGAGAAACTGAACTAATTTTATCTCTCAAAATTGGCCCTTACAATCTCTAACACCATCCTCTTCCATGGTAATCCCTGGGCCTTGAGGAGTTGAATAGTTTTAATTTCTGGCCCAGTGCCTCACAAACACAGCTTATTTTGATTGGCATCTTCTACCAGGTCTGAAGATGAGGCTTTAACTGGTGTCAGTGTTTAAGATTTAGCAGGACTTGGTGTCCTTTTTAGACCCAGGAGTCAAAGCCTTGTAACTTAATGGCACAAGGACTTTAGAGCAAAATACAGAAAGTTACATGGATGTGATAACCTTAACTTAAAACCATTTTAAAATCTCAGTTTTTTCTAAGCAAATCAAAAGTTAGTAACAATGACATAGGAATTATTTCGATAAAATGTAAAATTTGTTTGTTAGACCAGTCACCAAAAGGCAAAAGTAAAGGCCTTCTGCAGTGCAATTGTTGTTCCTTGTGGGTGTCGATTTAGATAATCTGCAAGTCAAACTAATGAAAAGGGTACGTCAATTAATTAGACATAGGAAGAGTGTTTCTTGGGTAATAAGTGAAAATTTTTGGATTCATAGAACAATTTAAAGCCAAGAGTACAGAATGTTATGTTGGAATAAAATATTTCCTTTAGACCTTTAAGATAAAAATTTTTAGCATCAGACTTCAACAAACAGTTAGAACCTAAGGGAAAAAAATCTTACAGGAGCTGAAAATGAGTTGAAGGATAGAGTTATTATTTCAGGCCTTTTGAAAAGGGAGAGAAAGCTGAAAATAGCAAGACACAAAAAAGTTGAACTTTGGGTTCAAAAAAATTAAAATATCTGGTAATTTTATTAAGACTAAACTAATACCTTAAGAAAATCCCAGGCCGGGCATGGTGGCTCATGCCTGTAATCCTAGCACTTTGGGAGGCCGAGGTGGGTGGATCACCTGAGGTCAGGATTTCGAGACTAGCCTGGCCAATATAGTGAAACCCTGTCTCTACTAAAAATGCAAAATTAACCAGGCATGGTGGCACATGCCTATAATCCCAGCTACTTGGGAGGCTGAGGCAGGAGAATCACTTGAACCTGGGAGGCGGAGGTTGCAGTGAGCCAAGATAGTGCCACTGCACTCCAGCCTGGGCAACAAGAGCAAAACTCCATTTCAAAAAAACAAAAACAAAAACAAACAAACAAACAAAAACAACAAAAA
>NW_016821123.1:96647-121214 GCF_001698545.2 Rhinopithecus bieti
TTTTTTTTTTTTTTCAGTTGTGGAATTTAGCCAATTCAGAGGTCTTGTTCCCCATAATTTGGAACTTTCCTTCGGATTTGATCAAGTTGGATAGACTTGGTCAAACCCAATGAAAAAAAGACCAAAACAACAACCCAAACAGAAACAAACAAATAAAGAACAAGAAAAAACAGCTAAGCAAAGCAAACAATCCCACAATTTATAGGTTGTTGCAAAAGTAATTGTGTTTTTTGCCATTAAAAGTAATGCAAAACCGCAATTACTTTTGCACCAATCTAATATATGATTACCAAGTGCTCTAATGGTAAGGATAAATTAAAACCAGCTGATTGTTAATCTTAACTTTAGCCAAGACAAAACCCCAATTCAGCTACTTACCTAGGCATGGGGCTCAGGCTGAAGACTGCTCTCTACCATCTTTGAAGCAGGAAAAAACTCAAACTCACCTTCCCTGTTGGAAGTGAGCTGAAATTCCAGAAAGGATTTACCTGCACTCTTCATCATGGAAGCAGGAAAACTTGCCTTCCTTGTTGGAAGCAAGTGAAACTCCAGAAAAGGAGATATACAGCAAAGTAAACTTCAGATCTCAACCAAATTTGGGGAGATCAGGGATTCTCTTGGTTGGGGTGGGGTTGTCTCCCAGGCCTCAGCCAATTGTCCTACTGGCTTGAGCCATAAAGATAGCTCAAGCTGGTACCAAGCACCAATAGGAGATTTGTCAAAGGTCAGAGGTACCTCCACTCAGAATCCCTTCATGGTTACCAATCTGTGAATCCAAAATATCTGAGACAGGCTTCAGTCAATTTAGAAAGTTTATTTTGCCAAGGTTAAGAATCCACCCATGACACAGCCCCAAGAGGTCCTGGCTACATGGGCCCAAGGTGGTCTGGGCACAGCTTGGTTCTATACATTTTAGGGAAACGTGAGACATCAATCAATATGTGTAAGGTGTACATTGGTTCCGTCCAGAGAGGCAGAGAGGCAGGACAACTCGAAGCAGGGAAGGGGGCTTCCAGGTCACAGGTAGATAAGAAACATTTGTTGCATTCTTTCGGGTCTCTGATCAGCCTTTCATTGAATATACAATTCACATGGGAGAGGAGGGTAGCGGAATAGTCAGTTATGCCTGGGCTGGCTTGGTGAAACGACAGGGCAGAGGAAGCAATCAGATAAGCATTTGTCTCACATGAGCCTCAGAGGGATGACTTTGAGCTCTGTCTGTCCTTTGTCCACAAGAAATTTCCTTGTGGGCAAATAGTGGGGGAGGTACGTCCTTTTTTTTTTTCTTTCCTTTTTAATCTTTGTAGCTGTCTTATTTAGTAATAAAATGGGAGGCAGGTTTGCTTGACGCAGTTCCCAGCTTGACTTCCCTTTAGCTTAGTGATTTTGGGGTCCCAAGATTTATATTCCTTTCACAACGCCCATCTGATATATTTAAGAGGGAATTCTTTTGTGCCTACAGCACTGTTAGTGGAATGTGGAGCGACAGCAAGGGATGGGCCCAGCTTGGATTTACCACCAGGGGGCTTGGATTCTTTCTCATGCGTCAACACCAATCACTGCCAATAGGGGGCAGCAACAATTTGCCTACAGCCTTCAGGCTTTGGTTTTAGACTCAAGGAGCTCGGTGTGTGGAATCTCCATTGTTTTTTCTCTGAAACCTGGCTTCTCATCTGCCTGCGGACTTAGATCCTCCTCCTGCCAATACTACAACAGCCACAGAACAAATGCATTGAAACTAAGAGAACTGGTGAGAGGCTAGATCTACTGTAAATCAGAGAATGGGCTCTCATAAAAGGAGCAGTTTGGAGGAAACTAATCCTTCACAGTTTGTCTAGCAATTTCTAGGTTTAATCAATTGAGGCCTTAACCTGTAAACTCAAGTGGAAATTTTTTATTGGCTCCTGGTGATGTCACTCCTGGTGAGTGTGGGAGAACTGGTTTTCTAGGTGTGGGGATTCTTTATTCTCTGAAACACCCACTAGGAAACGCCCTGAGGCCTTTTCACCTTCTGTGGCGCCAGGACCTCTCATGTAACTGGATACAATGCTTTTCCCAAACAGACTATACACAACAGAAAACTTAGCCTTTCAAAAACTAGAAACGCTAAGTGGGAATAAGGGAAATAAACTACAGGTCAGTGGTTCTTGACTTTGGCTGCACATGGAAATCACCTGGGAGCTTCAATCCACAAGGACCAATGCCAGGGACGCCCCCCTCCCCTGCCCCTGAGATTTGGATTAACTGGTCTGCATGCAACCCGGGCAGCTGGAGTTCTGAAAGACCCCCAGATGGTTCCCATGTACAGCCAAGACTGAGAACCATTGTCAGATGTGCAGTCTTTGCTCCTGGGTCAATTAATTCCTCACGCCCACTAACTACTTTAGATTTCTTATGTTTTGAGCACATTTAAAACAAAACCCAAAACTTAATAAAACAAAGTTAGTACACAGAGAAATAGGAACCTGATGAAAATGGAACATAGAGTCAAGTCAGTTTGGTTTTGTTTTAAATCTCCTATTGCCATAGTGCTAGCCTGCTATTTGCTTTGTTCACTTTTGAATGAAGCACTTGTTTGCTGACCTTCAAACACTTCCAGGTTGTCTAAGAGGAAGCCATGTGGCACTTTGACTTTTGTGTGACCTGGCAATTTGTTTACATCAAATCCCTTTTAACCCTCTGCAGTTGACAGTGGAGAATTCAGTGTTTTCATATGCTGCCTAAGCTCTAGGGTGGAAGGCTTTAAACTTGATTTAGGTCAAATTGGCAGTGACCTAGGTGAGCCCCCAGGAAACTGCACTTCCACAGCCAGAAAGTGACCATCCACCACCTTAGGCATGACAGTTACAGTTTTGAACCTGCTATTAAGTCCCGCAATTCTCTTGGTTAGTTAGAGTAATCGAACCTGTCAAGGGTAGGCAGAATCGGAGGAGTACAGAATGGTTTTGAGGGTGCAGTGGAAAAATCAACTTCGGAGTATGACAAGCCAGCCTCAACACTCAGTCACTCTTACTAGCTGCGAGATCTTAGGTGGGTTTATCACTGGCTGTGAGCTTGACTTGCCTATCTGTGCTATAAAGGAATAAAAGCCACTTCAGGTGGTTTTTCTTAAATAAATGGAATAAACCTGTCATGTGCTGGCAAATGTTTAACAACTGGTTCTCAAGGTGGTGAGGGCAGCCCTGATTTGGAGTATTTCCATGGTGTAAATACTCTCACCATGGTGGATCCCAAGACACCAATGTGACAGCTCCGAATGTGGAATTGGGAAGAGGTATGCGCCATCTGGGGCAAACCATCTCCTAGTTCCTACCTAGAATGCAGCAGACACTCAGGATGTTATCCCCTGCCCTTCCCCCTTAAAGGAACATCTATGCTGACAGAGACCTTTGCCATTATTAAAGCATTTTTACAAACACTATCTCATTACATTCTCAGGTGAGATGGGCAGGGCGGGTCTTATTTCTGTGTTTTACAGACGAGAAGCCTCAGGCTCACAGAGATTGGACAAAATTGCTCAGGGGCACACAGCAAGTAATCTACAAAATGGGGGTGGTAGGCAGAGTAGCAGCCCTCAAAACATGTCTGCATCCTAATCCCTGGAACCTATGAATATTTGGTTACATGGCAAAAGGGAATTTTGACTGCAGATGGAATTAATACTGCGCGTCAGCTGACCTCCAAGTATGGAGAGCATCCTGGATTATCCAGGTGGGCCTAGTGTCATGACAAGGGCCCTTAAAAGTGAAAGAGGGCAGCTCAAGAGGAGAGTCAGGGGGAAATGTGACTATGCAGGACTGGTCAGAGAGATGTGACATTGTCGGCTTTGAAGATGGAGGAAGCAAGGAGTCTAGATGGCCTCTAGAAGCTGGAAAGGCAGGGAAGTAGCTTCTCCCGCAGAACCTCCAGGAAAAGACGTAGCCTGCCAGGTATCTTGATTTTGGCCCAGTGAGACTTCTGACCTCTAGAACTTTAAGATGATGAATTTGTGTTGTTTAAGCTGCTAGATCTGTGGTCCTTTGCTACTACAGAGATAGGAAATGAATCCAATGGGATTGGCAATCAGGTCTCCTCATCCCTCAAATCTTAGCTCATATTTCACCTCCTGAGGGAGCCATGTTTTTCCTGCCCTTTCTAGGCCTCTAGTTTTGCCTGAGTTCTCATAATACATGGCTTTAGGCACTCACCAGATGGTTGTGAATCTTTGCATACCTGCTGGTCTTCTCTGTAATCACCAAGTGGCAAGAATATTCTTTTCACTTTGCATCACTTTCCACTACCTCAGTTCCTTCACCAAGACCACAGCATAATAACTGCATTCAGAATGTGTGAGTGTGAAAAAAGATGAATGAATGAATGGGAGCTGACATTAGCAATAGTACTGCACTGCAGCACCACCAGGAATCACGATGCTGAGCTGTCACTGCTGCAGAACAATTAAAAGCATCTCCTGGTAGTATCTTGAGCTACCTACTCGCTTCCTGCAGGAAAGACCAAGACTTCCCGTCTTCCCACTGGCTCACAGAAGTGGCCTTTTCCTCCGGAAACCAGTGTGTGTCTGTCAGCATCTTTTGTCTTTTGCGGGAAAGGGAGGATTCTGGCTCCAGACTGAAGAGGGACAGGCATGGTGTGTGGGTTCACAGAGCACCAGACTCCAGACTCTGATGCCAGCATCTTTGTCTCAGCAAAGCTCATAATTGGATTTGGGTGTTTAAGGCAGTCACTGATTTACTGTTCTCATTTTTCAAGTGTGAGAAATACTAACTGTGCTTTGCTTACTTCTAAAGGAACAAAGGCAGTATGAGCAGCCTTTAAATACTGCCACATAATACACTGAGAGCAGACATGACCACGTGCTACAAAGAGTCAGGGCTACGTAAGAAAGTTCACATCGGCGTGGGAAGTGAAAGTGAGCCATGTCACCATTTCTGTCATGTGACAGCTGTGGGCTGTGGAGCAACTCACTGAGCCTATTTCCTGGTGTGTAAGATGGGGATAATGATAGCTTCTATTCACTGACCACTTCCAAAGTGCCTGACCCTGTTCTAAGCCTTCATTGTCATCCTGATTTTATAGTTAGACAGCTTGTCAGTGTCAGAAGCAGAACTGGCTACCTAGTTTGCAAGTCCAGTGCCCTGGTTCAAAAATGATAAAGAATTTCAAGATGGTGGCAGCAGAGCAATAAACCAAACCCGGAGCCCTCCTTAGTGTGGCTCCTATGTGACTGCATAGGCTGCACACCCTGGGCAGAATTAGTATACAAATCCTGCAGCCTGACTCCAGAACATTCCATCTTAACATCTGTGCCACAAGGGCTGTCTCCTAAAGTGGCCGTGAGGTTGGAAGTGAGACTAAGGCATTCCTGGCAGAGGGCACAGTGCGAATGACCATCTGGAAATACAGGCGTGGACAGGAAGATGAGGAAGGAATGATAAACTCTCATGGCTAAAGCTTTGGTGAGCTGAAGGAAACGGAATTGTGCTGGTAGGCAGTACTGGTTACAAACTGTGCCCTCCCTGAAGGTCAACTATAAAGTGCAAGGCCCTTGTACTTTATAGGCAGCTGGTGTTGAGGAGCGCTGGAAGGTTTAGAAGCAGGGGGTGGCATGGACACAGGCAGAGAACTGCCCCTAGAGGGAAGTGTGGAGCAGAGCAGACCCGGGCCTGGGCACCCGCTAGAGGAGGCCATTACGATCACACTCTAGGGATCTCATAGTGAGAGGCTCAGGAAGTGGAGAAAGGAAACAGGGAAAAGTGAAGGACTTCAAGGTAAGTAAAAATTATAACTTTGGAATACGATCTGGAAACAGGAAACTGGAGAAAAGGAAAAGCTTCTGATGCATGCTGACCTGGCCTTTTGTTTGGGCACCATCAGGCCCGTATGGCATGTCATCACGTACAGACTGCCTTTGCACACATAGAAAACAGGGTACATCTCTTCAGGAAGTAGAAACTCTTTGAGCAAAAGAAATCGATTTAACTTCTTAAAAACAGCAGCTGTTACTGGCTATAAACTCAGTCATTTCTCAATTTGGGTTTTTCCCCCAAAATATTCCCTTCCAATTTTCAGAGGCATAATCAGTTCTGTGATTATGTTGCTCGCACATAATTAGATCACACGGTAATAATAATAACTATAAACTCTGGAGGAAACAGTGCAATTAAAACCAGAAAGAAAAAAGTCTCCCAAACCTCTCCCAGATTCTTCTCTCAAACTTGGGAGTGGGGCACCTCAAGCCCTGTGAAGGAATCAACATATTTTACCCCACAATATATTTCTTTGACATATTTTGAGATGGCCGTTCAGAGGGCCTGCAAACAGAAGCAGCCCTGCAAAGCTGTCTCATGTGGCGAAGATTTGCATCTGCAGAGAAGAACTACATTGATGCAGCCAGGCTTTCTCTGAGGCTCTCTCTTGTCCATATCTAGGAAAAACGGACTGAGAGTCTGATACCTTTAAAGGTCTGAAAGAAACATTTACCATCTATTCTGTCTGAAAGCTGCTACCTCTGAGATTTCTCCTATGTAACAAGAACGCCTTTGCCAGCCAGGCCTCCTCTTCTCCCCGTGCCATATCTTTTTGCCAAGATTCAAGCCCTCAGTCTTTCTGTAACCTCAAGGCCTCTGTACCCCACTGTGGGAACTGGTAATCACTGTATGGTTCTCCTCCATGTGCACAATAAATTTGTATGCCTTTTCTCCAATTAATATGCCTTTTAATTTATTATTATTAATTTTTTTGAGGCAGAGTCTTGCTGTGTTGCCCAGGCTGGAGTGCAGTGGTGTGATCTCAGCTCACTGCAACCTCTGCCTCCCGGATTCAAGCAATTCTCCTACCTCAGCCTCCCGAGAAGCTGAGATTACAGGTGCATGCCACCACACCCCACTAATTTTTGTATTTTTAGTAGAGACAGGGTTTCACCATGTTGGTCAGGCTAGTCTCAAACTCCTGACCTCAGGTGATCCGCCATCNTTAATTTTTTTGAGGCAGAGTCTTGCTGTGTTGCCCAGGCTGGAGTGCAGTGGTGTGATCTCAGCTCACTGCAACCTCTGCCTCCCGGATTCAAGCAATTCTCCTACCTCAGCCTCCCGAGAAGCTGAGATTACAGGTGCATGCCACCACACCCCACTAATTTTTGTATTTTTAGTAGAGACAGGGTTTCACCATGTTGGCCAGGCTGGTCTCGAACTCCTGACCTTGTGATCCGCCTGCCTCGGCCTCCCAAAGTGCTGGGATTACAGGCATGAGCCACCATGCCTGGCCTATTATATATTTTTTAATGTTCTCTCTCAGCAGAGTCAAGAGGTTAGCTATCAGTGTGTTGGATATACTGAATATATGGGGCCTGTGCGATATCTAAGAAGAAATGACTACTAGGCTGTTGCATATGTGGTTCTTTATTTTATTTTGTTTTAGAGCCAAAGTCTCACTCTGTCACTTAGACTGGGGTTCAGTGGCAGGGATTTTTTTGTTTTGTTTTGTTTTGTTTTGTTTTTGACAGGGTCTTAACTGTTGTTTACACGATCATAGCTCACTGTAACCTTGAACTCCTGGGCTCAAGCAACTCTCCCACCTCAGCCTCCTGAGTAGCTGAGATGACAGGCATGTACCACCACACCTGAATTTTTAAAAAAATCTTTTAGGCGTGTACCACCACACCTAGTATTTTTAAACTGTTTTCCTAGAGACGGTGGTCTCGTTATGTTGCCCAGGCTGGTCTCGAACTCCTGGACCCATGTGATCCTCTGGCCTCAAGCGATTCTCCAGCCTCAGCCTCCCAAAGTGCTCAGATTATACCCAGTGTGCCCAGTCTATTAATCTGCCTTTTTTGAGTTGATTTTTCAGTAAACCTTCAGAGGGCTAAGGGGAGGTTTTCTCTTGGTGCCTACACTGGATTCAAATCCTACCTCCCACTTCCCAACAATGTGACTTTCGGCAAGTTAGGTACCTGGTTCTGTTCTGTAACTGCAAATCATACTGCATTACCTTGTTCTGAAGTTTAAATGAGAAATGCTTAGAGTAGTCTTCGGCATGCAGCAAAGCAGGCCATAAATGTCAGATATTATCATAATCTCCAGATTTTCTACAATGATTATTGAATGACATTTAAGATCAGAAACATCTATGTAATTCTCATATTACTATCATTGTTATGTATTCTTTCTTTTTCAATGAAGAATGAAGGTACCATCCACTGACACCACAGTCACGAGGTTGGGTCAAGCCTTATGACCACCCTAGAGGCCTAGACAGAAGGGTTGAAAGGCTCTTCCTCTCCTATGGGCTAGTAATAAACAGGGTCTCTAACAGAATAGTGGAAAAAACCTGAGTTGAACAAGTTCATGAGGGAGGGGAAGCTGACGCCCACATCAGCACTTGTTTTCGAAGAGGAGCTGTCTTGGCCCGGAGCCGTGGCTCACGCCTGTAATCCCAGTATTTTGGGAGGCCAAAGTGGGAGAACTGCTTGAGCCCAAGAGTTCAGGTCTAGCCTGGGCAACATAGTGAGACCTTGTCCCTAGAAAAAATTAAAAAATTAGCCAGGCATGATGGTGTGTGCCTGTGATCCCAGCTACTCAGGAGGCTGAGGTGGGAAGATTGCTTGAGCCTAGGAGGTCGAGGCTACAGTGAGCTATGATCACACCACTGTGCTCCAGCCTGGGCAACAGAGCAAGACCCTGTCTTAAAAAAAAAAAAAAACAAATGAAGAGGAACTCTCCAGATTAATAACAATCTCCCCAATTTTCATGATTCAGGCATTGAATCCTGCTGCCCCATATGGTTCTCACCACTGAACGAGTATCATTTACAGAGGGCCGTCGTTGCTATGCTCTGGAGATAGAGAGAGAAATAGGACACAGGCCAACCACTGAGGAGATCCAGCCTGATGGGGAGAGAAGACAGAGAACACACAAGTGGGGCTAGACACAGTGGCTCACACCTGTAATCCCAGCACTTTGGGAGGCCGAGGCAGGTGGATCACCAGAGATCAGGAGTTCGAGACCAGCATGGCCAACATGGTGAAACCCTGTTACCACTAAAACTACAAAAATTAGCCGGGTGTGGTCCTGTAGTCCCAGCTACTCGGGAGGCTGAGGTAGAGAATCACTTGAACCCAGGAGGGAGGGGTTGCAGTGAGCTGGGATTGTGCCACTGCACTCCAGCCTGGGCAACAGAGAGAGACTCTATCTCTAAATAAATAAAAATAAAAAGAGAACACACAAGTGGCAGCAAGTGGGACAAATGTCACTGCAGAAGACCTTCCAAGGCGGGGTTGGCGGGGTGAGGACTGCATTTTGCCTCAGGGTGGCAAAGAAGCTTCACACAGTGCGCCACCATTGAAGTCTCCACAATGACTGATGGGAAACTTTCCAGGGTGTTGGTGATCTGAATCATGATGGGGAGGGTGGTTATGCGTGTGCACATGGTTGTCTAACACTCAGAGAGGTACATTCAAGATGAATTTTACGTCAATTAAACCTCAGTCAGGTTGATCGTAAAGAGTCCAAAACATCGTGTTAGCACTTAGTGAGTTCTCGGGAATTCTCTGCAGAATGAGACCTTGAGGAATACGGAGGGTGGGAGTACTGGCACTTTCTGCATCCCCAGGAGCTGGCTCCACATTGCTCCTGGCTCTGAATCCTGCTTTTGGGTGGCCACAGGGAGAAGACAGGGCTGAAGCCAGCCTCCACAGGGGAGGGTCCCCTAGCAAGGCCCCGCAGGGCCTCAGGGAGTTCAGAGGGAGGCTTGCTTTTGCTTGCTTGTCTGAACCACACACCCACCTTGAGTGAACACAGGCCCCACCTTGACTAAACATGGGCTTCTTGCTGGGCGGGCCAGCTCCGAGCCTTGCAGGCCACTTTATCACGTTGGTGGCTCCCATCTTTTCTTAGAGTCCACATCTCCACTGGGTTGAGCTCTCAGCCACCTCTGCCTAGGCTACTCTCTTCTGAAACTTTCTTCTTCCTCTGTCTCCCTTACTTCCCCTCACCCCCTCCTCACCCCTCCCATTCTCTCTCCCCTAGGGCAGAGGACCCAGCTGGGGCAGGGCTGATAGGAGCCCCTAAGAGGAGAACTTAGAGGCCTGAGACCTGCTGAGGGTGTGTGTGTGTGTGTGTGTGTGTGTGTGTGTGTGTGTGTGTCTATGTTTGGGAGAATTTGGATAAAGAGGCCGGTCGCAGTGGCTCCCGCCTGTAATCCCAGCACTTTGGGAAGCTGAGGTGGGCTGATGACTTGAGGTCAGGAGTTCGAAATCAACCATGCCAAATGGTGAAACCCCGTCTCTACTAAAAATACAAAAATTGGCTGGGCGTGGTGGTGTGCACCTGTAATCCCAGCTACTCGGGAGGCTGAGGCACGAGAATCGCTTGAACCTGGGAGGCGGCAGTTGCAGTGTGCTGAGATCACGCCACTGTACTCCAGCCTGGGCAACAGAGTGAGACTCCGTCTCAAAAAAAGAAAAAAAAAGAGAGAGAGAGACAGCTAAAGTAGTAATGTGCCTGTGAGAGGGCCTAAGTTTGACCCCTCAGGGTAGTCTTGTCAGATAAAATACAGGATGCCCAGTTAAATTGGAATTTCACAGAAATAAAATAATTTATATGGTCTCAAATATTGCATGGGACATATTCATACTAAAAAGCTACTTGTTATTTATCTGAAATTCCCATTTAAATTTGAGGGCATCTTCCATTTTTATTGGCTAGATCTGGCAACCCTCCCGCAGGGTGTGATGGCGGGAAGCGGGAGAGAACACAGATGTCCCCTGTTATCTCCCTGAGCCCTGCGTGGCCCTCTCAGGGAACCACAAGCCAGGGTCAAGCCCATCCAATCCTCCTGCACCAGGGGCAGCAGAAGCCATGCCACTAGTGGCAGTCACCTCGGTGAAAGTAGAGCAGGCGCGTGGCGGTGTGTGAGGCTTTTCTGCTCTGCTTTTGTGGAAGTGATTATCCAATAACTAGTAGGAATCGGGCAGTTGGCAGACGCCTCCCATGTTCTAAAGTCACAGCAGGCAGGCGAGTGTGGGCACAGATGAGAGGCTGAGAGGGGAGGTAGGATGTCACCCCTGCCCTCACCAGTCTCGCCTGTTTTCCCAAGCGTCCCCCGACCACTACCCACGTGGATCCTCCCTCGCAGAGCCCCCTTTCAGGGCCCCATTGGCACTTCACTCTTGAGGGAGGCCTAGGAGAAGCTAGTGGAAAGTTACTTCCACATAAACGGTCAGACAGACGGATGATGAAACCACAGGAAACCACAGCTCCTCCCCTGCCGGGGCACCAGGCCAGAAGCCAACCTGCTGGGCTTGAGGACCCTTTCTGGTCTTGCTAGGGGCTCAGAGACCCTGGGGAAGTCCCTTACTGTGTGTTTCATGTCTTCACTTATGGATGGGATGCCAGCTGCCCTCTCATACCCTCACAGGGCTTTTGGGAGGCAAGGGTGAGCTAGTAGATGCAAAATAATGGCAAAATCAAGAAACCAAGTACCTGTACAAATGTACACTTTTATAGTGGTTCAATCTGGCCACACGTGCTTCTACTTAGAGAAACACCATACATGAATTTTCAGGTGCACGTACATATCACTATATGATCCTACGAGCAACTTCCCTACCTCACTGAAAATATGATTCACTTCACCAAAATGTAATGTTGTGGTCACATTCTACAAGGAAAACATCCAAAGCACAGCCACTGTAAGTGAGGATAATTCTTAACTGGGCCTATGGTGGGCTGGCTGACTACACTTGCATTCTAGAACGGGGCCTACTGCAGACTGGTCTGCAGTTAGCTTGATCTAGGGTTATGACAACAGTCGACTTGAAAATAACTTTTCTCCTGCCCCTTTAAGAACACAAGTTCCTTCCCTTGCAGATAAGCAGGAAGTCCCCCTCCCTCTGTCTTGGTGCTTGGTGGTGCGTTTCACTTCCTTTCAAAGGTGTTTTCTTACTAAAGAAACCCCAAGCCCAGGGTCACATTCTGTTTCTTTCAAAGGCATACTCAACTGCCTGTTGTTGATTCTGTGACAAGTTCCTTGAACAAGAAAATACACACACAAAAATGTTAAATGTATAAAAGATGAAAGTAAAACATCAATAATACTTTAAATATTTAAAATATAAAAGTAATGCATGCTTCTGGTAAAAATGTAAATGGTAGAGGATTCTCCATTTCCTTTTCCCAGAGGTAAGCTCTTAAAATTCCCTTCTGGAAATGGTCTCTCTACACCTCACTTTTTTTTTTTTTTTTTTTAACACAGAAGGGATCAGACATTATTTATGAGGCTCTTTATTTTCCACTTAAGAGTATTCTGGCTGGGCGCGGTGGCTCACACCTGTAATCCCAGCACTTTGGGAGGCCAAGGTGGGTGGATCGCGAGGTCAGGAGTTGGAGACCAGCCTGGCCAACATGGTGAACCCCACCTCTACTAAATACAAAAGGTAGCCTGATGTGGTGGTGGGTGCCTGTAATCCCAGCTACTCGGGAGGCTGAGGCAGGAAAATTGTTTGAACCCGGGAGGCGGAGGTTGCAGTGAGCCGAGATCATGCCACTGCACTCCAGCCTGGGTGACAGAGCGAGGAAAAAAAAAGAGCATTGTTTGGACATCCTTCCACAGCATATCATGAACAAATCTGCCTCAATCTTTTTCTAACAGCTGCATAGTTTTCCATTGTTTGGGTACCCTATCATGTATTTAATTAATCTCCCAATCAATATACACTTAGGTTGATTGTAGCTTTTGCTCTTATCTACAGTGCTATGGGGGAAAGATCTAGACGTTTGTGCATGTGTATGTATATGTATATGTAAGTGTGTTAGTATGGCTGTAGAATAAGAGTGCTGTCACTGGACTTAAACTAGAAATGCTGGGTTCAATTGGAAATGCTGTTTTAATTGTGACAGCCACCGGTGCCTCTGAAAAGTCCCTACGAATTGACCCTTCCAACAAGAGCATATAAGAGCTTTCACTTTCCTTTCCCTGCATTCTGGCCAACTGGAGCCATTACTCAACCTTTTCATTTTTGTCAGTCTGAAAAGAGCAGAGAGGTCCTCATTGTTTGATTTGCATTTGAAAGCCTACCATACAGGGGCATCTTCTCATGTTGTTCTTGGCTCAGTGAGGAGGGCCTTAGAGACCAGACTTTGGAACCAGATAGAGCTGGATACCGTCCCAGCTCAGCCACTTGCCAACTGTGATCTCTGGAGCCTCGGTTTATCCATCTGTAAAATGAGCATCCTTAGACTAAATTCATGGGGTTTACTGAGAGGGTGCAATAAAGCAATAAAAAATGTTTATCACTACAAATGTTAGTGTGTTTCTCATCCAAACAAACAAACAATATATATATATATATATGTTTACATATAGTCATGCATCGCTTAACAATGGGGATATGTTCTAGGCGATTTCCTCATTGTGCAAAGGTCACAGAGTGTACTTACACAAACCTAGATGGTACAGCCTACTACATACCTAGGTTATATGGTACAGCCCATTGTTCCTAGGCGCCAAACCTGTACAGCATGTGACTGCATTAAATACTGTAGGCAGCTGTAACACAATGCTAAGTATTTGTGTGTCTAAAATTAGAAAAGGTACGGCAAAAAACACAGTATTATTTTATGGGATCACTGATATGTCATTATGCAGTACATGACTATGTGTGTGTGTGTGTGTGTGTATACACACACATATATGCACATACACACATAGTCTTATACTGTGTATGTATATAGATGTGTGTGTATATATATAGTCTTATACTGTATATGTATATAGTGTATATATGTATGTTTGTGTGTACATATATATGTATATATACATACACAGGGATACATATATACTTTTTGATTGACCTAGTCAACGGCCAATTTAACCGTTTCTGCAGCATCTGAGATCTCACCATCTCCTCACTGCTGCCCCCTGCTTGAGGGTAGAAAATGTAAATAAAATGCTGAAAAATAAAACTTAAAACTGTCACATTCAATGATTGGTCTTACTAGCTGAGCAACCTTGGCCATGGCACTTCTCTGAGCTCCAGTTTCTTTCTCTGTAAAATGGGGTGTTCACTCTACCTACCCCACAATGTCACTGGGAGAATGAAGAGGCACTTAGGGCAGTGCCTGGCTCTGGCAAGCACTCGATAAATGATCCTTGTGGTTGTTCTTCTTGTCCAGGGATCCCCTAAAGTGCTCAGGCCACTTTCCCCAGTGGGATAGGAGGAAAGTAGTCACCTCAACTAACAGAGGGTAATCTATGAAACACCTAGTGGGTGCCAGGCTAGTTGAAGACCCTTTGGGCCTATAAACACTGCAGTAGGGTGTGGTGGAAGGGCATCTCCAACTCTCTGAGACACAATTAGATCCTGCCATGCTTGGCAAGCAGGTTGAGCCATCAGACACTGTTTTCTTTCTTTCTTTCTTTCTCTTTCTTTCTTTCTTTCTTTTTCTTTCTTTCTCTTTCTTTCTTCTCTCTCTTTTCTTTCTTTCCTTCCTTCCTTCCTTCCTTCCTTCTTTCTCTCTCTCTCCCTTCCTTCCTTCCTTCCTTCCTTTCCCTCCTTCCTTCCTTCCTTCCTTTCTTCCTTCCTTCCTTCCTTCTTTCAACAGGGTCCTGCTCTGTCACCCACGCTGGAGTGCAGTGGTGCCAAGGCTACAGCTCACTGCAGCCTTGACCTCACGTGCTCAAGCCATCCTTCCATCTCAGCCTCCCAAGTAGCTGGGACTACAGGCATGTACTAAAATGCCCAGCTAATTTTTGTATTTTTTGTAGAGACAGGATTTTTCCATGTTGCCCAGGCTGGTCTTGAAATCCTGGGCTCAAGTGATCCTCCTGCCTTAGCCTCCCAAAGTGCTGGGATTACAGGTGTGAACAACCTCGCCCAACCCCTCCCCATTGTTTTTTAATCTCCTTTGTAGAGGTCATCAACAACCCCATTCACTAGTGTTTAACAAGGAAAGATCCTCTTGGGGTGGGGCGGGGAGTGGGAAGTTATTGTGAATCTCCTTTGTGAGAAACAAATGCCATTTTCTGAATGATTTTTGCCATGTTTTATTTTTTAAAAATTTTCTCCTTTGGAAGCAGGGTGCACTGTGTATACTGTCATGTTGCTCAGATGACAGGTAAGTTACCTGTGAGTAGGCATAAGTGCTGACATTGTTTCTGGGTCCTTCAATACCATACAGAATCTCCCTTGGGGTTGTGCATGGTGAGGAGAGTAATTCACCCTCATCAAGGCTATGATTCATCCCACCATAACTGAGTTAAGGCTTTTGTGAAGACAGCTGAAATATCCACACCATGCAGGGAACCGAGACACATTAAACAACACATCTCAAAAAATACTAGTTTTGCAGTGGAGAAACCTGGGTGGTAACTGGGTAGTAACATTAATCAATTGATCCAAGTTAACATCCCAATAACAGAACATACTAACTTCATGGGCCCCCTGCTGTGAGACACCAAGAAGCTCACAGTGTCCCTCAAGTAGCATTCCTGCCAAAAGGCAAGCCCAAATCTACTCCTGAGGAAACATCAGTCAAACCTAAATCAAGGGAAATTCCACAAAATGAACGGCCAGTCTTCTTCAAAAATAGTGTCATGGAATACAGACAGGCTGAGAAAGTTCTAAATTAAAAGACACTAGTGGGGCACGTCAATTACATGCCATGCATGATCCTGGATTGGAACATGGACTGGAAAAAACTGTTATAAGAATGTTATTGGGCTAAAAGACAAAATTTGAATAAGGTCTGCAGATCAGATAATAGTCTTGTAGCAATGTGACATTTCCTGGTACTGACAATTGTACTGTGGCTATGTTGGAGAATGACCTTATTCTTAGAAAATGCATACCTAGTATTTGTGGGTAAAAAGGTGTCATATTCACAACTTATTCTCACATGGTCTAGAAAAAAATAAGTAAGTAGATAGATAGAAAGAAAGATAGGTAGATAGAAAGATAGATAGATAGATAGATAGATAGATAGATAGATAGATGAATATTGATAAAGCAAGTATGGTCAATTATTAACAACTGGTGAATCTGCGTTAAGGGTATACCAGAGTTCTTTACTGTCTTTTTGCAGCTTTTCTGTAAGTTTGAAATTATTCTAAAGTGAAAAATTTTAAACATTCTAGTAACTGCAACCATGGTGCATGTTACAAACTAAATAGTAAATAAGTCCTAATTAATAAAGGAAGTGAAACATTAACGTTGCAGAAATGTAAAACCAAAAACAAATGACAAAACACTCTCCCTCTGCTGGCAGTTTTAGCATTCTTGTACACAGAATGATCATTTATTTTGTTTTGTTTTGTTTTTCAAGTTTCTCTTAGTACAAAATTTAAATCTCTTTCATTTAACATGCTTGCACAAAGTACCCAGTAGGTGCCAAGCAATGACTCACAGCAAAGCCAATTCCCAATGGCTCTTGTTCTCGTTGGAAGTGAAGGCCATAATCTATATGTATGTATCCTCTCTGCCTTCAGTAGAGAAGGCAGGAATACTGGGAGGAAGGAAGAAAGTAAAAAAATATTTATTAAAATGCCTCCTGACATGTCCACTTGGACTCTACTAGGCAAATCAAATGTCCTACATCCCATCCCAGCTCCCGATCATCTATCCTAAAACCTGAGCACACCACGCCTCCCCATCCCCTACCCAGTTAAGTCTCTCCACTTCAGTGGATGGCCACTCCATCCTTCCAGTTGCTCAGACCAAAATCTTTGCATCAGCCTGGACTCCTCGCTTTCTCTCCCCCTCCACACCCTGTTGATCAGCAAATCCTATTGGCTCTACCTTCAGAATACATCCAGCATCTGTCCACTCATCACCACTCCACTGTCCCATCCTGGTATGTCCTCCACCTGAATTGTTGCAATGGCCTTTAAAGCAGCCTCCCTGCTCCTAGTCTAGTCTCAACCCAGCAGCCAGAGTGGCCATGGTCCCTTTCAAACCTGAATCAGGTCATGGGACTTCTGATGGCAAACTGCCAGTGGCTTCCTAACCCATGCAAAAAAGGAGGGTCAAAGTTCTTAAAATGGCCTGGGAAGTTCGTCATGTTTGGCACCACCCATCCCACACTCCCATAAGGTGATTTGACTTATTTGGCCTCATGTTGTACAACTCCAGGGAACACTGCTGCTCTCCTGCTTCAGCCATGCTGGCTTTCGTGTGTGGTCATGGTCCCTGTTCAGGGCCTTGGAGTTGGCTGTGACCTCTCCCTGGAGCACCTCCCCCAGGCATCTGCATGGCTCACTTCCTCTTTCCCTTGAAGTCTTGCCTCTGATGGCTTACCTGGACCCACCCCTCCTACACACTCCCTGTTCATTTCCCTTACCCTACTCTCACTTTCCATGGTCATCTTCTAGTATACTATGCACACTACTTATTTTTAAAAATATGTATTCTCTCTTTCTGGCCTGCTAGAAAGTAAACTCCTTAAGGGCAGAAGTTTTGTTTATTGAGATATCCTTGGCTCCTACAACAATGCCTGCCACACAGTAGTAACTCAATAAAAATTGGTTGAACAAATAAAGACTATTGCAAAAATTAAGCATGGGAGATCAATGTAGTTGCATATTAAAATGATTTCTATAAAATAAGCATGATCAGTCAAGATCTTTTTTTGTTTTTTAGTTTTTTTGAGACGGAGCTTTGCTCTTGTCTCCCAGACTAGAGTGCAATGGTACAATCTCGGCTCACTGCAACCTCTGCCTCCCAGGTTCAAGTGATTCTCTCCTCCCTCAGTCTCCCAGTAGCTGGGATTACAGGCGCCTGCCACCTCGCCCAGCTACTTTTGTATTTTAGTAGAGACAGGGTTTTGCCATATTGGCCAGGCTGGTCTCGAACTCCTGGCCTGAGGTGATCCACCGCCTTGGCCTCCCAAAGTGCTGGGATTAAAGGTGTAAGCCACTGCACCCGGCCCAGTCAAGATCTTTTAACCAAATTTTTAAATTGTGTCTTTCAACAAAAGTGTTTATTCTGGGTTTTGGAGTTTGCATTCAAATCTCAATTTAGCTTTGTGATTCCTGAGCTTCAGTTTCCTTCCAGCAAAACCAAAAATAGAAGGACTTGGCTTGAAGGGTTTTAACTGAGGATTAAATTAGATGATACACCTGGCACTGGTTTAATAAATGAGAGTACAAGCTTTTTCTCATTTTGTCCTTCTGTAAATCTACCCAGAGTTAAGCCAAACTTCATAGTTAAATTCTCCACTAGTCTGCAGTTAAAAGGTCCCCAGGGTCACTCACTCTTCCAACCAACTGGCTAAAAATTTAGGGATTCCCGTGACCACCCTCAGGCTCAATAATTTGCTAGAACAATTCACAGAACTCAGGGAAGTGCTATACTTACAGTTTTATTACGGTGAAAGGATACAGAGCAGAACCAGCCCAAAGGAGAAATGCACAGGGCGACGTCTGTCACGGTTCCAAGTGCAATGCTTCTGTCATCCTTAAGGATCTGTTATCCTCCCAGCCTGAAAGTGTGACAATACTCAAGGAGTAATGTCAGTCAAGGAGGCTCACTTGAGCTTTGGTATACTGAGATTTTTATTGAGGCCTAATGAGGCCTCATACAGACATGATTGATGGAATCACTGGTCACATGGTTCATTCTCCAGCTCCCCTTTTCCCCTCCAAAGGTTGGGCTTATATCTCATGGCTCAAAGCCCCAACCCTCTAATCACATATTTGATCTTTCTGGCCTGGCCAGCCCCTATTCTGAATCATCTCATTAGCATAAACTGTCCAGTGTGAGCTGCCTCATTATCATAAACAATCAGGTCTGGTCCAAGGGGTCCACCATGAATAACAAAGACACTCCAATCACTCAGGAAATTCTTAGGATTTAGAAGCTACATCTCGGGAACTAAAGATAATGGCCAGCCAAATTCTTCATTACACAAAACCAAACACAGTGGTCTAGCTAAAAAGTAAGGCATGTTTGCAAACATAACCACAGAGTACAAAATATAAAATTCAGACATTAAAATACCTCCTCCTGGACACAAACTAAAATTGTGTCCCTGTCTTTGTATACATAGAAAAAATAGAAAATTTTAAGTGCAAATGTATGCTCACTCTTTGTGCCAAGGACCTTAAGTAGTAAAAACAAAAACAAAAAAAAAGACTAGGAAGCCATTTTCATGAATGAGTAAATTTAGGTCTTTGGAAGCCACGTGTGTAATTTCAAATCTGAGAAATGGATGCTTGTATGACAAAAACTAACAATATACACCACCATCACCACCACTGCCACTACCAAAACAAAATCAGGTCTATTATTATTTGGTTAGCGCTGGGAACAATTCCAGTATTGGTGAACCATCCTATATTTAGGTGAAATACACACTCTGAGATGACTGAGTTTCATATATGACTGAATCTGAATTTGGCTCCTTCTCATCTTAGATATACAATCTTCCTCTTAAAGTATGGATTCTATGAAATCTAGCACCTAAAATTATGCCTAAAGGATTATGAGCCCACAGTTGAATACAAGGAGTTTTGGTTTATGGTCTTGACTCTGCAAACCAACTGAATACTCTTGAACAGGTGGCTTAACTTCTCTGTGCTGAATTCTATCCTCTGCGAAATATTGATACCAATATCTAGTCCCTTTATCTGCATACAAGTACTTTAAGGATAAAATGACACAAAAGGTGAGAGAATATTTTGATGAAGTTCACAAACACTAGATAAATGAGTTGCATTACATAAGGAATTACTAAACACCAAAATGTAAGGTGACACCTATAAGCTGGTCTTTTTTTTCCCCCCCAGCTGTTGTCCAATTTGTTGCTTTCTCTGAGTTGGCGCCCAAACCCTTTCAGGTAAGCTGCTGGTATAGATGGTGAGATTTAGATCAAGCAGAGAATATTCAGAGGTAAATGGTAAATTAAATTTCAAAAGCAGAGTTAGTTATTGGTTTATCACATTCATTGGTAGCCACGCCATCACTTCCATTTTTTTCTCAAAAACGCTGTTGGTGACTTTCTCTAGTTTAAGAAACCGTTCCTTTAGTTTGGGGTCCACGGACATCCAAGAGATTTTTGGAGAGAATTTAGGGAACTTAGAAGGAAAAAACCCATCTTTATTTTCTTTAACGTCTAACTGAATGTTAGCAGTTTCTTCAAATACTCATGTAGTCAAGAAACCTCTGAAATCTTAGCAGTTCCTGTGCTTGTATCAACAAAAGAAATTACAGATTTTTTAAATCTGTTAATGTTGTGTAGATATCAAACACTGATCACTATTCTGAATTTATACTGCTAGACTGTGTTCTTTAACATATAAAGAAGCACATATATTACCACATCACAATTATTAAAAACTTTTGGTAACTGTATGTAAATATAATTGTCATTTGTGATCCCAGGTTTTTTATTTTAAGCATTGACATAATTCTGAGAAAGGATCTATGAGGGGGTGGGGTGGTCCCCAACCCCCTGCTGTGCAGTTAGGAACCAGGCCACACAGCAGGAAGTGAGAGGCCTGTGATCGAGCATTACCGCATGAGCGCCTGAGCTATGCCTCCTGTGAGATCAGGGTGGCATTAGATTTTCATAGGATCGCCAACCCTATTTCAAACTGCACATATGAGGGATCTAGGTTGTGCGCTCCTTATGAGAAGCTAATGCCTAATGATCTCAGGTGGAACAGTTTCATCCTGAAACCAGCACCCTCCCGACCTTGTCCATGGAAAGATTGTCTTCCACGAAACCGGTCTCTGGTGCCAAAAAGGTTAGGGACCACGGATCTATGGGACTATTGGGTCAGTTTCAATTCTCCTTCATTGACCTTGGTATATGCAAGTCAATTCTGAGGCACAAGTAAGCTGAAAGTTGCAGCCATCCCTCAGACAGGAAAAAAATAACCCGGCAGAAAGGAAGAGAACAGAACTGGTGTGTGCACCTCACAGAGGCCTAGAAAACGGTGGTGGCTGCTCCAAAACACCAGCTCCAAGGGCACCAAGGCTCAGATCGAAGCATTGCAGGTGGCAAAGAGGGCAGAGCATCCTGTGTGCACACTCAGACTGATCCACCAGCAAAAGGAAGGGGTTAAAGAGGAGGAGCATGGAAAACTTCCAGGACAGCTGACACACTTAGCTGCAAAGTCAGGATAAAACAGTCCAGGAACCCCAATAAGAAACTGCTGGAGGTGATGTTGGAGCCTTCCTCTCTCTCATAAAGGTCAAAGATTTCTTGGGATTGTCTGCTGTGCACAAGTGTGGCCCGGCCCTGGGTCAACAAGAATGTCCCTCAACTGGAGAGAAAATTGAGGGAGGGATGAAGAATTCCAATTCTGGCATTGGTGCCCCCAGCCCTACTGGTGCCAGCAGTCCGAGAACCTTGGTCTGGTATCCACACCTCCTTCCAGGTGCGCTGGGAATGGATAAGGGAACTAAGATGCTGTGGCCCTTAAGCTCTGCCAGTCAAATCAACCTATGATTAAGCTTTATAGTATTGTTAAGAAGCCCACTGTTTTGCTGTTTAAAATTTGTTTTCCTCTAGTTTCCTAATAAAAAGTTATTTTTTTTTCTAAATTGCTACCACTTTCTCAACTCAAAAAGAACAGGGAGTTTCCACACCTGAGAAGTATTAGTGGGCATGACCTGAGAGGGCATTATAGGCATAGAAAGAGCCACGTGTGTAAGGGTCTAGGAAAAGACAGCGGCACTGGAGGCACTCAGAGAATGAGAATCTAAAAAGAGCAGGACTGGCTTCAGAACTTCGGGGACACAGTACAAAATGGAAATGTGGGGTAAGAATTTCAAAATGGCAGCAGCAGTACATTAAGCCAAGCACCAGGGACTTCTAAGCGTGAGGCCCAGTGCAGCTGCACAGCTGTGCACCTGTGAAGCCAGTCCTGGAGAGGCCAAATCGTCAGGGTCAGCCAAGTAAGTTGATCTTAGCCTAAGTGGGTTTTCCCCTCAGATTTGAGCCAGTGCTCCATTACCTACACTCCATTTTCCTCACTATAAAGCTATTAACCACCTTCTGCTGATTATCTTGGAACTATATTTTATATAAAACTGTGACACCCACAGAAAAAAACACATTAAAATATACAAACACTTGTTATTTGCTAAGGCTAATTCTGCTTCACAATGGAATCAAAGGTTTGTCATTTTTAACACAGAAAGCCATTGGGAGTGTGTAATGCCTCCCCTTTCAATATGCTATTGAACCTACTAATTTTTTTTAGCCATTGTAATATGAATGACTTCTTAGAAAAATATTGAAGTAAGGCTGGGCGTGGTAGCTCACGCCTGTAATCCCAGCACTTTGGGTGTCTGAGGCGGGTGGATCATGAGGTCAGGAGATCAAGACCATCCTGGCCAACATGGTGAAACCCTGTCTCTACTAAAATACAAAAAATTAGCCAGGAGTGGTGGTGGGCACCTGTAATCCCAGCTACTCAGGAGGCTGAGGCAAGGGAATCGCTTGAACCCGGGAAGCGGAGGTTGCAGTAAGCTGAGATTGTGCCACTGCACTCCAGCCTGGTGACAGAACAAGACTCCGTCTCAAAAAAAAAAAAAGAAAAAAAAAAGAAAGAAAAACATTGAAGTAGTGAAAAGCTGAGGAAAACTACCAATGGTTCAGGATACAAATTATCTTTATTTCCAGTGCCTTGGCCATGCAGGAGGAGGAAAAAGAGCAGATTGAATTTCTGTAATGAAATAATTTGAAAATTGGAGCAGGGAAAATTTCACCGTATTTAACATTATTACGATATCTGTGTTTAAATGTCTTCATGATGTAGGCTGGGTGCAGTGGCTCGCGCCTGTAATCCCAGCACTTTGGGAGGCCGAGGTGGAAGGATTGCTTGAGCCCAGGAACTTGAGACCAGCCTGGGCAACATAGAGAGAACATGATTCGTAAAAAAAAAAAAAAAAAAAAAAGAAAAGAAAAGAGAAAAAACATCTACATGATGAAAAAGCTAGACAGTTGATTGAAACAGAATATAACTTTACCCTTATCTGGCATATGGAACAAAGTCTTTCAAAGGCGTTAGGATTCTAGAGAAGAGTAGTGTTTAAATGAGGCGGCTTCTGAGCCAGCCAGTCTGAGTTCAAATCCTATCTTTGGCTTGCATTGTGTTTTCTTGGGGAAGTTATTTAATCCCTCTAGGATTCCCTCATCTGCAAAATGAGGAAAATAACGGTGCCACTGTCATAGGATTGTGTGAGGATTCAAGAAATACTACATGGAAAGCTCCCCAGTATATGGAAAGCGCTCAGAAAGCACTTGCTGTTATTACTGCTATGGTTACAGCCATGATTGTTACTATCATTATTCTACAACCTGGCCCCTGCCTGGCTCCCAGCGTTATTTCCTGTCACTTTCTCTCATTTTACGCAAGTGCCTGCCAAGCTAAGCTACTCATTGCCCCCTGCGTTAACTCGAAGATTCTTTGCTTCTGTATTGTTCCCTGGCTGTGTGGAGGCTGAGTAACCACTTGGAGGGGATGTTGTAGAGGAAAATTCAAGCCACAGAAGGGAAACTGGGTTGAATGCGATCCCCTTTTACATTTCTTTTGGCTGTAAAGTTTCCATTGGATCAATAAAGCAAACAGGACAATTAGCAGCATGGCACTCTGCACTGAGCACAAGCGAGGGTGTTCTTTAACTCCTCTTTGCTTTCCTGCTACCCCCTGCTTGCCCTTCTCTTTGCACCATGTGGGGCCGTTCTGGGTAGGAGTCCTGGAGAAAGATACTTCAACTAAAGAAAAGGCAGAGATAGGCCTCAGTGGAAAGACTTGGTAGACAGACCTGGGCTTTTGATTAAGAGCAAATTGCTTAATTCTCGGAGCCTCAATTTCTTTAGTAGTAAAATGGGGATATTACTACTCACTCCATAGGGTGAGAACGAAATCAGATATTGTTTAAAAGGGCTTATAACTGAAGGTACAAGATATAGCTAGTCTACTAAATATCCTTTCTCTTTTCCTTTTCCTGTTATTCACGGGGGTACTTAGGCTCTGTCTTTAAGGGGATTTAGATTCCAATCAGTGGAAGGAGGGTTCCGCTTTGAAGGAGACGAGTTGGAGACTGCAGGGGCCACAGGGGAACGTGGGGTGCAGGCAGGTGGGGCAGATGATAGGAGGCCCTGAAACTCAGACAAAGGGATCTGGGCTTGAGAAAGCAAGAGTTGGGAGCTCAGCTTTGTTCCTGTTCTTCTGTTCCTCCCTCCTCTTCCTTCTTCTCTTCTTCTGGTAAGTTCTTGGCACAAAATTAAATAGGTTCAAACTAATATAACTCATTTTCATGAATTCAGACTTCCAGCCAACTTCTCCACGGTTAGAAATAGCTACGACTCTATCGCAGGACCGCCCTGGAAAGCAAAATAAAACTGCATCCCCTGACACCTTTTCCGGGTTCCACCGGGCACAGGGTTGGAGGGGAACCAACCGCCTTTCAATGTAGGCAATGTTGGCACATTTTTCATGGGGCGCTGTGGCCCGTGAGATGAGGAAGACAGGACAGGGGCAAAGTGGACTCTACTTATCTTTCACTGGAGAGCCCCAAGGCCAGAGTGCACCATACAACCCGGAGTCACCCAAGGCCTTTTT
>NW_016821123.1:121824-125820 GCF_001698545.2 Rhinopithecus bieti
ATATAGAAATAATATATAATAATATATAAATGTCTGTATAGGAGAAATAATATCAAGACACCTAAAAATTTTAATTCTAAACACTAAGACAATTATTTTATTATTTTTCCTCAACCTTCCATCCTAAATAATATGAATAATAACAATAGAAAGAGCTTAGTAATTGTCATGCACTGTCTGAAGAATTTAATCCTCCCAACAACCCTGTGAGGTCCATGTTGCAATGAACCCATTTTACAGATGAGAAAACTCCAGCACAGAAAGATTCATTCACATGGCCAGTCATGCAGCTTTAAAGAATATTCCTTTGGTTTGCATTTCCTTGTATCTGTGCCACCCTTCCCTTTCCTGTCTCTCTCTGTCTCCTGACCCGTTTGCAGGTCAATCCCAATCATGGGAACTCTTTTCCTTTAAGCAGTCATCTCTTTCTCTTCCTCGCTGTTCCCACCTGCCCTCTATCAGTGTCTCAGCACAGTGGAAGGCTGCTTGCTACCGCACTGGAAAACTTCTCCAGACATTTCCAAGTTTGCATTCGTCCATCTCCTTTGGAGAATTGCTTCAGTGAGGCCTAACTCTTTCTGAGGAAAGGCCCTTGGGAGAAGAAGCCAGGAGAAGGTAGTGGCACTCCTTTGTCATCAGGAGACATTGGGAGGAAAGAAATGATTTTCGACAGCAGCTGGGTGAGGGGAAATGGAATCACAGAACCTGCGGAAACGGTGTCGGTACAACAGCAGCTGCCAGCTAAAGGCACTCTGCAAAATCTTTTCTGTGTTTCAACGATGAAGTGGACTCCCAACATGGAACAGGGGCGGGGGGACTGATACCAGACAGGTGACATTCGGTGCATGCACGAACAGGTCCAGTGCCCCATTCGGAGGCCAGGAAGGCAGCCACCCAGCAGAGCATTAACTAGGGAACCAGACGGTCACCTGCCCCTGCTCACCCCCACCTCCTTCCTCCCCAGGAAAAAGGAAGTCAAGTAGATGAAGAAACGGGGAAGTCGGAGCTGCTGGCAGTGGCATTCAAGGGTCTATACATAAGGTTGACTCTAATCCCCAGCGAGACAAAAGCCTGTGCCATAAAAATGATTAGCAAGGGGTTTCTAGAAACATTTCCCCAGGCCACGGAAAAGGAGAAGGAATATTTTGCACACTGCCTTGTTTCTTAGAAATAATCACAGCTAGGCCTCTTTATAACCGGCGAGTCTTTTTCCTTTCACACGCCATTTGCAGGCGCGTGGCATGGTATTTGTAACTAATTTTCAGTAGCAAGTGGGTCACTGGTATTCACAGAGTCAGGTGCCATTTTGAAAACTGCTTCCCTCTACCCGAATCTCTTATATTTCCAGATGCAGATGCACTTCAGAGATGTTCTAGTGCTGGAAACGCTCCCTTGAAAATATAATTTGATTTTTGAATTTCACCTTAAGACGTTAGAGATAATGTAACTGTCGTCTTTGGAATTCAACGCAGGCCTCCTTAGCCATCACTTTTATAATTTATGAAAATAAGGAAGAGGAAGGTAGAGAACTTCCTCATTGCCAGGCAGTAAAGTCAATGGCAGAGCTTGAGCTTGACTTATTTTGCTAAGAGGGAGGTGTTTTACCCTATAAACTCCAGACAAATTACCCTACACCCAGCAAATATTACTGTTGAGTGCTCACAAAAATTATGCTGATGAAACAATATGGATGTTACAGTGATGAAACTTTCTCTTTTAAAATCACTTAAGGGTGCTTTACGTCCCACCCAAGGCAAGAGGAACGCCAGCGAGGAAGACAAAGAGGCCCGGGGTGGGGCGCATGCCCTCCACTGGTCTGAAAGCTGAGTCACAGGAATCGTACCCCTGCAGCCGGCCAGCCTGTCCAGCGAGAGACCCCGCGCCCTTGTGTGGAGATGTCCACAGTAGACAAAGGCAGTTTCGCAATAAAAGAATGCCTGTCACCCTAGGTGCCACCCCGACCCTTAGTTATTATGCACTGGTCCCCAAGAGCAATTTTGCGCTGCTGTTGCAAAATTCATCGTAATGAAATAAACGTAAAAGGTGAAAATGTGTTATGAAGGAAGTGTTGGAGCGTGCTTTGCTCATTTATTTTTTTCGCCATGTTGTGGTTAGGGTGCACTAGTGGACCGCGGGTGGGGGTGGGGCTCCCCAAAAGCCTGGCAGGCCTCCGGATGCCGTTCCGAGACGCGGCGCGAAGGAGTTAAGCGGGCCGGCGGGTGACATCACCTCATTTACATAGGAGCGCCCATAAAGCGGCGCCCGCCGCACCCCGCCCGACAACTCGGTGGTGGCCACTGCGCAGACCAGAGTTCGCTCGTTTTCGTGCGCCTCGCTCCGGTGAGCCCCAGGGCCCCTGCCTCCTTCTGCCTTCCTGCTTCAGTCCCCTTCCCACGGTGCTCGCCCTTTCATCATCCGCTTCCCTGTGAAGGCATTTCCTAAAGCCGAGCCGGAGTGGTTCTCCCGGGGAAGGCTGCTTTGGGGAGCTGGGGGGATGCGAAACACCCTAGATGCTGGGTAATGGGGTGGGAAAATCGATGATTTAAGAACAAAACCGAAAAACTGGCGTTTTGCCATGCTGCTCGGAGGGGACCTTAAGAAATTTCTTGGTGTTCGCCCGCAAAGGTATTGTGCGTTGCCTGGGAGGCTGAGATGGGGGAGAACAAACAGGTCCTTTGTTCTGAGGTTCATCTCCCGAGCCCCGAGCCTCCTCCCAGCCTCGGACGGCTGCGCGGGCTGCATCTGTGTAGCCTGGCCGCGGTGGGGCTGTGCTATGACATTTTCACAGTCCTTCTTGCAGAGACATGTGTGCCAGGGATGCCGAATTGCTAGGAGAGCAGGCAAGACCGGCTTCGGGGCGCGCGGCAGTCGCTTTGTGTGCGGGGCTGCATTGTGGCGCGGGCGAGGAAGCGGGTAGGGCGGTGGTCGGAAGCTCCAGCCGCGCCGCCGCCTTTGTGAGAGGACGAGAAAGCCAGATCCGGCCCGCATCCTTTGCGGAGAGGCCGCGGCTAGAAAAAGGAAACGCTTTTGCTACCTGGGTTCCATTTTAAGAATTCTTGCCGATTTTTCCCACTTGAATTCGGAAGTGGCTTTCCTATTTCCTTGTCCTAGCCAGGCTTTAATTTTAAACGCTGTAATGAACAATTCGCATTGGTCAATTTCTTTTATTCTGCAAGATTCGGCTTTGAGAGGCATCCGCCCTCTTTGGTCCCCAGCGTTTTGAAATATGGGGAGGAGGGGCGCGGGGGGTGTCGCCCCTTTTTCTGTAGAAAGAGGAAGCTCGTGAGTGTGGAACGGCAGCGGAAGGAGGGTGAGAAGGGTTTTCAGGCTGCGGGTCGCAGGGCAGAAGCGCAGTTCCCAGCCCAGAGACACTGGGGTGGGTGGCTCTTCCTCACGCTCGCTCTTGGCTTGTTCCCTGCAGCTTTTCCTCCGCAACCATGTCTGACAAACCCGATATGGCTGAGATCGAGAAATTCGATAAGTCGAAACTGAAGAAGACAGAGACGCAAGAGAAAAATCCACTGCCTTCCAAAGAAAGTAAGCTCCGACCCACCCCCATCTTTAGAAAGGCTGGGTGGGAGCGGCCGGTGGGAGGGCGGGAGGCTGGGAGGGGCCGCGGGAAGAATTCGGGAGGGGGGAGTGCGGGGAAGAGCCGACAGCTGATGAATGTGGCTTGCAAAGGTTAATTAAAATGGTTTTGCAGCCAACAAAGGGCTTTAGTAATTTAGTTATGGAATATTTAATATGCCATATTAATATAAAAACACGTTTGTCCGTTAAAATGTACTTCTATTTAGTATATTCAATATACATATTTTATTCCATTATGGAATACCTTGCAGAATGTTTGATTTGAAAAGATGCTTTAAATGAAAGCCCTTTATAGTAGTCTGTACTGAATCCTTTAATCATCTCCCTCCATTTTTTTTTTCTTTTTTCTGGTCACAGCGATTGAACAGGAGAAGCAAGCAGGCGAATCGTAATGAGGCGTGCGCC
>NW_016821123.1:128909-153976 GCF_001698545.2 Rhinopithecus bieti
ATTTACGAAAAGGGATGATTCATGGAATAGAAGGCCTTTCTCTCCTAGAGGGACAAAGCCAAAACATAGCAAAAAATAAAAATAAAATAAAAAATCTGGTAAAGATTGAATTCAGGCTGCTTGACGTGTGGAATGGGGAAATTCAGAAGCTTCTGCCCATATCACACTCTATACACTTAACTGCTGCTCCTGGGGATGGGAGAGACTCCATTTATTTATTTTCTAAATTTTGACGGGGGATTCTTTGTTTTTCCCAAGAGAGATTCTTCCCAGAAGGGCTAGGGATATTTATGAATCATTGTGGGGATATATGTTCCTGCTACGTAGGACTTGGGAGTCGACAGTATTTTTCACAGATACAAAGGGGACATTAGGTTTACCCTTAGAATGAGAGAATGTTGGGATTGAAGGAGACCCTATGACTGTTTCTCTTCCCCACAGGAGAAAACAGGCCAAGGTAGCTTAAGTAAGCCCTGAAGGTCACGCAGTTTAGTCTGGGATTTCTGCAAATTTTGAGTTGATCAAGACAAAGCAAAAATAAAGGAAACAAAAAGAGACTAACTAAAGGACCTTTGAGATTGAGCTGGCTTCATTTTGAAATCTCGCAAATTTGTCAACCTTCACAGCCACATTTCCAGCCTTCCAGTGGTTGGAATTTTAAAGCTATTTTTATTCTTTTGGGAGAACAACACAGCTTTTGGGCTGTGTATGCAAAGATTGAGTGTGTATAGGGGGGAGGGGGGATTCAAAATCTTAACAAACCTTGAGTCTCTCGGCGACCCATTATAGTCAGAATCAGGTATTGTCTCTTTTAAATGCACAAGGAAGGTCTGTTTATTTTCCCCTAAAGAAGCATCTAATTCCTCAAGAGACAAAAAGAAAATATTTTTGCATTTTTTTCTAAACATATGGGGTCAATTTTGTGCTTACTAGAAAGAACAGTGCATTTTAGAGACAACATTACAGACAAAAAGTCAAAATAAAAAATCTTGAGTCTTTCTTTGTTCAAGAATGTAAACTTAAAACATTGTTTAAGAACGTTGAAAGCACTCAGTGCTTCATTTACCCAGTAGCCTTCACTAGCCTAGCAAGAAAATAAGAAAAAATACCCTCCGCACTCCGCACTCCCCAAATTCTTTCTTTTAGATTATGCTTTCAAGAGTGGCTTACACTGCAATCTAAGAGAATCAAACACACCAATTTGGGACTTAACTAGGTTTTCTCTGTATGAAATGAGAAGGGGTGAAATTACAAATGTAAGGCAGAGATGTACAGCAAAGCAAGCTAGGAAGAAAATATGTTTCTAAGACCTGTATTTACCTAGTTTATATTTTCCTTGGACACTTGCATAGCATTTTATTTCTCTAATCACATTGTCGTGCTAGTACCATCTTTGCTCCTGGCTTCTGAAACTTTTGTAGGCAGGGCTGGTGCATGCTACATTCATTGTGTGCATACACCATGCACTCTTCCTTCTGTGCCCCAAAGTGCCTTGCATAGTATTAGACACATATTAGGGCTTTAATATACACTTCTCCCCTTACTTGATGGAGACTTCATTTTACTTATTTATTTATTTATTTATTTTTTGAGATGGGGTCTCCCTCTGTCACCCAGGCAGGAGGGCAATGGCGCAATCTCAGCTCACTGCAACCTCCGCCTCTCAGGCTCAAGATCCTCCTACCTCAACCTTCCGAGTATCTGGGACCGCAGGCATGCACCACCATGCCCAGCCAATTTTCTTTTATTTTTTTTTCTGCCACGTTGCCCAGGCTCCTCTCAAACTCCCAAGCTCAAGCAATCCACCTGCCTCGGCCTCCCAAAGAGCTGGGATTACAGGTGTGAGCCACCACGCCCAGTCGAGACTTCATTTAACATGCTGGTTTTGGGGTCCCTTTGAACATGTGAATGTCATGTTAGACATCACAATTTTAAATATGTTTTTAAAAATATATTTAAAGAGCTTTGAACAGTAATTTGCCACTGACCTTGGTTGTGCTGATTTTTTTTTTTTTCTGAGATGGAGTCTCGCTCTGTTGCTAGGCTGGAGTGTAGTGGTATGATCTCGGCTCATTGCAACCTCCGCCTCCCAGGTTCAAGCAATTCTCCTGCCTCAGCCTCCCGAGTAGCTGGGACTACAGGCGCACGCTGCCATGCCGGGCTAATTTTTTTTTTTTTTTGTATTTTAGTAGAGACAGGGTTTCACCATGTTGCCCAGGCTGGTCTCAAACTCCTGAGCTCAGGCAATCCACTCACCTTGGCCTCCCAAAGTGCTAGGATTACAGGCTTGAGCCACCGCGCCCGGCCAGTTGTGCTGATTTGAATCAATACTTATAGCCAACTCCATATTATGAAGCCAGAGCACTGGATCATTAGTTCACTCCACCAGTTCATGCCAGTTATTTCGTTTGCCACAGAGACATGGTTGTAAATAAGAAGATGTAGTCCCTGCCCTTTTGTGCCCTTCATTAGTTACGAGATGCATTTTTCATCTGACTCCAAGTGGAAAATACTAAGAAATTATTCTTCTCCATTTTTAGGGTACATGATGAGTCTAAGGGCTTCGGATTTCTAAATGAGGTTTAATACCTATTCTTTGCTTTACAGTGGCCATGTTTCCAAATACATCTAGAATGAATAATTCAAATCCCTCCAAAAGTTCAATGGTGAGTGAAGTTTGAAGGAAACTGACTGATTCTTCACCTTGCAATCAAATATTCTATTAGCATAGAAAGATTGGGCATGATAACTCTTGCCTGTTATTTTTTGAGAATCCTTTCTGAGGAATACCCAAAGATCTAAAAATGGAGTGGATGAATAGCATTTTGTTGTTGTTGTTGTTGTTTTTTCTGGGCAGGGTCTTGCTCTATTGCCCAGACTGGAGTGCAGTGGCTCTATGATAGCTGCACTATAGCCTCGAACTCCTAGGCTCAAGTGATCCTCCCACCTCAGCCTCCTGAGTAGCTAGGACTACAGGCATGTGCCACCAGGCTTGGCTAATTTAAGTTTTTTTTTTTTTTTTTTTTTTTAGTAGAGACAGAGTTTTGTTATGTTGTTCAGGCTGATCTCAAGTTCATGGCCTCAAGTGATCCCCCTGCCTCCACCTCCCAAACTGCTGGGATTACAGGTGTGAGCCACCACACCCAACCTGGATAGATAGCATTTTAAAATCTATCTTTTGCTAGGATTTTGTGGCTTAGATGTTGAATCTCCAGAGAAATACTTCTTATTGCTAAATCCTTCCCCTCCTCTGTTTGCCTTCTCTTTCCATTCAACTGTATGATTGTTGGGGGCTGAAATGGTTGCTCAAATTTTGAAATCCCTCAGAGAACCAAGCAAAATGATGACCACTTGTATCCATAAGCACAGCACCTGGCTGGCTGAGGGCTGGTCGCATTTGTTTAGTAGGATTCCACAGTTTGGAACTTCAATGGAAGGGGACAATAATCTATTCAAAGCAGTTGGAGCTATTCCTGTCACGTTATTGTCAAACCACAGGAAATTATGCCTTTCCTCATTACCACATTGAGCGCTGTAAGTGGCTGATACCTTTGGCCACACAGAGAGTTTGTGATAGCGTTTTTTTTAATCTAGAAACAAAAATATTTCATAAGATTAAAAAATATATATGGAATGCCACATGGTTATTTCTACTTAAAATGATGATGGCTTGCTTGGAGGGTAGAGTCATTCTTTTTTTTTTTTGAGGCAGGGTCTCACTCTGTCACCCAGGCTGTAGTGCAAGTGCAGTGGCACGATCATGGCTCATTGCAGCCTCGACCCCCCAGGCTCAAGCAATCTTCCCATCTCAGCCTCCTGAGTAGCTGGGACCACAGGTGTGTACCACCAGGCCTGGCTAATTAGAAAGAGGCATTCTTTACTCAACAAACATTTACTGAGCACCTAGTGTTTGCCTGGCTCTTTCCAAGTTGCTGGAATAGGAAGTTGAATAAGGCCCGGGCCTACTCTTGGTCTATGGGAGAGGCAAACCTGTGCGAATGAACAGCCGTATCCGACCTGAGCCAGATATTCATTCATTTATCCAACTACGATTCACCCAGCTTCTATTTTTACCAGGTAAGACACTGAGCCAGGAGATAAACTGGAACCAGATTGTGAAGGGCCCCTGAGCCAGGCTAAGGAGTTGGAAAATTACCCTTAGGTAATTGGGAGATATTAGAAATAAAATCATTTCATCCACATGAGGCAGTCTGTAGACCCTTCTTGTTTAGAAATGTAGCTATAGGGAAGGAGGGTGAAGAAGACACTGTCCATACTTGTCACTGAAAAAGCATATTGACATCATCAGTGTTGCAGCAACCTCATACAAGAAGGTGCTAAATCTTACTTTTATTGGTATTTCTTGGCCCACATTTCGAAAAGATGGGCTTGTAACACCTCTATATTACGAACACTTCATGGTCATTTGGTACCAACTTTTATACTGGAGTGGAAAGAAGTTTAATCAATTTGAAATGGTTAAAATTACATTTTGTGTGGAGATCTCTGAGGTTTGCAGTGCCTCTAAGGTTTACACATTAAAAGCTGGTCTTCAATCATGTATTAGGTTCCTGGGGCAGCTGTAACCAATCCCTACAAACTTGGGGGCTGAAAACAACAGAAATGTATGCTCTCATGTTTTGGAAGCCAGCAGCCTGATATCGAAGTGTCGGCAGAGCCAGATTCCCTCCAAAGACTCTAGGAGAGACTCCTTCCTTGCATCTTTCAGCTTCTGGTGGCTCCAGGTATTCCTTGGTTTTTGACTGCGTCACTTCAATGTCCACTTCCATTTTCATGTGGCCTTTCCTGCGTCTGTGTCTTCTCGTCTTTCTCTTATACAGGCACTTCTCATTGGATTTAGGGCCCACCTGGGCCATCCAGGCTGATCTAATCTCAAGATCCTTAATTACATCTGCAAAAAAACTCTTTCCCAAGTAAGTTAGCGTTCACAGGTTCCAGGGATTTGATATGGACAGATCTTTGGTGGGGGGAGGGCTGCTATTTAACCCACTATAAATTGTCATTAGTGGGTTGTCTAGTAGAGGCACTGTAGTGTGATGGTTGAAGTGATCAGGCGGTCAGCACTGTGGGCAGGGCCATTTTACCGAATGAGTGGGTTTGTGGAAGGAGAGAGGACAACTGAAGTTTTTCGACATTAATCAGAACATTATCCAGTGATTTAAGGACCAATATGGAAAAACTTCTAGGACCCGTAAGTGGGTGAAGAGAAAGGGGTATGGAAGGAAGGAAAATGAAAGGTTTGTAATTGGTTATATGTTTCCTGTGATTATAGGGATGAATAACACAGGTGGTCATAGCAGAAAACAGTTGTGCTTCCTCAAGAGCAGTGAAAAATACTATGTGGGAAAATAAGTATATATACTACCCTAAGTAATTAGAGAGGCCAGTCGCAAAATTTAAAAAAGAAAGTAAAAAAGAATATAATCTGAATGGGTTTTTTTGAAGAAAGGATAGTAGTTATATAACCCTGAACTTGTCATTTCAAACATTATTGGTAACTTGAGCTAGGAAGGTGAGAGCACCGTGAGTTCATATATGCAAACGTAAATTCTCAAAGCCATATGTGCATGCCTAAGGCATTCCTCTAAGGTTCCACTGACTTTCTTTGTATAAGCTCCATGTTATAACAGATGTATAAATGTACACGCAACATGCATCGAGAACAAACATATTGGCTTCTAATGTTTGGAACCGTCCGCCTATCAGGCCTTCTTTTCTGAAATAAATTATGAAATTTCCCAACAGGAGAGATGGATACCAAGAAGGAAATCCATTTAGGTCCTCAACCCATTCAAATAATAAATCCTTCAGATTAGAAAGAGGTGAGGTCAATTGAATCTAACATAGACATTAAGAACTATCTGCCCCAAAGAAGGCTACTTCACACTTTTGACCATATTCCTTTGAAACAGGGAGGATTCATGTTCTCTCTCCTCTCCTGGAAGCTGACAGATACCTGTGTATGATGTTGACATTTATGTATGTCTAGAATGCCTGAGGCATTTGGTATGGCCAAGGCCGGTTGTGACTTGGCCCCCTGCCACCATTCTTTGTACCACAGGTGTTTCCAAGTAGGATCTCATTCGAGTTGGGAGGGTGAGTTAGGGCTTTAGACCACAGGAGCAGCTGAGGGAAAACTGTAAGGGGCCAGGCTTAGCCAAGAAAAGAAGGCTGAGAAAGATCCAAACCAGACAGCTGGCTACCATTCTAACCTCTATCCCCACCCCAGCGCTACCACACTTCAGGCCACACCCTATCCAGAGTGTGGTTTTCAAACCACAGGCTGTGTCGTAGGAAATCAATTTATTGATTCTTGCCAGCATTGGAAACAAAAATAAAAAAAAAAAAAAAAAAAAAGACAAAATAAATCACTAAAAAGAAATCAAGCAAGAATTACCAGAACTCCCCAGCATGGTAAGGGTAACTATTGTTTATCAAACTTCTGTTTGAGTTATTTATGAGCGAGAGAAATGACTGATCTGTGCTGTACAATGTTTCTCTCAGTGTGAGTCAGACTCACACTTGTCAAGACTTCCATCCCCCAACCTCCTGCCTGCTTATGGCCTCAATTCCTTTCTTTTCTCTGTCTAGGTTTGACTCCTAATCACTCACTTCAGATTGATTTTAAGCCCTCTCCTCCCCATGTCCGGCTGAAATCTTCCTTCACGTCCCAGTCCTGAATCCACTCCGAGAACCTGTTTGCCATTTTTTCACCCAGGCTCCCTAGTACTAACATAAAATGATACACTTTGCCATGCTGTCACCTCAAAATTTGTCACTTGTTCCCGGTCAGCTTCCTATTAGCTGTGCCACCTTGCAGAAACTTCCTAACTTCTATGAGCTTCACTCTTCTCACCTGCCCAATGCAGAAGGGGATGGCCATGACACATGGGGTTGCTGTGAGAGTTGAAGGAAATATGTATATTGTAGGTGCTCAATATATGGTCTCCTTTATTATTGCAACAGCCTCTTAGTTCACAAATCAATGCACTATTATTACATGAAATACTTCTTACTCGACCTCTTTGTAGCGTGTGTGTGTGTGTGTGTGTGTGTGTGTGTGTGACAGGGTCTCACTCTGTCACTCAGGCTGGAGTACAGTGGTGCAATTTTGGTTCATTGCAGCCTCTCCAACTCCCGGGCTCAGGTGATCCTCCTGCCTCAGCCTCCCGAGTAGCTGGGACTACAGGCGCATGCCACAATGCGTAGCTAATTTTTTCTCTGGGTAGCTGTGATGGTTAATACTGAGTGTCAACTTGATTGGATTGAAGGATGCAAAGTGTTGATCCTGGGTGTGTCTGTGAGGGTGTTGTCAAAAAAGATTAACATTTGAGTCAGTGGACTGGGAAAGGCAGACCAACCCTTAATCTGGGTGGGCACCTTTAATCAGCTGCCAGCATGGCTAGAATATAAAGCAGGCAGAAAAACATGAAAAGACTAGACTGGCCTAGCCTCCCAGCCTGCATCTTTTTCCCGTGCTGGATGCTTCCTACCCTCGAACATCAGACTCCAAGTTCTTTAGTTTTGGGACTTGAACTGGCTTTCCTTGCTCCTCAGCTTGCAGATAGCCTACTGTGGGACATTGTGATTGTGTGAGTTAATACTTAATAAACGCAGTTCTGTCCCTCTAGAGAACCCTGACTAATACAGTAGCTTTTGACAGTGTTGACCACAGTCTACTTTCTGAAACCCTCTCCTCTCTCACCATGTTTAGTCTCTGACTTCTCTATTCCACCAATGTCTCTGATTGCCTTTTCTCTCTTACCCCATAAGTGTTGCTGCTCCCTGGTTTGGATCTTTTGCTTACCTCTTTTGGTATCTGACTTCACCTGGCAGACTAGAGGTTAGGTCTTTAGTTTCTAGATTTTTCTTGAGTTCTGAGCTTCACCTCATCTTATCTCTGCAACACAGAAACCCCAGATAGCTGCTCATTCCTGCTCCAACTCTTACTTCTGTTTCAGGGCCCAGTGTCTCAGCATAGACTTAGAACATGGTGCTACTTTATTCCTCTCCCAAGAAGTCATGTGACTCACTGTGTTAACTTTAAAAAATAATCGTAATTTCAAATTTACAGAAGAGTTGCAAGAATAGTTAAAAGAATTCTCTATATCCTTTACTTAGATTCACTAATTGTTAACATTTTACCATATTTACTTTATCTCTCACCTCTTTTTTTTCTGAACCATTTTCTGAACCCTTTGAAGGTACCTCAGCTTATATTTCTTAAGAACAAGAATGTTGTCTTACATAACCACAGTGCAATGATCAAATTCAGGAATTTTAACATCAGTGCTGTGATATTGTTATCTAATATAAAGTCCATATTTAAGTGTTGCCAGTTGCTCCATTGTCCTTTACAGCCCTTTTCTTCCTCCTCATCTGGGATCCAATCCAGGATCATGCATCACATTGAGCTGTCATGTCTCTTTACCCTGGAACAACAATTCCTCAGCTGCTCTTTGTCTTTTAAGACAGTCACATTTTTGAAGAATATGAACCAACTGGCTTGTAGAATTTCTATCATTTTGGGTTTGCCTGTTGTTTTTTTCGTGATTAGAGTCAGATAATTTGCAGTAGGAAAACTGATAAAGGATGTTGTGTCCTTCCTGGTGCCTCACATCAGGATGCACGTACTGCTGATTTATCCCATTCATTGATAACTTGGATCACTTGTCTAGATGGTTGCCACCAGGTTTCTGCATTGTAAGGCTATCATTTTTCCCTCCGTAACTAGTAAGTAACCTGGGGGAAGATAGTTGGAGGCTCAGGCTCAAGTCTCCTGTTCTTCCTCAGACTTCCACCAAGTAGTTTTGGCACTTATTGATGATTCCTGGCTGAACTGATTATTTCTATGATGTCAGCAAAAACGATGAATTTATGACACTATCATTTCTTTCTTTTTTTTCGAGACAGAGTTTCACTTTGTCACCCAGGCTGGAGTACAATGGCATGATCTGGCTCACTGCAACCTCCGCCCCTCAGGTTCAAGCAGTTCTCCTGCCTCAGCCTCCCGGGTAGCTGGGACTACAGGTGTATGCCACCACACCCTGCTAATTTTTGTAGTTTTAGTAGAGATGGGGTTTCACCATGTTGGCCAGGCTGGCCTTAAACTCCTGGCCTCAGGTGATCCGCCTGCATTGGATTCCCAAAATGCTGGGATTATAGGCATGAACTACTGTGCCTGGCCCCTATCATTTCTCCTAATGTGACTTACCATTTTCTTATGTTCTAACCTGTGTGTATAAACCAACAAAAATGCAATTTCAAAATTTATATGCTAACAATAATAAAAATAACAGTAGCTTCTATATGTAGGCCCATGGGCTTATCCTGCCTAACTAGACACAACATTATAGAGGTGCAATGTTGCAAGGAATATTTTCTAAGACTTTGAAAATGTGGCTGATGCAAGCTTGTGCTGTCATTTCAGTCTTTAAGAGTCAGCTTAGGGCTTGTTTGCAACTGACATTCTCATGTGTTATGACTGTGATTTTAAAAGAGAATAGAGATGCATGTATGTAAACCACATTCATGTTCAGTTCATACTAAATCTTTAACATTAGTTTTGACTGACCACAAATATTATTCAGTTCTCATAATCTGGCAGAGAAATTTCTGTCATTAGTTCTGTGGGGCTACAACAAAGCCTTGAGGTGTCGAGGAATCAGGTAGAGGCAGATCCTTTTCAGGTTCCTGCTAGATAACAGATGTTTGCATTATAAAGGAAAACTAAACACAAGTGGAATAATTGGGCACAGCATTCAGAACTGTCATTTCTGCAACTGCACCATAGGAAGAAGGCCTCTGCTCTTTCTCTGAGAATCAAGAGGTGGCCTCAGAATTGCGAGCTTGGCCAAGCGTGGTGGCTCACGCTTGTAGTCCCAGCACTTTAGGAAGCTGAGGCGGACAGATCACCTGAGGTCAGGAGTTCAAGACCAGCCTGACCAACATGGGGAAACCTTGTCTCTACTAAAAATACAAAATTAGCCGGGCATGGTGGTGCACACCTGTAATCCCAACTACTTGGGAGGCTGAGGAAGGAGAATCGCTTGAACCCGGGAAGCAGAGGTTACAGTGAGCTGAGGTTGCAGCATTGCACTCCAGCCTAGGCAAAAAGAGTGAAACTCCATCTAAAAAAAAAATAAAAAATTGCGGGATTGACTTTGGTCAGGTGCCTACGTTTCCGTAAGCCTTAAACAAGCATCGCCCATTCTACTGGTCAAACACACCTTCCTAACACTAGCGTGAGAGGAATGAAAAGGTAGAGCACTTCAAGGGTGTCTGGCCGTCTTCCATTTTCTACCTGGAAAAAATGTCTTCATCCACGTACTGCTGTTTGCTTATAACAATTGTGCCCTGTATTATCTGAGTCTCAAGGCCTGTGTTAACACAGCTGCATACCTGAACAATGACTCACCCCTAAAGTCATTTTCAAGACACCCTGACCATGAGTTTGTTATGGAAATAAAGAAAAAGTTTATGATTTCAGTGACAGTTGTCCTCCAAAGAGGCAGAGTCCTCAATATGTAATAACAATTAATAGAAACTTTCTCTTGTGTTTTTTAGGGTGGAGTAGCAGATGATCTTTTAAAGTGTTTTAATTATTAAACTTTTGGAACACATCCATTTATGGGTTGAAATATCAAAAGAATATGAAAAATACATTCCCATTCGACTGATCGCCCTCACTGTCTTGGGATAATGCTTTTTATTAGTTTCTTGTTTAACCTCCGATATATATGCAAAAACAAATATGTAGTATAGTTTTAATGTCCCCTCCTCTTACACAGTTGGTATTATAAATCATCTTCCTAATATAATATTCTTAAAGTTAACATTGTTATGAATAATGCATATTTATTTATTTCAAATAAATCAAACAGTATAGAATGGACTGAAAGAGAAAGGGAAAGTTCCTCTAACTTTCAACTCATTTTCCAGAGATAGCCACTGTGAACAGTTTTATGTGAATCATTCCAGATGTTTTCTAATAATAGTGTTAGTGGTAAGAGCTGCTTGTGAACGTTTTTGGAAAATTGAGAGCCGGTTGTTAAACGAAGTCACTATTAAATGATATAAACTTACAATAAAATAAATTATATGAAAAGTAAAGGTAATAAATGCTTAAAATGCATCACTGCCTAATTATTTTACACATTTTACTATTACTGTGCTCTTAGGGTTATTTACATCTGCTATATCTGTATGGTGGAAATACTATAAAATGCTGGCTGCAGGCATCTCTTCCCAACTCCTCTTAAGGACGTGACACCTCTACTGATGCTATGGTTTGAATGTTTGTCCCCTCTAAAACTCATGTTGAAACTTAATCCCCAGTGTGGCATAATTGAGAGGAGGGGCCATTAAGAATTAATTGAGTCATGAGGGCCCAACCCTCAAGAATGGACTAATTCATTCACAGATTCATGAATTAATGGCTTGTGATGGGAGGGGACTGGTGGCTTTATAAGAAGAGGAAGAGGAAGAGAGACCTCAACTAGCTTGCTCAACCCCCTTGCCATGTGATGCCCTGTACCACCTTGGGACTCTGCAGAGTCCCCACTGACAAGAAGGCCCTCACCCCAGAGGTAGCCCTTTGACCTGGGACCAGCCTCCATAACTGTAAGAAATAAATTCTGGCTGGGCATGGTGGCTCATGCCTGTAATCTCAGTGCTTTGGGAGGAAAAGGTGGGAGGATTACTTGAGGCTAGGAGTTGGAGACCAGCGTAAGCAACACAGCAAGATCCCATTTCTAAAAAAAAAAAAATTGTTTTAATTAGCCGGGCATGGTGGCATGCACCAATGGTCCTAGCTACTCAGGAGGCTGAGCCTAGGAGTTTGAGGATGCAGTGAGCTATCATGCACCACTGCATTCCAGCCTGAGTGGCAGAGAGAGACCCTGTATCTAAGGAATAATAATAGCAAATAAATAGAAAAAAATCCTTTTCTCTATAAATTATCCAGTTTCAAGTATTTTGTCATAAGTCACAGAAAATGGGCTAAGACAATTGCCATAAAATATAAAATATAACCCCCCAAAATGACTCAAAAATAATAAATGTAAAGGTGCAACTAAAATGCCAACACAATACTTTCAAATTTAAAGAAAATTAGCATTATAGTAAATGGCATTGCTTAGTCAGGAAAAAGCCTGGCTAACTCTCATGGATGTACAAATGCCCTTTTCCTTTTTTATTCAAATACCCAAGTAGATAAGACCTGTCTTCCCTCATCCTGGAAAACCTCCTCTTTCATTTGACAAATATTCTATGTAGATGCTCTCTCCTCTAGTAGGGAGAGATTAATCTCCCCAACATTCACACTTGAGGGCGGGCTAGATTTAGTGACTTACTGACGAAAATCTTTGTATGGAACCAGAAGGGAAAAACAGTAATACTATAGTAGAGACACTTGGCAAACACCCCTTTAACTAACTGATGAAGACTAGCATCACAAGTGATATCATGTGGACATCATGTACCCTCCAATATGTTGTGATGAGAAGGGCACTTCACCGACTCCAAAAACCCGTATCTGCAGTGTACAAGAGGAAAAGTTTCCTCAATGCTCCTAGGGTTCATGGCTAGGTCTGAAATAAAACTGATAAAGACACACTAACAGGAAAAAGCATATGCATTTACTTAATCAAAGTTTTACGTGATACGAGAGCCTTCAGAAATGAAGAGCCAAAGACCCAGGAAAAATTTTCCATTTCATGCTTAGGTTCAACGAAGAATGGACAGCCATGTAGCAATGTGATTGGACAAAAGGGTATGATCTAATGGTAACAGACTAAGGTGGGAAACCCAGCAAGGCCTGTCTATTCCAATTACTCTTGGTCTCTCTGTGTAGCTTTCCTTCCTCCTGAGTACGGAACAGGACCTCTCTGGAGTGAGGGTCTTATGACCTACAGTCAGACAAGGTAGGTCAGAGAATTTCTTTATGGTCAGCTCCTACACAGAAAGGGGAAGATATTTAATACTTCTAGGCTCTATGGCTTGATTTGAGGAACAGGAGTTCTAGTTTCTATGGCTTCCTTTGGGGAGAAAGAGGAACAGGAGAAAGAAGGGTGGGAGAAGTTCAGAGAGAGATCTTGTTTCTGAGGCCCTGTCAATCTCCTTCAGTTCAAAGTATTCATCGTGACAAGGCACCATATTTTGGGGTATTGTGTTCTGAGCTCTGGCATCAGTCTAATGGGGAAAACATCAGGCGAACCCAAATTGAGGAACATTCTACAATACAGCTTACTGGTACTACTGAAAATTGTCAAGGTCATGAAAAGACAAAAAGAATCTCACAGAGGAGAGAAGACCAAGGAGACATGACAACTAAATGCAATGTGCTATTCTATGAACAGCAAGAACAGAACAGAGAGAAGAAAGAAGTATTTAAAGATGATATTTAACAGAAAAACTGATGAAATTGGAATGAAGTCTTCAGTTTTGTTAACAATTTTGTACTTTTTTTTTTTTTTTTTTGAGACAGGGTCTTACTCTGTTGCCTAGACTGTAGTACAGTGGCACAATCTTGGCTCACCATAACCTCCGCCTCCCAGGCTTAAGCAATTCTCCTGCCTCAGCCTCCCGAGTAACTGGGACTGCAGGCATGCACCACCATGCGCAGCTAATTTTTGTACTTTTAGTAGAGATAGGGTTTCACCATGTTGGCCAGGCTGGTCTTGAACTCCCGACCTGAAATGATCCACCTTCCTCGACCTCCCAAAGTGTTGGGATTACAGGCATGAGCCAATGAGCCCAGCCAACAATTTTGTACCATTGTTAATTTCTTAGTTGTGACAAGTATACCATGCTGTAAGAGTTTAACAATGGAGAAATTGAATGAGGAATAAATGGGAACTCTGTTCTATTTACAAATTTTCTGTAAATATAATATTATTCCAAAATAAAGTTTATTTAATAAAGCTAAACAACAAAAGATAACATCTTTTATTGGATATCAAGTATTCAACATAAACTTGTTTTTTATAATTCAATACTCCTCATGTACTGTTCTTGTGCAGACCAACCGTTAACGTGGTAAAGACCTGTTTTCTATTTGTAATAGGATATGACAGGCTGTTTAGTGTATAATGCAGCTAAAATCAAGACTACAGGTTTGACAAGGGCTTGTTAATTCTGTTTGATTCCATATTCATAGTCTCAGTCCTAGCTTTGTCTAGAGAGACCTTGTACAAATGTATACTGTTTGAATCAGAATGGGTAAATGCTCTCTGTCCTCTCCTCCCCAGCCTCCCAGAAAATAACTGAAAGCACATGTTCTCTTGAAGGAGAGCCAGCAGTGCTATCTTTTTGTATGAAGACTGCTTGATTATAATTAAAACTTTCATTTGACTATTAAAAGTAAAGAACAGCTATAAATTAAGGTAGCAATATTAAAACCTCTGGGGTAAGTCTAAAAGCCTCTCTGTAATTAGAGAACTACAAAACTTAAGGAACACTAATTCTTTTCGGCGTCAAGGTCTCATTTTGCCAGGAAGCTGGTATTTTGTAAATTGCAGCTCTTCCAGGGCTGAGGACAAATTTTGATACTTGCTTATAGCTGTTGCCTGAAATTTTTTGCCCTTTATGAACTGGGCTATGAATTAGAAGACTGATTTCTTATCCTGATTGAATATGTGAGGATCTGGGTGGCCTAGGTTATGTCATGACCCCTGTAGATTAGAGTTTCCAAATTTGTCTAGTTAGATGTTGGACTATTAACCTTCTTTGGCTTTTCCAGTTCAAAAGAGTTGAAGTTTTTATTGTAATAATGAAAATAATACTTCCTAACACCACTTCTCCTTAAAAACAGAAGGCATTAGTTAACCTTGGGCAGTGGATTTGGTTAGTAATAGTCTGTATATTCTTCCCTGCACTTTACCTTTCCAAATGCATGTGTGTATATCTAAATATAAATGTGTGTGTGTGTGTGTGTGTATATATATACGTACATATACATGTGAACACATACATATATAGCCATTTCACTTTAATACGATGGAAAATAAAATAAAAAATTGTATTTGAAACCACAATAAGGACATATACCAATAGATTTCTTATTAAGTCTTACTAAGTTAAACTAGGGTATTGTGGTCTGATGGGCCTTATCCTTCACTTTAATGAGAATTTTGCCAGGACAATCTGAAACTCTAACTTGGCCTTGAGTGCATTCCCTGTCTTTTTCCATTTGACAGTCTTAATATTTGTATTTTCTCTTTATAGATCTTACTCCTTAGTTTTTATCGCTCTTTTTTTTCTCCATTGGATTAAAACAAACAATGAGCTTTAAAAAGAACACTTCTCCTGGTAGATATCTCCAGAGAGTTTATATTTACTTTAAACAGAATTCTTGCCAGACCACCCAAGTGGATACTCCTGATTTTTCATTATCCATCAACATATTACACCATAATGGATACAGTGGCATACAAATTGTGTAGCCAAGCACCAAGCAAAGCCTTGACAGTCCACTAGGACAACACAAAATTATGAGAACATTTTTCTGTTTAGTTCTAGAAAAATGGTCCACATCTTTCTCTCTTTCTTTCCTTTCTCTTCCTTTTGATGTTTGTAAAAGGCAATATTATACATATAGTAATTTAACACCTAAGAATTTGGACTCTGAGAAATGGGACTGACACCTGCCATGTTTCCCATTGGCTAAGGAGATACCTTTTCTAAGAATGTGCAAACACTAGTAATCCAATCCTTTACGTATTTTAAAGCTACGCTTGTTTGTTTTATAACATAATGCCAGCAGGACGTTAAGGTCAGCCGTATCAGAGATTAAACTGTACATTTGCACTCAAAGCAATAGATGAGGACATGGAAAAATCAGACATATGAGTTTGTCCATGATTATCTTAAGTTGGCAGTGATCTGAATATGGCTGGGTCACTTGATTATGTTGGTTGATTGCCACCAAACATATTTAAGGATTCTGCCATCACATGGGTCATTTTTCATAATACTGACTTGTGTATATTAAAGAATATAAAGGAGCCAGGCCTGATAGTGCATGCCTGTAGTCTCAGCTGCTTGGGAGGCTGAAGTAGGAGGATTGCTTGAGTCTAGGAGATTGAGACCAGCCTAGGCAACATAGTGAGGCCCTGTCTCTAAAAAAAAATTAATTAATTAAATTATTAAAAAATAGTATAAAGGACTCTGGTAATTTTAATAGACTACCCGGATCTTCAGTTGTAAGAACCACAAGGCATATTTCAGTTTCTTGAGTTTATTGTGCAGAATGAAATGCACATAGGCCGGGTGCGGTGGCTCACGCCTGTAATCCCAGCACTTTGGGAGGCCGATGCAGGCGGATCACGAGGTCAGCAGATGGACACCAAGGTGAAACCCCGTCTCTACTAAAAATACAAAAAATTAGCCGGGCACGGTGGCGGGCGCCTGTAGTCCCAGCTATTCAGGAAGCTGAGGCAGGAGAATGGGGTGAACCCGGGAGGTGGAGTTTGCAGTGAGCCGAGATCACGCCACTGCACTCCAGCCTGGGCGACAGAGCGAGACTCCGTCTCAAAAAAAAAAAAAAGAGAAATGCACACGTAAAACCAGTTCCATTAGCAAAAGTCAAATCAGTCTCCTCTTTGAAAATGTAGCATGGTTTGTGGACTTGACCATTACAAGGGCATCTTTTACTAATACATATCTATATACCTACTGCTACTTTTGTATCCATAACATTTTTTATTCCATAAACAGAAATACCTTCTACAATGATTAAGTAATTAACTCTGATAGCATCTCATTATAAACCAATAGTCAGCAATCTCTGGCACAAGAGCACAAAACGGTTAGCTACCTGTTTTTCTACAACCTGAGAGCTGAGAATAGTATTAACATTTTTAAATGACTGGAAAACAAATGAAAAGAAGAATACTATTTCTTGGCATGTAGAAATTATGTAACATTCTCCTACCATTTGACCCAGCAATCCCATTATTGGGTATATGCCCAAAGGAATATAAATCATTCTACCATAAAGACACATTCATGCATATGTTCACTGCAGCACTATTCACAATAGCAAAAATGTGGAATTAACCTAAATGTCCATCAATGGTAGACTGGATAAAGAAAACTTGGTACATATACACCATGGAATACTATGCAGCCATAGAAAAGAATGAGATCATGGCCTTTGTAGGGACATGGATGGAGCTGGAAGCCATTATCCTTAGCAAACTAATGCAGTAACAAAAAACCAAGTACCATGTGTTCTCACTTATAAGTGGGAGCTAAATGATGAGAACACATGGACACATAGAGGGGAGCAACACACACTGGGGCCTATTGAAGGGTGGAGAATGGGAGGAGGGAGAGGATCTGGAAAAATCATTATTGGGTACTAGATTAATACCTGGGTGACAAAACAATCTGTAAGACAAACCCCCGAGACACAAGTTCATCTATATAACAAACCTGCCCATGTAGCCCTGAACTTAAAAGTTAAAAAAAAAAATAAAAAGCATATGAAGTTCTCATTTTAGCATCCATAAGTAAAGCTTTCTTGGCCTACAGCTGTACTCATTCATTTACAGTTTATCTACGGCTGCTTCCCTCTTAAAATGGCAGAGTTGAGTAGCTGCCTCCAAACAGAAAATATTTACTATATAGCCCACTTCAGAAAGTTCGCTGCCCCCCTGGTATCAACAAAGTGGTTTTCGGAAGGAACCCTGAGGCACAGCACGGCATGTGTAGATACGTAAAAATTACCACAATGAACTGACATGGATTTATGAACCTAACTTCTCACAGGATGTAATTCCTAGTGGAACACCTTACATGAGCAGAAAAAACAAAAATCTGGAGGAAAAAAAAGCAAAGGTGGAAAACCTGAACTTTGTGAACCTTTGGAGAGTAGAGCGTGAAGACTGAAGGCATATTGTACATATTGCCAAGATGTGCCCTTTCTGCCATAGCACACTTTCCTTCTTAAAGTGGAGCTGGGCAGTCCGGAGGTAAACACTAAGCCTGTGCTGATTGACTGATGTATGATGGACATATAACTGTGATTCTGGTCTGAGTAGGAAGTGATGAGAATGGCCTTTGAATGTCTAGTATCTGAAAGCAAACATACATTAGGGGTCCCGTGAGAAGGCTGAGTATGTATCCCTCCATCAATGACCCCTTAGAAATACTACGGTCAGGCTTTCAAAAAGCCTGCCTCCACCTTTTATTTCATAGATACTTTAGTCCATTTGGAAGGGGATAACTAAGATTTAAGTTTCAATACTTGTTGTGATGCCTCCATCAGGGAAAAGATTGTCAGTAGCAGAGGAGGGATGTGGCTAAGAGCAACGGTCATCCTTTGTCATTTCCAGAGTGTGTGTGTATGTTGTGTGCGTCTCATGTTTCATTTTGGGATATTCTCTTGGTATGCTAGTTCATGTGTATAATTTATAAATACATAATACATTTTGGTATATATTTGTGTATTCACACTTTTTATGGATACTTCTATTTGTGTTATCAAACAGTTTACATGTGTCTTGGCTTAATTTTCTATTCCTGCATAACAAATTATCTCACATTTAGTGGATTCAAAAAACACATTTGTTATTTCATTGTTTCTTTCATTAGAAGTCTGGAAATGGCTTAGCTGGATCCTTAGCTCAGGGTCGCACATGGCTGAAATCAAGGTGTCAGCCTGGGCTGGATTCTTATCTGGAAGCTTGGGGTCATCTTCCAAGCTCAAGTGGTTGTTGGCAGAATTATTTTTCTTGAAGTTGTACAACTTATGATGACTTGCATCTTCATGGTCAGCAGGAGAGAGTCTCTATGATTCAGAGAAGGCCTAAGCCCTCTTTCAAAGAATGTCCAACTGATTAAGTCAGGCCCACCCTGGATAATTTTTCCATTTGATTCCTTAAAGTTGACTGATTTGGGACCTTAATCATGTTTGCAAAACTCCTTCAATTTTTGTATAAAATGTAACATAATCAGGGAGTGACATCGATCACCTTTGTCAAATAACATAACCTAAGAATCATGGTGTAATACCACAGGGCTGAGATTATAGGCCCCTGCTTAGCAAGACAAGAGTCAGAGAAATCCAACTTTAGATCTTAGCTCTCCCACTTTCTAGCCATGTGATTGCATAAGTGACTTAACCTCTCCATGTCTCAGTACTTTCAACTGTAAACTAGAGATCATTCTAGCAACATGCTAGCATTCTAACACCTACCAGATTGGACTGGCTTTGGAATTAAGATTATACTTACAAGAGGTCAACACTGACCGACAAATAGCAAGTGGTCAATAGGCATTAGATATTTCATTAGATATTCATTTTCATGCATACATATATTTTATTCATAAAACAGAAAAATAATATGAACAGGAATACATGTCACTGGGTCTCCAAGAAAGCAAGACAAAAAAGGCGAAATTAGAATGCAAATTGTCTGATTTCACATTACTTTTGTGGTGAGAACAAGCTAGTTCAATAAATGAAACTTTAACACAAAGTGAGATACTGTAAAAGCGTGTGTATTCAATAACTCTCAGTTGAATTTAAATCTGGACAGAAGTACTTGCTTCTAAATTGTTAGTGGATTCATTGACTTGATAATTTTCCTAGGCTCAATTCATTTGCTTAAGCAAATTATTCCTTTCCCTTTAGTGTTACCCACAGAAGTATTTTCACATAACAAACATTAGTTTGCCCAGGTGGCCCCTCCCTTCTTCCCCACTCTAAGATAAAGTCTGTTAATATGAAACCAATAAAGTCAACGTGGAAGGACACTTGCCAAAGATCTTGATAAAGTGCTGTGTAGCAAATGGACAGATATGAATAACATATCCAGGACCTGTAGTTTCTGTACTAAAAAGGAGTTCTGATCCACCTCCTAGTTTCAAGTTAAAAGCCTGCAGTAAGCTGTTTTTCTATGAAAGGGAGGAGGAAAAAACAAACACAAACCCCCCAAACAAGAATCCCTCCCCAAAACACCACTCTAAATTTGCTCATGTCCTTGCAAGTAAAAAGAAACAATTTCCCCTGATTACAGATTTCCTGATATGCAGAGAATGTACAACCCCAAGTTGCCTCGTGCTCACAACAATGGGGCAGACAGAATGCACACAGAGCAGGCTTTTGTCCTCTTGGTTATTGTCATCTTATTCCCCAGAATGGCTTCTTGCCTGGTGATGGGCAGAAGGCCTGATTGCTGAGAAACTCTCTTCAGAGGGACTGGTGTGTGGCTGTGGGTGGCGTTTGGGGACACTGGGAAAGGAAAATTCCTGGGAGCAGGGGCTGTACAGTAGCTGCAGTAACTCAGTTGCCCTGGAATTCCTGAAAAGGCTGGGGCTTTGGGCTCTCTTCTATTTCTGTCAGAGTGAATAAAAGAGCTAGTTATTCTAAAGCTTTATGGAAAAGGCAAGATAAAGAGGGGGGAGAGAGGGTGAGAGAGAGAACTGCATCAACATACAGCAACATTCTGAGTCTCATTGTCAAGTATTGGCAAATTATCCTAAGTGACAGATCCAGATGTGGCTCAATTTCTTATAGAAATTTTTTTAGAGGGCAGTAGGAACCAAGAGACTATAGGGTGGGTAGATCATGTCTGGCCTTGCCTTAGGATCCCTGTATATAACCTATTTTTATCATTAAATAATAATAGAAAATAGAATTCGTAGAGGCAACCATCCAGAAGTTTCCAAACATCCAGGTGTTTGACATTATGGAAATATATAGATACAGACTTTCTGGATTTTACATGAGCTTGTTATCTATCCTAATTTTTATTTATTTGTTTATTTATATGTATTTACATTGAGAGGGTGGGATAGGTGGACCATGAACTGACTTAATTCATTCAACACTCATTTATGAAGCATCTATTGTGTGTAGGATACTGTGAATGTCACAAAAATGAAACACAGAGGGCCTCTGGCTTTATTTGCAATCCTATCCCAGAGACTATAAAGCTTGGAAGAAGCATCGTTCAAAGCCATATTGACATCCATCAACATCACTCAGCTTCTGGAAAAGTGGGTCAGAAATACTCAATGAGTTACCCAATTCTCGAAGAGAACAAGAGTGAGATAGAATTCGTTGGTAATTCAATAGATTTCGTTAACTCAATTTCCAGTTCACCAACAGCCAAACCAAAGGCTTCTAAAAGGAGTAAGTCAGCTCTCTGACCGACTCTGATCTTTTCTGTGCTTATTGGAGGAAAAAACAACCAGCCCAACTGCTCTTAGGAAGGAAAACTGCAACCTGTCAGTCAGATGCAGATTTCACCTCTGAACCAACTGTTTGGTTTCACCTACACACTTCCTGTCGGGTGCTTTGCTCATTCAACGTTCAACAGCTGTATCTTTCCCAATTCAATTCATCTCACTTTCTTTTTGGTCATCAGTGGCAAAACAGTATAAAATACCTTTATTACTATCTGATGCTCAGCGTTATACCCAAGATTTATCTTTTTAAAAGCCAAGAGACCATTGCATTTATCAAAAGGAGAGGAGTAGTGGATGCCACTGGGGGCTCATATTGCCAGTGGATATTGTGAATTACATTAAGAAGATCTGAGAACAAATGTCTTGTGATATCAGCTTCTCATATTTGATTACCACTATTTCATGAGTGCCTTTTATTTTCCTTCTAAACATTTGTGGCATTTTTTTTTTTTAAGCAACAGCCAACCTAATATATATTATTTGTGCCAGGTACGATATTATTGCTAAGAAGACACTCCATGCGTGTTCTGGTGCAATTTTAGTCTTATATTTCTGAGTTGTTGGAGCCATTTAAGTAGCTTGCCCATCGGGGGAATCCTTAAAACAGCTCTGAATACCTCAGAGAGGTACATTTTAAGTAAGGCTGCATCATCATTTCGGCTATGAGAGTCCCTGGGATGTGCGGGAAAGGATGTTAAATCAAAACCCTCACATTATTTAAATGTTTTCATGAAAGGTATAATCAAGTGTGCCTCTTGATTCTATTTGAAGATGTGCCAAGCAGCAGGGGCCCTTTTACAAAAGCGGCCAGGAAGTGACTCTCTACTCCCCAGCGACAGCATTTTCAAATTGCTCTTTTCTGCTCAATAAAGGCTAAAAAGGAAGTGAAACCTTTTGTCATATTCTGCACTGCTGATTTTTTCCAGACAGAGCAGAAATGCCTGCCTGTATATCCTTCTAAGGACTGGCTAAGAAAGGGTGGAAAATAGCAGGCAAGAAATGTTATCTGTTTGAGTGTCTGTTCTTTGGTTTGGCTATGAAGTAAAACCCAAAAATGACATTGAATTGGGCATTTGAAACTGCAGTGCCATTGTTGCTTTGGGACTGGCTTAACAAGCCCATAATATTCTAGAAGCATGTGCGCGTCTCAGGAGCAGACTCAGCCATTTCTCAAATATGAAGAGGGCTGGGGCATGCAGTCCTGTTTCCTCTTCCTGATCTTTGTAGCAGTTACAAGCTGAACAGAAACATGCAAATAAAAATCGAGAACCCTAAAGAGTAAGAAAATCATTTCCAGAAAGATTGATAATAAATTTCAGAACATCAACTCAAATATCACTGATTTAAGTGCATTTGTTCCAGCTCTTTTATAGAATGTGAGGTTAAATACACAGACTTGTTATTAGAGTTCTCCCTGTACTAATTCCCACATGTGATTCTTTTAAAAAGAAAAATAAAATAGAATGATTTTTTTAAAATCTCATCTAGAATGAGAAAACATAAAGTGCTTTTGGCTTTCCTTTCCCTGGTTTTGAAGGGTTTTTTTTTTTTTTTTTTTTTTTTTCCCTTTTCCTTTACTTCCCTACCTTAAAGATGTTTAAATTTAAGCCAGGTGTGAGCTCTGAGAGAGATCGAAGTTGCATTTTATTTACCTTTGTATCTCAGACAACCAGGAATGGTAGCGGTAGTATTTGTGGAATGAGTCTTCACCTGACTTATCCTGAAGAGATGCATTTTCTACTTAGGATAATGTTAGATTTGAATTTTACAAGATCCTGAGTCTGTCACCCAGGCTGCAGTGCAGTGGTACAATCATGGCTCACTGCAGCCTTGACCTCCCAGGCTCAAGTGATCCTCCTACCTCAGCCTCCCAGGTAGCTGGGAATACACATGTGCACCATCATGCTCGGCTAATTTTCACATTTTTTGTAGAGAAGAGGTCTCACTACGTTGCTCAGACTGATCTGGAACTCCTGGCTTCAAGTGACCCTCTCACCTCAGCCTCCCAAAGCCCTGGGATTACAGGTATGAGCCACTGCACCCCACCATTATCGTTATTTTAGAGTATACTCCTACATATATATATGTATATGTATATATATGTATATGTATATATGTATATGTATGTGTGTGTGTGTGTGTGTGTGTATATATATATATAGAGAGAGAGAGAGAGAGAGAGCTAAGTGTAAAACAGCCTCACACAGGTCCTTCAGGAGGTACCCAGAAGAAGGCATTGTTATCATAGGAGATGACAGCTCCATGCCTGTTACTTCCCCTGAAAAGCTTTCAGTGGGACAAGCTGTGGAGGTGGAAGACAGTGAAATTGACAATCCTGACCCTGTGTAGGCCTAGGCTAAGGTCTGTGTTTGTGTAAAAACACACACAAAATAAAATAAAAGTTTGAAAATAGAAAATGTTTACAGAATAAGGATATAAAGAAACAAAACATTTCTGTACTGCTGTACAATGTATATTTTAAGCTGTTATTACAAAAGAGTCAAAAAGCCAAAAAAAAATTCAAAGGTGTGTAAAGTAAAAGCATTACAGTAAGCTAGGGTTAACTTATTATTGAAGAAAGAAAAATATTTTAATATAAATTTAATGTAGCCTAAGTGTACAGTGTTTATAAATGCTACTGTAGTATACAGTCATGCCCTGCGCCTTCACATTCACTCACCACTCACTGACTCACCCAGAGCAACTTCCAGTTTTGCAAGCTCCATTTGTGGTAAGTGCCCTGTACAGGTGAACCATTTTTTATCTTTTATACCATATATTTACTATACTTTTTCTATGTTTAGATATACAAATACTCACCATTGTATTACAATTGCCTATAGTATTCAGTACAGGAACATGCTGTACAGGTTTGTAGCCTAGGAGCAATAGGTTATACTATCTAGCCTAGGAGTGTAGGAGGCTATACTGACTAGGTGTGTGTAAGTACCTCTATAATCGAACAGTGATGAAATCACCTAACGATGCATTGCTCAGAACATAGCCCCGTTGTTAAGTGATGTGTGACTATACTTACACTACTGGGATTACATTTGGGAGAAGTTTAGAAGATTGTACATCACTAAGGTCTTCCTTTCTCTTTTTTTATGAGTTGGAAGATGTATTGAAAAAATCTGCCTTCAGCTGCTATAGTGGTGAGGTGGCGGTAGTTCTGTCTTACTTCCTGTTACTCATTTGCATTTCTATGGCCTATTATAACAAAACATTTCAAAGAACCTCATAAACATGAGGATTGATTCAATTAAACTGTACTTCTGGTCTCTGGGATGAATATGACAATGTTTTGCTCGTCTCAGAACTGGAAAATTAAGGCCCAGAAGTTGTAAAGATATTTCTCATTCCAAATTCTGTATATCTATATATATATTATACGAATAAATAATTCAATAGTTGGGAAAAACCATATTTTTTTCTCCTTTGAACTGGAAACAAAAACCCTTTGTACAGATTTTGATGATTCTTACTTCCTCCAAACCTTAGCTTTATTCATATGTTCTGCAAACTAAGCCACCATTATGAAACCAACTGAAACTGTGATCAGAGGAGGCCATAAATAAATTAGCTAAAGAATTGAAAATCCTCCTGGTCAGGGATTAAGCCTTTTGTGATCTTTCTCCTCTATGAAAATCCCTTAATCTCTCCTCCTCTGAATTTTCCATTTATATTGCTTTTATCAATGGTTCTTAATTTTTAAAACATGACCCCTCTTCTTACACTCTGAATTTTTATGTCCTCCCCAAATATATCATAATTACTTTTTAGAAATTAAAAATGTATTGAATAGGAAAGCTAAGGAACGGCATTCATGTGATTTTTTTTTTCTTTTC
>NW_016821123.1:156638-168043 GCF_001698545.2 Rhinopithecus bieti
GAAAGAAAGAAAGAAAGAAAGAAAGAAAGAAAGAAAGAAAGAAAGAAAGAAAGAAAGAAAGAAAGAAAGACAGACAGACAGACAGACTAAGGGTAAGGAGAAAAGAAAAAAGAAAAAGAGAGAGAGAACCCACCACCCTGTGCGAGCAGCACAAAGGGAAATAGAAGGTAGGGGCATGTGAATCCACGTGGCCCTTTGCCAACCCACTTGCCTCTCATGCTGCCACATTTGCATATATCAGGGTAATTTCTGGGATGGAGGTTTTTACTGAGCCCTTGTTGGCAGAGAGATTTTCTCCCAGTCTCAAGACGTTCACAAAAGCTAGTACTGAGAGGAAAACCTGCTGGGACTTACATGTAATAGCATCTTCGAAGCAGCTCTATAAGATGACTAACATTTCAGCTGGACATGAGACAACTTGGCGCCAGAAATGGTGGATGATGGTGCACCACCACTGCTTCATACAGCCCACTATCGAGGCAAGGGGGTCTGAGCACATTGCCTGCAAATAATATGTTTGCAACTTTTCAATTCGTTTGAGTCCTGACTAAAAAAAAGCGTGCCAGGCAAATGATCATCTGCATGACTTTTCAGAAGGTTTTGTCCTGCTAGCCCCTAAATGATATGTGAAAACAAATCAGGGAGTTGGAGCCATCTGAAATGTAGCTTGAGAGGGTAAGAGAAGATGGAGAGACATGCTAAGGGTTTAAATAGGAGGAACCAATGAGGAAAAGCATATGACACTATTACAGTGGAATTTTGCCTTTTTTGGCCATTCCTGTATTTCCACAGTTGTGGAACCATTTGTTTCAAGCTATTCCTCTGATATTTTTTTCTTTTTTTTGCATCTTATAAAAGTGAGGAGTCTATAAAAGACAACATTTTGTAGGCCTGCAGCCTTTGTATCTAGCTTTTGGAAATAAGTTGTTACTTATCTGCCTATGAATGCCTTCACCCAGCTTTCCTCAAATTTTGGGGGGGATGAGGAAAAATTAGTTTCCCTTTAAAATATGGAACCCCTGGAGAACATTTATTTCTCAGAGAATGATAAACAAGGAAAGGGGATGTGACGCATACAGCACATTTAAAAATATTTTCAGGCTGGGTGCAGTGGCTCATGAAGCTTGCATTTTAGTGCAAAAAAGCCAAAAAACAAATAAATATATAATATGGCAAGTGTATTGGTAAGCATTTTAGAGAAAAGTGAAATAGGATAAAAGGATTAGAGAAGAAATGGGAGGGTGGAGGGTCCATGCTATGTTGTAGGTTATGATTGTAAAGATCATTAAGTCTAGTCTCCATTCTCCCTCTGTGCAGATGAAGAAACTGAGGAACTAAAGGAAGAGATGACTGCTCAGGGTCCCCCAGCTGGCTCGGGACCACTGGGAATGAAACCCAGCTCTCCTGACCCAAGACAAGCCCTCTTTTCTCCCATCTCGACACTCACACTTGGAAATGGGTTGCTGCAGTAGGAATTTGAAGTCTAGCATTTTTTCCCTTTGCAATCAATTGATACTGATTTTCTTATGAGTACAAAATGAATTGTCCAGCACCATTCACATATCAGCTTGTGGCAGCAGTAATAGTCACTAACATTTAGAAAGGGGTGGCATGGAAGTCGCCTAGAGTTGACTCCCCACTGTGGGGTCAGTTCATGAGCATCTGCCCTATGCTCAGCACCTTTCACACTGATGTGACAAATTCAGGATGCATCTCCAACTTTAATATGTACCTGAGTCACTTGGGAATCTTATTAAAGTGCAGATTCTGATTCAAGAGGTCTAGGTGGGACCTGAGGCTCTAATAAGCTCCCAGGTGATGCTGAGGTTGCCAGTTCACAGACCACATTTTGGGTATCGAAAGTCTATGTACCTCTGCTAGTTTGCTGAATGCAACTGAGAAAGAAACCTCAGGGTTAACGCTTGCATTTTTCTTTCTTCATTTCTCCATTGTCCTGCTCCCCTCCCTTGGAAGGCTCCAGCTTAGAAAAAGAAAACATTATGAAATAGCAGTGCCAAACCTGAATTACAATGTTAGGCATGTAATTATCTGGGCAAAAGCCAGATGTCTCAGACTAGGGGTTAGTACAGCTTGCTGCCAGGGCTGGGTAAAGTTCCTAGATTGAAGAGACAGTCGAGACTACCTGACATATGCAAGAGAAAAGGTATACCTGTGCCTGAAACTCTGGGAGGTGAGAAGTAGACAAGGGTTACTGCTGCATAAATAATTGAGGAAGCTTCTGCTTCCCCACCAGATTGCAAACTGAGATGTCTGCATGTTAATCTTGGCCACAGGGGTGACTCGGTCTTTGTCTGCAAATGAAAGCTTTCATCCTTGGCTGTGAAATAAAAATAGCAAATAGCATGTGGCATGCAGGGGCTTTTCCTCTATAAGGAGCTGTCACTGTCCACTGTTTAAAGCCTCTGCTTCAGCCGTCTTCAAGGAAGGAGGGCTGTGAATGAGTGGGGGCAGATTGCAGAGCCAGTTCAGAGACAGCAGAGATACTCCAGGGAAAACCTCCCTTCTCTTGCTGTTTACATTTGCACATACTTACCAGCTTGCCAGAACTTCTTGGTGTCAACAACCTTGACTGACACTGTGCTATGTGAATGTATCTCCTGGGGACTCAGAAGATAGCTCAGGAGGAAAAGGCAAAGCCCTCACACTGTGATCTGACTGAGCTTAGGAGAACTGGGCTCCCCAGATCTTTTTGCAAACTCAGTTTCTTCTCAGAGGAAAATGGTAACAGTGATAATAAGAAAAAAATAAAACCGTATCTCTAAAGTGAACAAAGGCTATAACAGTTACCATTACTCTTCTGGAGGCAAAACCAGTTCCAGTGGGCCTAGGGCTCTGCAGCTATGCAGGGCTTCTTTACAACTGAAGACTTTAGACCATTTGGTTTGTATTCAGTAGCACCAGGTGGAAGATGTGAGGACGGGATGGTGAATGGGAGGTAGATATCTGACTTTAGATTTCTAGGCATTTGCCAAAATATTCCTTCTCCAGTCAAGACTTGTTGCCATCGGGAAAAATGGTCAGTCACCTTCTAACAGTTGTGATCTTCCTAAATGCGCTCAGCAAAGGCAAATGGATTACCAACCAATGGCCCAGAAGGTTGTGTATCACACTGGGAATTTTTGCTGGTCTCTTTTGTTCAGAGGTGGAACACTCTCATCAGTTACTAGAAAGATTTCCCACCACCCAGATAAGCCATCAACTATCTGAGGGAAAGAAACATCAGCCAATATCAGCTCTAGCCCGATAATAACCTCCTAGTCTTGGAGATGGGAATAGGGAAGGCAAACACCCTCTTCTTCAACAAGTCTCAGAGCTTACTGTAGTGTCTCAAGGATAAGGCTCCTATGACCCAAGAACTGCTGGGCAACCTGTGTGTGTCTCAGCAGAGTCGAGGGTTTTGGGGACTGCCTGGGGCAACCCAGCTGTCACCGGCTGGCCCAGGGTTTCTGTATGCGGTGGTGATCTTGGCTTGGCAAACACCAAGGGAGATTCCAGGAAAACAAAGAAAAAAAATCCTTTTCACTTTTAATTCAAATGGACCTTACTGCTGCCACTTTGAATGGCTAAGACATTTGTACCTTTTTTTTTTTCTTGAGATGGTGTCTCGCTGTGTCGCCCAGGCTGGAGTGCAGTGGTGCGTTCTTGGCTCACTGCAAACTCAGCTCACTGCAAACTCTGTTCATGTCATTCTCCTGCCTCAGCCTCCCCAGCAGCTGAGACTACAGGTGCCTGCCAACACGCCCGGCTAATTTTTTTGTATTTTTTGTAGAGATGGGGTTTCACCATGTTAGCCAGGATGGTCTCGATCTCCTGACCTCGTGATCCACCCGCCTCGGTCTCCCAAAGTGCTGGGATTACGGGCATGAGCCACCGAGCCCGGCCGGCGACATTTGTACTTTTTAGTGGCCTCCACTTCCAGATGTGGAGTATATAAGTGGATGCCCACTGATGGGGCCACTCTGTAGCTCTCCGGAGTGAGCCAACCCCAGGATATAGGAGGAGCAGGGAGGGGCAGAGAAAAGCTTAGTTCATTTTTCTTATTGTACGACTCATCTTAAAACATTGCAATTTCTTTCAAGCAAAATAGCAAGCCTTTTTTGTTTGAATAAACATTTTACTTTGGGATAATTTTAAATTCACAGAAAAGTTGTAAAGATAGTACAAAGAATTGCCATATACCCAGCTTCTGCCAATGGTAACATCTTACATTTCCACCGTACATTTGTCAAAACTAAGAAACTGACACGGGTGCAATACTATTACCTAAACTCCAGACTTAATTTCAGTTTTGCCAATTTTCTATTTAATGTGCTTTTTCTATTCCAAGAGACAATCGAGGGGACCATATTGCATTGAATAACATGCTCTTTTCTAACAAATCTCTGCTTGAGCTAATCTCGCTGATCTTTTAACCAACCTTATTGAGCACCCGTTCTATATAGGGCCCTGGCTAAACCAAGCGGGAGGGATAAATAAGTCCTGCATAGTTTGTTATCTACTTGGAAAGGCTGATGCATAAATACCGCTGTGAGATGCATGTAATCAGAGTGGTTTGCAAACAGTGCCCCAAGATTGTGGAGGACAGGCATAGTTCTCTCCACCTGGGGCCTCACTGGGGCCACATTTGCTATGAGTCCAGGAGAATCAGAAGTGCATTTCTAGGTAGGGAAGTGGGCTGGAGAGGGAAATCTGGGAAAGTGATAGAGTTCCACCCAATTTGACTTTGATAGGAAAGGGAAAGTACTGCAGGGTACTGAGCTGACTATTTAAGATGTGGATGCTTAGAATTAGGAAATGTCCTGGTTTCTAATAACAATGAAGAGAAGTACTCTAATACTGGGGAAATTGTGTGAGCGTGTTAGTTGGGGGGCTTTTCAACTGGGGCTCATTAGGAAGAAACCCCACCGATCTTTCTTTCACTATGTGGCAGCTAGTTGAACTATTCGATTTTACAGCAAAGAACTCACAAAAAGAGTGCCTTTGTTCCCAGACTGAAAACACAAGAAAATACCCAAAACTTGAATCATGCCAGTATCCAGGTAGAAAATCATTCATATCATTTGCCGGTTATTAATTTTGTCGGTGGCGATCATCTATGCTCTTTCCTCACCCTAGGGGTACTGACCCTCATTGTAGGAGAGGTTTGACTTGTAGAGCAAGGACCCATTTCCCCCACCCAAGCCAAACAGCTGCAGGGAAATGGAGCAGTTTGACACCAGTCACAGCTCTGTCCTAGGAGAAGATGGTGATGTGACCTGGGGATGGAGACTGAACGCAAAGCTCAAAGCAGTGCTCTCTAAAAGCAGGGTGTCCCTTGATGTCTGAAGAAATGACAATGTTGACCTATAGGCTTCCAGGTAGGGTTCCAAAAATGTACTCTCAGGGTCCATCTTCCATACTCAAAGCTTAACTTCAGTTCCCCCACAAGGATTTGCTTTCTCAACACAAAGAAGGCCAAAATGCAGGATCCATGCTTTTCTAATGTGGTCTTCTACAAAATTCTCAATGGGCCCACACTCCCCAGCAATCCCAGACTTATGATTCCATATTCCAGCTGTTTAGCTCAAGGGCTCACAAGGTAGGTGGGTTTCACTTAAAGACAAAAGAAGAGGACGAGAGTCCTGGGGGTAGCGCCCCACAGGTGAGGGCTGGCAGTTGAGAAGGCAGGAAAAAGTGTCACTTTCATGACTGATGGGGATCCAGTGTGACTTCAATAGCTGAATGAGGCCGGGTGTGGTGGCTCATGCCTGTAACCCCAACCCTTTGGGAGGCCAAGGCATGAGGATCATTTGAGCCCAGGAATTCAAAACCAGCCTGGGCAATGTAGTGAGACTTCGTCTTTACAAAAAATAATGATAATAATCATAATAACTCGAGTAAGCCTTCATCTTTCTGAGCCTCAGATTTTCCATCTGTAGATAAGAATCTTATCACCTGCCCTGTCTATCTTGCAAGGTTCTAGTAAGAATTTTAAAAACAAATGAATGCAGAATAAATTGCCTGGTATAATAATACTTAATAAAGGACAGCTATCATTCATATTACTTTTATCCTAAAAAAGTTCTTTCTTGCAATTGAATTCCTAGTAAATATGAGAGTCTCCTTGCAGTAAAGAAGAGAACAAACTTTATGCTACTAGAAAAAATATGTGGCTATTTGCCTACTGTGGTGGAGAGAATTATCACTCTCCAATTCAGGACGGGGTCCATGTCCTGTACATCACATGAGAAAGGGGAATTTAGGTGGCAGATGGAATTAAGGTTGCTAAGCAGATGACTTTAAAATAGGGTGACTGTCCTGAAGTTTTAGGGTGGACCTAATGTAATCACAAGAGTCCTTAAAAGCGAAAAAGGAAGATGGGACTATGCAAGGGAGGACCAGCGGGATGGCAGCCTGAGAAGGACTTGGCCGGGCACTGCTGGCTTTGAAGATAAAGGGAGGGAGTCCTAAGCCAAGGAACGTAGAAACCTCTAGAAGCTGAAGAAGGTGAGGAAATGGATTCTCACCAACAGCCCGCAGACAGGAATGCAGTCCCACCGACACCTTGTTCTTAGTCCAGTGAGATTCATGTCAGACTTCTGATCTACAAAACTGTAAGATAAAAAACATGTGTGGGCCAGGCATGGCGGCTCACGCCTGTAATCTCAGCACTTTGGGAGGCCAAGGTGGGCGTATCACCAGAGGTCGGGAGTTCAAGACCAGCCTGACCAACATGGTGAAACCCTGTCTCTACTAAAAATGCAAAATTAGCCAGGCATGGTGGCGCATGCCTGTAATCCCAGCTACTTGGGAGGCCGAGGCAGGAGAATCGCTTGAACCCGGAAGGCAGAGGTTGCAGTGAGCCGAGATCACGCCACTGTACTCCAGCCTGGGCAACAAGAGCGAAACTCCATCTCAAAAGAAAACAAAACAACAACAACAACAAAAAACAACAAAAAAATGTGTGGTCATGGACACAAACAAGGGAACAATAGACACCGGGGCCTACTTGAGAGTGGAGGGTAGGGGGAGTGAGGATTGAAAAACTACCTATGGCTACTAAGGTGATTACGTGGGTGACAAAATAATCTGCATACCAAACCCCTGCAACATGTAGTTTATCTATAGGACAAACCTGCACATGTATCCCTGAACCTAAAATAAAAGTTTTAAAAATGTGTGTGTTGTTTTAAACCACTTCGTTTGTGATAGTTGGTTACAGCAGCAATAGAAAACAGTCATACCTGTCAATAGAAATTCTGGAGTAATGGCACATTCTTGGATGTAGGAATGAAATGTTATTAGCTGCACAGTTTTTCAGAAACTCCTTTATTCCTCTTCTCATGAATGTATAGTCACAGATGAATTAGTATTTTTCCCCCATTTATCTGGCATGGATTGTAGTTGCTGAACTAAAGCAGATATTTACAGTGCTCTTCTTACACCTCTGACTATGTTTGCAGAAACTTACATACAAAATACTGTTGCCTGATTCAGGCTGCCCGGTTTGGTTTTGAACAGGGTGTGTCAAGGTACATTCAAAGGGAAATTCCGACTCAAGGGCAAAGTGATGTTGATAGAGTGCAACTCAAAATATTTAGAGAAAAAGATGGGTATAGTCAGATAGTGGGCTTTCTTCCCTGTGTTTTCAAGGTTTTCCTGAGAACAACAGACATATCGTGACTTTCCCCTTAGCTTACTATTAACATGAAGCGAGAGGTCAATGACACTGTCTGGCTCCTTAAAGGAGCTAAGAAAAGGGGAGAAAAATCCAAATTCCCAGGTAAACATCTGTAAAAGGATTTGGAACTGAGGATAAGGAAGTTTCGAGGCTTACTGAAAGGGAAAGGAAGGCAGCGTTATTTACTGGCCACGGATCGTACTTCCTGTTGTGAAGCTCAGCACTGTTTCATAACAACTGGGGGCTGCTGTCTCTTGTGCTGTAATGAGGAAGCAGCGTTCTTGGTTCCTCCATATTACACAAATGAATGACCTCTACTGCACAGTGAAATTGGCATAGGGAGAAGAATGGGACGCTTGCCCCTGTAAACACGATAAAGCTTTTTTAAAAAAAAAATTGCAGGAACATCTTTTCATAGATAATGTGATTGAATGTGTCACATGTCCTTTACCCCTCTGTAGGTTCTTGACTTGTCTGGAGATTAAAACAGCTTAAAGAGATAAGTACTCACCAGGGACTGCCCCTTAGCATGCATTTGTTGTCACTACACAGCCAGGGGCTACAAAAGTCAGCATAGTCTTTTAAAAAAGGAATTCCGTTCGTGTCTTTCTTATTATACAACTTTTCTACAAACACCACGAAAACTTTTTGCAGCAAATTTGCCTGGAAGATTGGCCAGGGAATTGAGAAACAACATTTTTACCTTGACAGGAGGCACGCTAACTTGCCCTTATCCTTCTACAGATAAGTCATACTGTGGCTAGGTTCACACATGTGAGATACAGTGAAAAATTGAAGAGACTTCTTGGATGTCTCATTGGATAAATACTCAAAAATCTAGATTTTTTTGGCAAAAAGGTCTTCAGGTTAGCAGACAGAGGTTGGGTTTCCTTATCACACCGTGAGAGTTCAAATTCAGATTGGGCTATTTACAAACTGTGTGGCCTTGACTAAGTTAATTAACATCTCTGTGCCTCAGTGTTCTCAACTTTAACGGAGAGACTAGTAATACATATGCCATATTCTTGGTGTGAGAATTAAGTAAGGCAACATATGAAGCCCACAGAACAGTGCCTGATACTATAAAATACTCCATCAATGTTAGCTATTTTGATTAGACAGAATGAATGTAAATTCGTGATCGAGGACTAGAAGGTACAGAAACAGGTGACTGACTCATCAAAGGGAAGGAATGCTTGAAAGCCCAGGAAACACTGCCCACCCGCATGTATGCTATCATTTGCACCTGGCATTCAGGGTTCTCCTGAATGAAGAAGCTTCTCTTCCTGCCTTCTTCTCTCCTTGCCTAGTTCCCCATGACAATCCTTCTGGTAGTGTCTGCACCAGCCACACAGGGCTCCAGGGGTTTCCTATCTTCTTCCCCTCCTCTCACACATTCACAAGGTTTTTGTTTTTTAAAAAAAATTATGGGAAGCGACTTTAGATATCTTGCTTGTGTTATAACTTTAAAAAATCTGGACCAGAAACGTTGCATAGTTTTACAAACTTATTCCATTTTGCACTTGGGAAATATAGACTAAATCCCATGTTTTCAATTTCCTTACCACTGTGCCATACTAAATATTGGGGATTCTACTTTTCTAGCAGTGCAAATCTGCACTACTCTATTCATTCCCCGTCATTGCTTAAGCTTCCAGGTTTGGTTTCTTATCTCTCTGTTAGATTCTAAGCATTCCAGGGCAGGGATCAAATGTAAGCTTTGTATTCTCAAAGGTATCTCAAGTTCAAATCTCAAGTCTTTGACACTGGTGAGAATCTTCAGTAAATATCTATTGACTTTTGCATTGCTTCAGTGATTAAATGGCTATAAAAGGCAGATTGCTTCCCTCCTACCGAAGGCACTGTGGATAGGTGCACCCATATCGAATGGCCCCTCACTATTGTGAGTGCTGGCTGTTTTCATCACAGTGGGTGGCATTCTGGACTCTTCCCCCAGACCTGAGTTCTCTCTCAATGCCATGATCTTAGCATTCTGCCCATTGACCACACTGGAAGTGAAACTACACACTTATTTCTCATGGTGGGACACAGTGTACAAGGAAGTAAAAAAAAAAAAAGGGAAAAAGAGAACAGACCTACTTTGTTCCCCTTAATCTCAGGTTTGGTGAATTACTGATTTGGGGCAGGCTTTAGAGGCTGGTAAATGACATGACATTGCCTCCTTTGTGGCTACTGGGTTCCTTTTGCAGGGGGATGGAAGACAGTTTCAAAGTTTTAACTTTGATCATATTACCTGGGAAATGTAAGAAAGGCAGGATCTTCACCTGTTATGATGGAGTACACGGCCCAGGCAGGGGACACTGCAGGGACTTGTGGTGGCAACTAGTACATTATCTTCTTGTGTCTTCATTTCTTCTGGATGAAGTTCATGCTGAAGACTTCTTAGGAAATCCATTCATTAAGGGGAAAGTATTCCATTGTCTCACTTAGTTGTATATTATCCTGGCCTTTCACAGCCTGGATTAAACTCTGAGGCCTTCTCTCTAACGCAAGCTCATGGTGGGATAGAATATCACTCTCGTCAGGCCATTCATATTGACTAGTCTTTGACATACTCCGGATACTCTGGAAATACTGCTCTGCAGTTCTCAGCATTTTAAAGGGGGAAAACCATGGTTAAAACAAACTAAATATGGCCTGAGAAGAACTCCATACTTCTATATTTGAGTCCTTGTGGACGAACTATAGGTAGACAAAATTGAAAACCTAACTTAGTAGTATGCACCTGTAACAATAGCTAAGTCTTGGCCAATCCCAGCGGCCATAGTTCAACCATTCATACACCGCTGAGTGTTCAAACCGTGTTCAAATAAGGCATACACCAAGCTATAACCAGCCCAGCCATTCTGTACCTCATTTCCCATTTCTGTATGTAATTTCCCCCCCTTTTTTTGGTCTATAAGTCTTCTTCCATCACGTGGCTGTACTGGAGTCTCTGTGAATCTGCTATGATTCTGGGGGCCGCCGGATTCGGGAATTGTTCATTGCTCAATTAAACTCCTTTACATTTAATTTGGCTAAAGTTTTTCTTTTATGACCATTGGCAGGCCTCCTTGAAACACCTATCTCCCACCATTCATTGCATTTCATGGACTAAGTCAGGTACCACTTTCTGTCTCAGCCTAGAAAAAGTATTTCCTCCCCAACCTTAGAGAAAGGAGGCTAGACGAGATGGCAAGTACCTTCCAGTCCCAACATCCTAAGCATTTCCTTTCTCTTGGTGTAAAATGATATAGGGAAAAGAAAGTGGGAGTTGGAGTCAAATTTGGATTCCAATGGCAGTATTCCTGCTTCCTGGCTGTATAGAGTTATGTGAGTCCACTTCTTCAAGGCTCAATTTTCTCATCTCTAAAATGGGAATAACAATACTAGTTTCAAAGTGCTGTTGGGAGCACTACTGAAGTCCTGCTTGCAAAGCATCTAGTACAATGCCTGGCCCACAGTAAGCACTGAATGCATTTAGCTATTATTATTATTAATAGAACTGTGTAAATATCATTAGTATCTTTGATGGGGCTAAAAAACAAAACAAAAAAAGAACTGGTCAGGTGAATCCTCACATGTTATGTTAAAACTCTAGGGACCAGGCCAGATGTGGTGGCACATGCCCGTAATCCCAGCACTTTGGGAGGCCGAGGTGGGAGGATCTTTTCAGCCCAAGAGTTCAAGACCAGCCTGGTCAACATAGCAAAGCCTCATCTCT
>NW_016821123.1:168749-173172 GCF_001698545.2 Rhinopithecus bieti
TATATATATATATGCCTGGTGTGGTGGTGTACACCTGTGGTGCCAGCTACTTGGGAGGCTGAGGTGGGAGGACCGCTCAAGCCTAAGGGGGCCAAGGCTGCAGTGAGTCGTGATCATGCTACTGCACTCAACCTGGATGACAGAGTGAGACCTTGTCTCAAAATAAAATAAACAGACAAAAAACAAAACACTAGGAAATAATAAATGCCAGTCTTTCTCCTTCATTTCAGGGCCCAAATCACGTCTTATTGTTGTTGTATGACTATTTTCTTTTTGGTCTGCTTTCTACTATATTTAACGTTTGCATGTATTCCAGAGCATCTGACAAAGTGCAGTATGCATGGTAGTATATTACAAAACTTCTAAGATATTGAATTGGTCATCTGTTTCCTAACTGGCCAGTCTATCATGGCAAATAATCATGAATTTCCACCATTCTGACCAGTGCTCAGAGTGATTTGATAAAGAAGAGATGGACTGGAATTGTTCACAACCACACATTCAGCGACATCCAAGTTTTTCATTGGCCATGCTGAGGAGCAAAGCTATTTAGGGGCTGGTGGGAATTGGACCCGGATGATGCACAGAAGTTGGGCATAAATAAACAGGTCCTTCACTCTGTCACTCAGGCTGGAGTGCAGTGGCGTGATCTCAGTTCACTGCAACCTCCACCTCCAGGGTTCAAGCGACTCTCATGCCTCAGCCTCCCAAGTAGCTGGGATTACAAGCATGTGCCACCACACCCGGCTAATTTTTGCATTCTTGGTAGAGAAGGGGTTTCACCATGTTGACTAGGCTGGTCTCAAACTCCTGAGCTCAAGTGATCCACCAGCCTTGACCTCCCAAAGTGCTGGGACCACAGGCGTGAGCCACCGCGCCCAGCCTTGGTCCCTCTTATTGACCAGCTACTTCAGACTAACACTGGTCACACACTGTATCTCATAATCCTTTCAGTCATCTCTAAAATAGAGATTTTTGTCTTCCGTTTTACAAATGAGGAAACTGACAGCCACAGAGATTAAGTAAGTTTCTCAGAGTGGAGTAAGGCCTTTCAACTTCACAGCCATGTGCTTCTCTGCAGTATTGTCTGGATTTAGCAAAGTGGGATTTAAGAATTGCTTCCTTTGTCTTTACCTGTACTTAGGAAGTAGGCTTAGTTCTCTGAATAACCCACTTCTTGGACCATCAGACAACTATTTTCACACACTTTCATCTTTCCCTAGCCTCCCTGAGTAGGTTAGGAAATTATTCTTTGAGTGTTTTCCAAAATGGTAAGGGCTTCAGGTAGACTTTCAAATTGTAAGAGTCATTTGAACAGAATTAAAATGTTCCACCCGAAGCCTTATACAGACAGTGCTTTGAATACATCTCTAAAAAGTATCTGACTGCATCTAATTTCTTAAAATGTGCTTTTGCTTAACTTATATTCAGTAAGCCCACCCCGTCTCAGACATTTTTACTTCTGAAGATCACTGGGGCCAGGCTCAGTGGCTCACCCCTGTAATCCCAGCATTTAGGGAAGCCAAGGCAGGGGGATCGCTTGAGGCCAGGAGTTTGAGACCAGCCTGAGCCACATAGTGAGACCCCCATCTGCTTGTGGTGACACATGCTTATAGTCCCAGCTACTTGGGAGGCTGAGGTGGGAGGATGAATTGAGCCCAGGAGTTCGAGGCTGCAGTGAGCCACGATCACACGCTTGCACTCCAGCCTGGGCCACAGAGCTATCTCTCTAAAAAAAAAATAATAAAATAAAATAAAAGAGAGAGAGAGAGAAATCAGAAATAACTCCTTATAGCAAATACATTCAGAATTTCCCCATAAGCACAGACTCCCAGGACAACCAAACAAAGAGAGACAAGGAAGGAGAAACACTCTCTTAAAGCCATCAGCTGTACATCCTTTCTTCTAAAACTGTAGGACAGTATAGATTCTGCTTAAATTTTATTTTATGACTGATGTAAAAAATGATCCTTTGTTTAAAAGTCCTTTCTACTACTCTATGTTATATCTAAACTAGTACAGAGATATTGGTATAAAATAGCTCTCCAATGGATGAATTGATTAATTGACTTGATAAGTTTGACTTAGCGTGTATATGTCAAAAATCATTTTGAGTATTTCCACACACTTTGGGCTTCCAACGATCTGCATCCTTTCCCCCTATTGAGATTCTCTATGCTGGCATGTTTTTCTATGGCATAGTGAGGGAGCAGTATAGTGCTCAGCAGTATACTGTGAGGACACAGTATAGGCCAAATGACCAATCTATTTCTGTTTTCTCCCTTAATTTACAATATCACTGATTATACCCAAGAATTCCATTCTAAAATACAGTTTTTTTGTTTTGTTTTGTTTTGTNAGACGGAGTCTGGATCTGTCGCCCAAGATGGAGCGCAGTGGCCGGATCTTAGGTCACTGCGAGCCCCGCGCCCCCGGTTCCCGCCATTCTCCTGCCTCAGCCTCCCTAGTAGCTGGGACTACAGGCGCCCACCACCTCACCCGGCTAGTTTTTTGTATTTTTTAGTAGAGACGGGGTTTCACCGGGTTAGCCAGGATGGTCTCGATCTCCTGACCTCGTGATCCGCCTGTCTCGGCCTCCCAAAGTGCTGGGATTACAGGCGTGAGCCACCGCGCCCGGCCTCTAAAATACAGTTTTACACTTATTTTGCTACTCAGGTTCAGGACCTAGAAACACTATCACCAGGGTATACTATGGATTCAATTCTGGGGACATAAACATGGGGACATAAACAAAGGTCTATGATGAAAAGAAAGGTTTACTATTACTTGTCATCCTCAGTTCCATTTGTCTTATTAGAACCTTGCTGGGCACAGTGGCTCAAACCTCTAATCCCAGCACTTTGAAAGACCAAGGTGGCAGGATTGCCTGAGGCCAGGAGTTTGAGACCAGTCTGGACAACATAGTGAGACTCCGTCTCTACAAATAATAATAATAATAGTAATAATAATAATAAAAATTAGCTAGGCATGGTGGCATGGTGGCCTGTTCTCCCAACAACTCTGGAGGCTGAAGAGAGAAGATCACTTTAACCCAGGAGTTTGAGATTGCAGTGAGCTATGATCACACCACGACATTCCAGCCTAGGCAATAGAGCAAGACGAAAGAAAAGAAAGAAAAGAAAGAAAGAAAGGAGGAAGGAAGGAAGGAAGGAAGGAAGGAAGGAAGGAAGGAGGGAAGGAAAGAAAGAAAGGAAAGGAAGGAAAGAAAGGAAAGAAACAGAAAGAGAGAGAGAGAAAGAAAGAAAGAAAGAAAGAAGAAAGAAAGAAAGAAAGAGAAAGAAAGAGAAAGAAAGAAAGAAAGAGAAAGAAAGGAAGGAAGGAAGGAAGGAAAGAGAGGGAAAGGAGGGAAAGGAAAGAAAGGAAGGAAAGAGAAAGAAAAGAAAGAAAAAGAAAGAAAGAAAAGAAGGAAAGAAAGAAAGGAAGAAAGGAAGAAAGAAAGGAAGAAAGATAGAATCCAACAATCCCCCCCAGCCGACATTATATTTCCTTTTTCTGTATCCTGGGCAAAGAACATCAGAATTTTCATACACAGTAAATTCTCTATATGTGCTTGTCAATGGGGTAGTTTAAAAACCAGTGCTGTAGGGTACAGGTTTCTCTCCACAAATCACCACAGAATCAGCTTCTGACAGATTTGCAGCTAGAATGACTCTTGGCCAATTCTAGGATGATTCCTTTATTCATTAGTGGTTTTCAATGCCTTGGGGCTACTCTCTCTGTTATTTGAGGACACCATGCAGCGTGCAGCGGTTTTTTATTAACTCACTAATTGTGCCATTTCTTTCACTCTTGGGGTGACACTGTATGTGTTCTAATATAAGATATACAACTCTTCATCATTTTTCCCTGTTCAGATAATCTGTTCTGCACGAGGACTCCCTGTAAGAATTTTCATAGTATTCAACTGTAGTAAGAGAAAGTTTGAAATATGAAAGGACATTGGTCAGATAAGTTATGGTAAACAAAATGGAATGCTAAACATCGATTAAAATGAGATGTTTGCTACTACATACTCACAAAAAGATTTTTTAAATGAGACGTTTGACTGGGTGCAGTGGCTCATGCCTATAATCCCAGCACTTTGGGAGGTCAAGATGAGCAGATCACTTGAGGCCAGGAGTTCGAGACCAGCCTGGCCAACATGACAAAACCCCATCTCTACATGTCTACTAAAAATACAAAAAAAAAAAAAAAAAAAAATTAACTGGGCATGGTGGCACATGACTGTAATTCCAGCTACTCGGGAAGCTGAGGCACAAGAATCACTTGACCCAGGAGGTAGAGGTTGCAGTGAGCTGAGACCGCAGCACTTACACTCCAGCCTGGGTGACACAGCGAGACTCTGTCTCAAAAAAAAAAAAAAAAAAAAAAAAAAAAAAAAAAAAAAAAAAAAAGAGAAAAT
>NW_016821123.1:174446-179941 GCF_001698545.2 Rhinopithecus bieti
ATCCAAACGCGGCTTAGCTTCTTTACGCCTTATGCTTCTAGAGTCTGTTTATGATTTGTTTTGATTTTTATGTTTTTAAATTTTTCTAGGATATGTGCTTGATAGTACTGAAACAAAGGCAAAAAAAGAATCCTGGGGTGGGGGGGCGAGTGGGAGGGAAGTCTCTTTAAGGTCAAACTGAGTTACGGTCTCTTGCAGATGAAGATGAATATGCTCTCACCAGACAGATTCTTGTGGCCCACGGAGAAATCTGGGCTAGTTCCCTTTTCTTGCTAATGAAGGGTGGTCACCGAGGAGACTGAAGGGGAATTTTTCAAACCAGGTGAGACTAAGTGTGCAGATCTTGGCAGCCACCTTTCCCTCAATGCCCCACCTCCCCACCCCAGACTTCCAGACACAGGCAGCTCAGGACATTTTCATACTTTGTGCCAGGCAAGAGATGCTCTTCAAATCTGTGGTATGTTGGAAAGTTTTTTTCTTTCTTTCAAATCGGTTGGATGTTCCACATCTCCAAATAGCAAAGAAAAATGCTTGATCTTGCATTTTAAACTTTCTTTCTTGTTGGTCTTAATTTTCTTTATGTATTTATTTATTTTTTTTTTAGAGACAGGGTCTCCCTCTGTTACCCAGGCTGGAGTGCAGTGGTGTGATCATGGCTCACTGTAGCCTCAAACTCTTGGGCTCAAAGGATCTTCCCGCCTCACCCTCCGAGTAGCTGGGACCACAGGCGTGCACCACCGTGCCCAAGACAAAAAGTCTCAGGCTGAGAGGCAGCAAGTGCAAAGGCCGTGGTGGAGTGGGAGACTGCTCACTGTGTCGCAGGGAAGGAGAGGAGACCTACATCGATTGATGGGCGGTCATGGCATGTGAGCAATAAAGAAGACTGGTGAGGCCCCACCCATTGGCCTTATATCACTGGGATCTTTTTCTCATCCAATGTGCAGTTAATGGAAAGTTTAGAGCAAGGGAATGAAGGGCTCTGATGATTCATAATAATAATAGCATAGTGTGACTATTATGGTCATTTTTGAACTATCACTCTTCTAGCAGGATTAGGAAAGAGGCCCTAGACCAGAAACACAGACAGGGAGACCCAGTCCAGGAACAGGTGGATTAGCAAGGGAGGGCAGGGACTGAAGAACCTTGGGTACTAAGTGCACCAAGGGCACTGAGAGAAGGCCTGGGCTGCTGATTCCATGCTCCTGTGTCACTTTGCTTTAGTGTTACTGCTGTTCTGCCCTTTGGCCAAGGGAAAAGATAAGAGTAATTTGAAAGGAAATACCCCTGGGAGAATAACAGCTTGTTTACCTGAAATGGATAATTCCCTGGAACAGGATTTGCCAGCTTTCAAGGATTCTAAAATTATGAGGCCAATCTGCACTTTAACCTGGACACGATCAGGATGTACTAAACTGAGACCGGAGAACCAGCCCTGGTGTTAAGACTCCTATTTTCAGTTTTGCTTTCGACCTTCCACAAACTGTTTCAATTCTCACTCATCTCCTGATGTCATAGTATTTTGGGCATCACATTTCCATGACTTGACTCCCTACACAAATTCTGCTTTGAAGCTTTTTCTATGCTGAAGCCACAGTGGATCAATTCAGTCCAACAACTGCTCAGCAGAAGGGAAGGGAAGTCAATCAAAGCAGGGATTTGGTGTCAAGTAAACACAGTAATAGGCTTTTAACTGAATGAGTCTTTCCCTTTTTAGCCAATTGTTTTGTTGTGTAGACACAGCCTCAAGTAGCCCCAGTACCATTTGTCTCTTCCCAACGACTCCTCCCTATTCTCCTTCCTGGTAGCTCTGTGGGCTCCTTCATGCTGGTTTCCATGCCACAACCTATCTGGAATCTTGGAATTGCAGAATTTCAGAGGAAAGAGAAGTCTGGAGTATATCTGAAGTCATGACAAACAACTTCCTTTCCCCATAGCTGATAAAGAATGGGCCTGTGGGTTCCATATGAAGGGAAGGTGTGAACACCCTGCATGACAGGAAGCAGTTTACAATGCCCTGGAGGTCCCTATGATTCACTGAGCAGTGCTGGACAACTAGACAAAAGCAAATGTCATATCCACCCAGTTCAGGGGGCTTAGGCAGCTGTTTACCACGCCAGCAGTTTTCCTGTTTCACACTCCATATCCTCAATATAGGGCATTCTCTTAAGTGACCCATCATGTCCCTTCCAGTACACTCATTGTCAGTCTTTCCTTTTTTCTCCTCCCTTCACTCTTTCCACATTTCATCCAAATTGTTCTCTTTTCCTCCCCTCCAGGGGAGAATAGGAGGATGCCCTGTGCCTGTTTCCAGTCTTACCATGAGCACAAGATCAGTTGGTGTTTACACATGAAAGGGAACTAACTGATATCCTACGCCTGTACATCAGAGGGAAGTACCTGTTTTCCTTTGAATTCAATAGGCAGCTAATGAGTTTTCCATTCCTTCTGATCTCAATCTGCTGTCACGTCCACTAGTGGGTGATCTTCTTTCTGTTGCAAAAGAGGACTTTCTGAACTCCTATGTGGGTGGTCATTTATGAAGGTTGATTGGTGTTTGAAAATAATTTAGAACTCTGTGTGTTCATATGTGTATGTATGTATGTGTAAAAATAAAAGTTGATTGGCATAACATCATGGGTGCTGGGAGCGGGTCTGGTAACCAGGATAAAGAGTGGTCTTCTCTGTCCCTTGTCTGGCCACAATTAGGAGAGAGTCTGGATTGTCAGGAAATGGAGATTGCTCCACCCTCTCACTGTGGCTTAAGAATTTTCTTTTCAACAATGAAAAGATGCACAGATCATAGTACAGGAGATCATAAGAGTCACTCTTGCTATCTTCAGTAGATCATAGTTGTACACCATTCTATAAAAATATGAGAAAGAGAGAGAGAGAGATCTTTGTAGGAATAAACATAGAAAGCCATTTTATCTACAAAGCCAATTCAACCTGGACTGCAGTACTCACAACCATAAAGTACTAGTTAGGTTATTAGTTAGTGGTTGACAACCATAAAGTACTAGTTAGGTTATTAGTTAGTGATTGGAGGGATGCAAAAGCTGACTTGAATACATGACTTCAATCACTTGGATACAGGTTTAATTTCCTGTAAGAAAGCTGCAGAAAATCAATGACCTAAATATCTGAACTTGGGTTTTCCAAGGAAACCACCAGACTTCCCCATTGTCTTAGATTAAAGACAATTAATAAAATGCCTAACAGGCCCCGGAGGTCTTCTGTGTAATTAGATCAACAGCAGTACAACATCTGAGATTTCTCTCTCTCTCTAACAAGACCCTTTAGGTTTGGTAACACATCCAAGTAGAAGAGGAAAGAAAGAAAGAAAATCCCAAAACCAAAAGCACAAATAAAACTACTGCTGAAATTAAGAAGTTAGGATCTTCCCAAAGGCAAGCAACTGAACTCATTCTACCAGTGAGACTGAGTGGAACCCTCTGCTCAGCCATTCCTCAGCATTGGACACAGGTTATTCTTGAGGTTTGGATAAAATATGGGTTGGTCTGCAGGAAATACATTCATTTTAAAATAAAATAAAAAATATGAGTTGGCATCAATAAAATTCTATGTTTTAAGAAATGCAGGTTGGTATTATCAGCCCTGTTTTGCAGATAGAAAAACTATGGCTCTGAGAGTCATCAGCAATCCTGATGTCTAGAAGATTTCAAGGCCAGGACTCAAACCTATGACCTGGGACTCTAGAGTGTAGAGCTTATGCTGTCTCCTTAAATAGTCATGACTTTGCTAGGCTCACTGGAGAGAGATGATTTCACATACAATATTTAAAAAGTAAGGATGTAGGGGTGATGAAAATGTGGCCCAAGTATATCTAAAAAGGAAGATAGTTCACTGGCATATCAGGTCATGAAACAACCGTGAGCGTGAACTAGGAAACCACAATGCATGTGAGAATGGCCCAAACACAACTGACTGCACCATCTGGAGAAAAGGTGAAACCTACACAGAAAGAACACCAAACAGAAAAATGAGATGGGCTTATGTGAAGCAAAGATCAACATTTCATGTATCTTCTCACTTTAAGCACTTCTTCCTGCTTCTGGCATATCCCTTCACCCTGAGCTGAAGCGAGTTCATTAGCTAGGTGGAAAACAAGAGGAAAGCCAGTGGAAACTGACACTCTTTTTAGATTGTAACCCCTACTTGGGGCAAACCTACAGGATCTCAATGACAGAGGTTTGCTTTCTTAGTAAACAGCCTTGGAAGTTCCCCCTCATCTTCCTTCATGGGTCTGGTGTTCTTCATCATTTTACCAGTGACTTAATGTTGGGAGAGAAAACCTGCTTGCTAGATACTAAGATAAGCTTATTAAGAGAAGAGGATTGGAGTTGGAAGGGTGGGAGTTGAGCACTTAGCATCTCGCAAGACAGGATCAGAATTTTAAAGAGATCAGAGGAAATTGAAAAAATTCATAAACAAAAAGTACAATAAATGCTTGTTGAATAAATAATAAAACAATGCAAAAACAATTATCCTGGGGAAAACAGAGATGGAGAAGCTCATTACAAAGTAAAAGGTCTATGGATCATGGTGATGGTACTTTTGCTTCTGAAATAAAAACCTAAGATGTATCACAACAAGCATAAATGTACTTCATAACACCAGTTCATTGAGTGCCTATTTAATTAATTCTGCTGAGATACTGATGAGGTACAGAAAAGGAAAGCGAGAATCAAAATAAATAGTTTGACTGTCTGTTGGGCACTCAAAGGGTAGTTCTTGATTGATGCATTAAAATGTACTCTTTTTGCAGTCTTCAGCTTTATTGAGGCATCATTGACATACAATAAACTGCATCTGTTTAAAATGTGCAATGTGGTGAGTTTTGATGTATACACACATCTGTAAAACTGTCGCCACAATCAAGATGATCAACTTATCTATCATCCCTAAAACTTTCCTCATGCCTGTTGGTAATCCCTCTCTCTCCGCTCCCAGTACCTGGGCAACTACTGACCTACTTTCTGTGACTATAGATTATATTTTATAGACTCAATTTTATATAAATGAAATCACCCACTAGATCTTTTGAGTCTAGCCTCTTTCATGCAACATAATAATTTTAAGAGTCAACATGTTGTCTTAAGTGTCAATATTTCATTTATTTTTATTCCTGAGTAGTGCTTCATGTAGCTTATTTTTTGGTGCTCAGTTATTACTTCCCTGGAGAGATTAGCCAGTTGACACATTCTTATCCTATTTCTTTATTCTGCACTTTTTGTTTAACTCACATCATAGACTCAGTAAATATTTATATGAATTTATTCAAGGATTTGGTTCAAAAATGAAAATCTCTTTGAGGGGATTCTACTAGGGATCATGCATTCACTTGTTCATTAAGTCATTCAGCAAATATTAATTAAGCTCTTACTAGGTCCCAGGCACAGTGCTAGGCACTGGGGATACAATAATAAAGAAAAGAGACATGCATCTCTTACATTCTTTTTTTTTTTTTTTTTTTT
>NW_016821123.1:180858-185571 GCF_001698545.2 Rhinopithecus bieti
AGGAGTGAGGCCACAGAGGTTTACCTGGGAAAAATACTCTCCACAAACCTAAATCTCAGCACATTACACTGGTAAATGTCACATTCCACTTCCAGATATCAATCTGGATCCAGGAATGTGTGTGCTTCACTCATTCCAAGCACTCATTTATTTGGTTTGGGGGAGGAGAGACAAGGCTAGAGCAATCTGCAAGTTCAATCAAGCCAAAATGCCTTGATCAAAAACTGATGAAACAGGGCCCCCAATCCATAACCAGAGAATGTTGGGCACTTTCCTCTCTGCAGAAATGTTTTTGCATTTAAGTTTAGGTAGTTTTAAGAGAGGAGTATAAGGAGAGAGTTTCTGTAACTAGAGGAGGGGAGCCTTTCCCGCCTGCCTCCGGAGCTTCCCCTCCAGGGTAATCTGGCAGCCATTCAAGGCAGCCTGAACTTTCTGAGAGACTTGATTTCCTGTTCCCACTGCCTCAGCCGACTGGAGGACTAGGGTGACCTAGGGTGGGGGGAGCAAGGGACACTGGTTAGTTTAGGATCAGCAAGTGGGAACTGTTTATCCCAACATGCTTAGAAATTCTTCCAGCAGCAACTGTAAAAATAAGTTTGAACTGTAGAAGAAGCTTAGGTATTTCAACAGTGAACTTCAATCATGAGATTCTTGAATATATTTTGGAAAGACAAGTTATTTTGTTTGTTTCATTCATTTAAAATATAAAACAACAGACTTCTTATAATGCAGAGGGGACCTCACTGTCACCTAGTTCAACTCACACATTTTACAGATGATGCAGAGTTCAGAGCTATTCATTGACAATGGCTGGGGGGATGGGAGCAAGACCCATGTTTCCTGGCTCTGAACTCGGTGCAGTTTCCTTCATGGATTATAGAAAAGTGCAATTCCAAATGCCACGCCTTAGGGGGAAATTTACCATATGTAAATTATACCTCACAACCTGACTTAAAAAAAAAAGTATATGTTATCCCTGCTTCCTCCTGAACCTGGGTCTGCTTGACACCAAAGCCCGGGGCTTTCCGCTCTCTGCCTCTCAGTAGTCTTATTGTAATTCCTGTGAATCCATGGTCCTTTAGTGGTTTATGTATGAGGAGGGAGCTGTGGACTGAATAAACTATGCAGCACAAAGGCATTAACCATGGATTAATGGGAAAGAAAAGCTTGCTGAGTTCTGAGTCTGACGGGTCAAGAGCTTCTGATGGTGTCATGCAAATTTCACTTCCCAATGAAATCAGTCACTCTTCGTGTGGAGGGGCCATCATATCTTAGCCAGTTCCTGCTTGGTGTTCAGAAGAGAAAACAAAACAGTCGGCCCCGTGGTGGGAAAGGGACATTTGGTATTCTCCTTGGCTTCCTAGCTAATTACAAAGTGTTAATGACATTCAAAGGAAACTTGCCTCCTTCAGGGCTTTACAAATAAGGAAGGGCGGGGGAAGGTGAGCCAAAGAACAGACAGGGGCTCCAGTGAAATGCAGGGCACAACCAATCAGCCCCAGTAATCAGCAGAGGGGGAGGCAGCCTTAATTTACAAAGGAAATAGACACCCCAGCACAGGCTGAAATTGGGTAGGACCAAGAGTTCTTAAACTAATCACAGCTGGTTTCCAAACCTCAAAGATTTGTTATTGCAAAAACATTATCAAGCAATAGATGAACAGATTGAATGGTGACAGAACAAAGAAAAGATGGAGAAATTTTCCCCACAGCAGCTTCAAGATAGGTTCAGAGAGGTATGAACTAGCAAAGTAACACATTTATCCAATCAACATTTTTTTACCCATCTCCTACACTGGGTCTGAGGACACAACTATCGAACCTCCTCTAGTATCCTACAGAAAAACAACTAAAGCATGCTTGTGCAACTCAGAACTACAAGCTCTTCCTCATGAATTGGACAATAAGTGCCTTCAAAGAATGGTTCTTTTTCCTATATTTTCCTTCCCTTCTCTTAATGGAGAATTTTTTCTTCCACCCTAAAAAGGAAACACAACCATCAGTTTCCCAAATATGAAGAGGGAAATGCATGTGTGTATAAACAGTGGTTGCCATCTAGTAGAATTTTAAGGCTTTAAGGATTTCCCCCCCCTAACGATTGCAATTTCCTAAGTTAACTTTCAGAACTTCAGTTACTATTGTCCTATGTCTTGTATCCAATGTACTAGTTAGGTATTTCTTTACAGGCTTTTTAAGATTTACAGGTGTACCTGATCAAAAGTAGCTGGAAAGATTCGAGATGTTTTTTACTGGATAATTTATTCCGTGTGTACCCAACAGCCAAGCACTTGGCAAATGACCAAAAATATGATTTATTTATTTTTATTTATTTTTTTGAGATGGAGTGTCACTCTGTCGCCCAGGCTGGAGTGCAGTGGCACGATCTCGGCTCACTGTGACCTCTCCCTCCTGGGTTCAAGCGATTCTTCTGCCTCAGCCTCCCCAGGAATTATAGGCGTGTGCCACCACACCCACCTAATTTTTTATATTTTGGGTAGAGACAGGGTTTCACCATGTTGGCCAGGCTGGTCTCAAACTCCTGACCTCAAGTGATTCGCCCACCTTGGCCTCCCAAAGTACTGGGATTAGAGGCATAAGCCACTATGCCCAGCCAAAAGATACGATTTAAAAAGCCAGAATAGCTCATGCAAGAAATAAGTAGCTGACAGATAAAATGGCAACTTTTTGCTTTAATGGCAATGTAAACTATCCAGAAGGGACATTTATCGGTTCAATGAGAATTGATTTTCTTCACTCTCAACTCCTATTAACAGGTCTTCTCTTTCTAAAAGATAGGAATGTGTGCTCCAGTAATTAATTTGTTTATGTGTAACTAGTACATTGTGAGAATCTCTATAGGACATCTTTCTCTGGCACTTATTTTGTCTTGATCCTGGATGGAAGACAATGATAACCAAGTGACCTGTTTGTTGACTAGGGCACACTTAAAAGCAGGTATGGATATTTGATTTCATGTACATTAGCAGGACATCAATGCAAGTGTGTGAGTACTGAGACAGGTAGGCAAGTGGCGGGGTGAACTTCACTCCTTAAAATCGTGAGCTCAAGAGACGTGAACTACCTAAGCTGTCTGATTTTTTTTTTTATTTTAATTTTTTGAGATGGAGTCTCGCTCTGTCGCCCAGACTGGAGTGCAGTGGCGCCATCTCGGCTCACTGCAAGCTCCACCTCCCGCGTTCACGCCATTCTCCTGCCTCAGACTCCCGAGTAGCTGGGACTACAGGCGCCCACCACCACGCCTGGCTAATTTTTTTTTTCATATTTTTAGTAGAGACGGGGTTTCACCGTATTAGCCAGGATGGTCTCGATCTCCTGACCTCGCGATCCGCCCATCTCGGCCTCCCAAAGTGCTGGGTTTACAGGCGTGAGCCACCGCGCCCGGCCAGCTGTCTGATTTTGTTTGACGTGCTCTTTTAAAGTGATATAAGGCAAAATGTATTTAACTGGTTAATTAGTGAAAATCTAGCAACAAAGGATGTCTGATTAATTCATGGAAAATGGGAAGTTTGAATAAATTTAAAGATAATGTTTGAATTAGGCAAATAAAATTAATTCTTGTGTTTGCATAAACACAGAGATTGGAGAATTGCTATGTATTCAGTGTTCTTTCAAATGACCAATCATTCATTTATTTAGTACATGTGTATTGTGTACCTCTTGTATGGCTGGGAACACACTAGGTTCCAAAAATAAAACTGGGACTATGATAAAATTTTTACTCTGAAGGGTAACAGTGAAGTAAATAACAGCCACAATATGGGATTTGAGAGGTACAAAACCACTAAAAGAGAGGAAAAGGGGCACAATTTTGTTTGAGAACTAACGGATTCTAGAAAAGGTGAAGAATTAGGTGGTCTTTGACACAGGTCTTAAAAGAGTAAATAGGCACTTACACATAGATGAAAGAAAGTGTAGCAGACAAAGAATAGACCAGTCATGGTTATTAACTATCAACTAGTCCATCTTTACCACTTACTTGCTATTCATTCCTGGACACAATTGATCTCAGGGAGGTAGTGAGTAGAATGGTGGTTACCAGAGGCTGGAAATGGTAGGAGGGATGTCAGGGAAAAAGAAATGCTGGACAATGGGTATAAACATACGGTTAGAGAGAAGAAATAAGTTCTAGTGTTCAATGGCACACTCGAGTAACTACAGTTATCCTGTATTTCAAAATACCTAGACGAAATTTGCAATGTTCTTGACACAAAAAGTGATCAAAGTTTGAGATGATGAAAATCCCAACTACCCTGATTTGATCTTTACATATTCATGAATCAAAATATCACATTTACCCCATATATATTTACAACTATTACATATCAATAAAAATCATGAAGATATTGGAAACTAATAGCTAACATTTATTATTCAACATGTACCATGTGTCTAACCTTCTCACCATGGTTTCCTCTGACACTCATAGTAACCCTCTGACATAGATACATCACTGTCAGTTTTACAAATAAATAAGAATAAAAAGAATTGATTTCAATGTGTTTTGGGTGAGCAGCGCTGAGAGAGCCCTGATTCACCTGAATAAGAATGCAATGCGCTGTCCAGTCTGGTTCAATTTTACATCTCAGAGCTTTTGTACTGTGAGTGCGATAAAATCAGGTGTGTGCACAGAAATTCAGGGCAGAGTTAAGATCCTCCTAAGGAGTGAGTCAAGTATTTGTGATTTGACTGAATC
>NW_016821124.1:0-592 GCF_001698545.2 Rhinopithecus bieti
TTTCCATGTAGTTGTGCAATTTTGAATGAGTTTCTTAATCTTGAGTTCTAATGTGATTGCACTGTGGCCTGAGAGACCATTTGTTATGATTTCCATTCATTTGCATTTGCTGAGGAGTGTTTTACTTGCAATTATGTGGTCAATTTTATAAGTGTGATGTGGTGCTGAGAAGAACGTATATTCTATTGATTTGGAGTGGAGAATTCTGTAGATGTCTATTACGTCAGGTTGGTCCAGAGCTGAGTTCAAGTCCTGAATATCCTTGTTAATTTTCTGTCTCATTGATCTGTCTAATATTGACAGTTGGAGTCTTAAAGTCTCCCACTATTATTGTGTGGGAGTCTAAGTCTCTTTTATATCTCTAAGAACTTGCTTTAAAATCTGGTTGCTCCTGTATTGGGTGCATATATATTTAGGATAGTTAGCTCTTCTTGTTGCATTGATCCCTGTACCATGGAGGAGGTTTCCCCCATGCTGTTCTCGTGATAGTGCACAAAAAGGGGGTGAGTGGCTGTTTGGTCAAACACTGAGCTAGCTGCAGGAGTTTTTTTTCATACCCCAGTGGCACCTGGAATGCCAGCAAGACAGAACC
>NW_016821125.1:0-812 GCF_001698545.2 Rhinopithecus bieti
TTGGCCAGGCACAGTGGCTCATGCTTGTAATCCCAGCACTTCAGGAGGCTAAGGTGGGCAGATCACCTGAGGTCAGGAGTTCAAGGCCAGCCTGGTCAACATGGCGAAACCCCATCTCTACTAAAAATACAAAAATTAGCTGGGTGTGGTGATGCGTGCTTGTAATCCCAGTTACTTGGGAAACTAAGGCAGGAGAATTGCTTGAACCAGGGAGGTGGAGGTTGTAGTGAGCCGAGATCATGCCACTGCACTCCAGCCTGGATGACTGAGTGAGACTCTGTCACAAAAACAAAAACAAAAAAACTCTTTATCCTCATGGGTGCTAATGGTGGTAGTGTTAATCTTACGGCATGTAGGATTGTTGGACTCAGATTCTTAAAGGCCTTTGAATAAATGAAGCCATTCTTAATCTCAGTGTTACACTAGTCTGACATTTTAACCATTAAGAATGATAGGAGGCTGGGTGCAGTGGCTCACGCTTGTAATCCCAGCACTTTGAGAGGTCAGAGCAGGCGGATCACTTGAGGTCAGGAGTTCGAGACCATCCCTACCAACATGGTGAAAGCCTCTCTCCACTAAAAATGCAAAAATTAGCTGGCTGTGGTGACACCTGTAATCGCAGCTACTTGGGAGGCTGAGGCACGAGAATCACTTGAACATCGCGGAGGTTGCAGTGAGCCTAGATAGTGCCATTGCACTCCAGTCTGGGTGACAGAGCTAAACTCTGCCCCCCCCCAAAAAAAAAAGAAAAAAGAAAAGCAGATGTAGCCAAATTATATCAAGAACCATTAGAAGGCTGGCCATGGTGGCTC
>NW_016821126.1:0-328 GCF_001698545.2 Rhinopithecus bieti
GAAACGTGTAAATCTGTGAGTTACATTCACACATCGAAGTGCAGTTTCCCAGAAGGTTTCTTTCCAGTTTTGATCTGAGGATATTTCCTTTTTCACCATAGCCCCAAATGAGCTCCCAAATATCACGTTGCAAAACACAAGATAACAGAGATAGCAAACGCTTCAAAGAAGGGAAGGGTGGAACTCTGTGAGATGAAGTCGCACTTCAGAAAGCAATCTCTCAGTAAGCTTCTCTCCAATTATTATCTGCGGATATTTGCTTTCACCATGGGCCCCTCTGGGCTGCGAAATCTCTCTTTGCAGATTCCACGAAAAGAGTGTTGGCAAA
>NW_016821128.1:0-331 GCF_001698545.2 Rhinopithecus bieti
CCAGTCTGGCCAACATAGTGAAACCCCATGTCTACTAAAAATACACAAAACGTTAGCCAGGCGTGGTGGTGTGCACCTGTAATCTCAGCTACTCAGTGGGCTGAGACAGGAGAATGGTGTGAACCCGGGAGGTGGGGGTTGCAGTGAGCCGAGGTCACACCACTGCACTCCAGCCTGGGGAACAGAGCGAGACTCCGTCTCAAAAAAAAAAAAAAGTATAAAGAAAGAAAAAAAAAAAAGAAAGAAAAACAAAAACATTGAGTTTAGTCCAGAAAGGTCAGACGACTCAAAGTGAGGGAAAGGGAGGTGGGGGGCTTCCAGGCTACAGGTA
>NW_016821129.1:0-3814 GCF_001698545.2 Rhinopithecus bieti
CCAGCACTTTGCGAGGCTGAGGTAGGTAGATCACCTGAGGTCAGGAGTTCCAGACCAGCCTAACCAACATGGCGAAACCCCATCTCTACTAAAAATGCAAAAAATTAGCAGAGCCTGGTGACAGGTGCCTGTAATCCCAGCTACTTGGGAGGCTGAGGCAGGAGAATCGCTTGAACCCAGGAGGTGGAGGTTGCAGTGAGCCAAGATCTCACCACTGCACTCCAACTGGGTGACTCCATCTGGGAGAAAGACTCCATTTAGTCTTGGGATTACAGGCACGAGCCACCACGCCAGGCTACCACCTCTTTTGAATAGAAGTGTCTATTGCTGTTCTTATGCCTCTGTCACCATTATAGCTGGTTATGTAAGGAGCAGATAGCAGATAACTTATCTCTTTAGTTCACAAGTCTTCAGGTTGAAAAGAACAATACTTAAGGAGCTACACCCTAGGAACTACATCTGAGGAGCCCACCTCCACATCTGGAACTTATTCAGATGATGAGATCATGGACCTTGATCCTGAGTCTGATGCTGTAATATGCTGAATTTTGCTTGGTAGGTCCTTTGAAGATGTGAATATATTTTGCATGTGCAAGGAATGTAAATAATTTGTGGCCCGAGGGCCGACTGTTACAGATTAAAGATGGTTGTAAATTCTTTGATACTCTTACCATTGACAGGTGGGTGAGAGTATCAAAGAGTGCCTCCTCTTGAGTCTGGGTGGCCTCTGTGATTGCTTTGACCAATAGAATACTGCAGAAGTGACACTGTGCTACCTTCCAAGCCCAGGAAATTTAGACTGGTAACTACTATTTCCTGCCTCTTGGGAGCACTGTCTTTTGGAGCCCATGTACTTGGCTGGAGAGATCACATTAAAACTACACAGAGAGATAGAGGGGCCTAAATGAAGCCAGCTTTCCAGCCATTCCTGCCAAGGCTTAAGGAGTGTGAGTGAAGGTTCAAGGCACGTGAGTGAATACCATCGAGTGACCCCAATTGACTTCATGTGGAACAGCAGAAGTGATCTGCCTAGCCCTGACTGAATACTTGACCCACACAATTATGAGAAATAATAAAATGTTTGTTGGGTTAAGCCCCTAAGCTTTGGAGTAGTTTGTTACACAGCAGTGGATGACTGAAATACTCCATGACTTTGGGTCAGTGTCTCCTCTCTAGAATTATTTCCCCAACTTCAGCAGTGTTAGGCTAGGTCAGGTGAACTCTAAGGGCCTTTATAGCTCTGATTTTTAGTTCCAAAGAATACTAGTTGAAGTAGGTTGGGCTACTTCTGATGGCATGTAGACATTTGTTGGATGACCAGAGGAACATAGAATTTATATAATTAGGTACGCAGGCCGGGTGTGGTGGTGCATTCCTGTAATCCCAGCACTTTGGGAGGCTGAGGCAGGCGGACCAGGAATTTGAGACCAGCCTGGACAAGATGGTGAAACCCCATCTCTATAAAATACACAAAAGCTAGCTGGGCGTGGTAGTGCACATCTGTAGTCCCAGCTACTTAGAAGGCTGAGGTGGGAGGATTGCTTGAGACTGGGAGGCAGAGGTTGCAGTGAACCAAGATCGGGCCACTGCTCTCCAGCCTGGGTGACAGAATGAGACCCTGTTTCAAAAAAAAAAAAAAAAAAAACAGTTGCAATAAACACTTAATTAAATTAATTAATTAATTTATTTGAGACAGAGTCTCACTCTGTCATCCAGGCTAGAGTGCAGTGGCATGATCTCGGCTCACTCCAACCTCTGCCTCCCAGGTTCAAGCCATTCTCCTGCCTCAGCCTCCCAAGTAGCTGAGATTACAGGCATCCGCCACTGTGCCCGGCTAATTTTTGTAGTTTTAGTAGAGATGGGGTTTCACCATCTAGGCCAGGCTGGTCTCGAACTCCTGACCTCATGATCCACTCGCCTCGGCCTCCCAAAGTGCTGGGATTACAGGCATGAGCCACCATGACTGGCCACAATAAATATTTTAATGAGGATGAAAATGAGCTGAGTAAGTAGAAGTGAATGGAAGGACACTTTAGGAAGAATGAACAGTACGTGCAGACTCAAAAGTCTGGAAAGTTTAGGAAATTGTAATCATTTCAGAATTGTTGAAGTAGCAAGTACAAGAGAGAATGGGGGAGATGATGCTGGAAATTTAGGCAAGGGCCAGGTTGTGCAGAGACTCCTGTGCCTAGCCAAGTGTTTTAGGTTTTATTTGTAGACCATGAGAGTGCCATTGAACACAAAATTGTGATTAAATTGTCTTATAAGAAAAGTTATATATATAACATATATAAATTATATATATAATATATAAAAGTTATATATACAAATTATATATATAATACATAAAAAGTTATATATATAACTTTTCTTATAAGACTATATATATATATAAAATGTGTATGTGTATAGTTTTTGTTTCTGAGACAGAGTCTCCCACTGTCACCCAGGCTGGAGTGCAGTGGCACAATCTAGGCTCACTGTAACCTCTGCCTCTCTGGTTCAAGCAGTTCTCATGCCTCAGCTTCCTGAACACTGGGACTACAGGTGTGCACCACCATGCTGGGCTACTTTTTGCATTTTTAGTAGAGGTGGGGCTTAACATGTTGACCAGGCTGGTCTTGAACTCTTGGCCTCAAGTGATCTGTCCCCCTTGGCCTCCCAAAGTGCTGGGATAGCAGGTATGAGCCACCATGCCCAGCCATAGTTTTTTTTTTTTTTTTTTTTGCTAGTCAAATGAAGCAACTGGAGTGGATAAAGAACAAATAAAGCTCTAACTGGTTGTGACATTAGTTGTAAAGACCACTGGACTCAGACAGCCAGATAAGTAATCTTATCCCTTTTTTTGTAGATATGGAAAATGAGGCTTTTGCAGGTTTTGTCACCTGTCCAAGATCACATAACTAGTAGGAGCTCCAGACTAGCCTGACCAACATGGCAAAACCCTGTCTCTACTAAAAATACAAAAAATTAGCGGGGCATGGTGACAGGCACCTGTAATCCCAGCTACTCAGGAGGCTGAGGCAGGATAATTGCTTGAACCCAGGAGGTAGAGGTTGCAGTGAGCTTAAAACACTTGGCCAGAGGTAGGGTCAGGTGCGGTGACTCACGTCTGTAATCCCAGCACTTTGGGAGGCCAAGACAGGTGGATCGCAAGGTCAGGAGATCGAGACCATCCTGGCTAACACGATGAAACCCTGTCTCTACTAAAAATATACAAAAAAATTAGCCGGGCCTGGTGGCGGGTGCCTGTAGTCCCAGCTACTCCGGAGCTGAGGCAGGAGAATGGCGTGAACCTGGGAGGTGGAGCTTGCGGTAAGTCAAGATCGTGCTACTGCACTCCAGCCTGGGCGACAGAGTAAGACTCCGTCTCAAAACAAAACAAAACAAAACAAAACAAAACAAAACAAAACACAACAACTTGGCCAGAGGCCGGGCACGGTGGCTCACACCTGTAATCCCGGCACTTTGGGAGGCTGAGGTGGGTGGATCATTTGAGGTCAAGAGTTTGTGACCAGCCTGGCCAACATGGTAAAACCCTGTTTCTACTAATAATACAAAAATTATCCGGGCATGGTGGTAGGCGCCTGTAATCCCAGCTACTCAGGAGGCTGAGGCAGAAGAATCACTTGAACTTGGGAGTCGGAGGTTGCAGTGAGCTGAGATTGCACCTCTGCACTCCAGCCTGGGGTGTGACAGAGCGAGACTCCCTCTCAAAAAAAAAAAAAAAAAAAAAAAAAAAAAAAAAAAAAAAACACTAGGCCAGGCATGGTAACTCATGCTTATAATTCCAACACTTTGGGAGGCCAAGACG
>NW_016821130.1:0-537 GCF_001698545.2 Rhinopithecus bieti
ATATATTTCTTTCCAATTTGGATGCCCTTTATTTTATTCTCTTGCCTAATTGCTCTGGCTAGGACTTCTAGTACTATATTGAGGAAAAGTGGTGAAAATAGAGATTCTTGTTGTGTTCCAGACCTTGGAGAAAAGGCTTTCAAATTTTCCCCATTTAGTATGAAGTTAGCTGTGGGTTTGTCATATGTGACTTTTATTGTTTCAATCTATGTTTCTTTTATATCCATTTTTTTGAGAGTTTTCCTCATGAAGAGATGTTGAATTTTATAAAATGATTATTCAGCATGGTTTGAAATAATTATATGATTTTTGTTATTTGTTCTGTTAATGTGATATATCATGTTTATTGATTGATTTGTGTATGTTGAATCATCCTTCCCTTCCTAGCTGAATCCTATTTGATCATGGGGAATGATGTTTTTGATGTGCTGTTAAATTCAGTTTACTAGTATTGAGAATTTTTGCTTTTATGTTTGTTCATCAGGGGTATCAGTCTGTAGTTTTCTTTCTTTCTTTTTTTTTTTTTTTTTTTTTTTT
>NW_016821131.1:0-1326 GCF_001698545.2 Rhinopithecus bieti
TTTTTTTCTATCGAGGAATGCTATGGATCAAGCCCAAACCATGAATATATTCTCCTCTTACAATTTTGCATTGGAACACTTCAAGGTATCAATATTTTTGACAAGTTATTTGTCTGTAAATCGATGAAGTATGGTACGTATGTCATATATATATATATATATTTGTTTATTTAATTTCCAGTTGTTCTCTTGCTTCATATGTAACAGACTTATCATTTCTAAAGATTAGTGTTTGTGCCTTTGACCAAATTGGTTGACTTTGGTCTGTTTGGGGGCTGTCTATTCTGCTCCACTTACTACCTGTCTATTAAAGCATCGAAGCCACACTCTATTACACTAGCTTTAGTGGAAGTATTCACATTCAGATGTGTAAGTCTTTTAGCTTTGTTTTCTTCAGTCTTAGTTCATCTGTCCTAGGTCTAAGAAGAGTTTGTTAATATCTTTGCCTGAAATGTGATTGGGATTTGGCTGAAATAATTATGAGTGTACTTCTGCTTTACAGGAAACATCCCTGCCTTTGCTTATTTATTGAGAAAGAGACTCACTGTGTCACTCAGGTGGAAGTGCAGCCACAAGATCTCAGTTCATGGGGATTCTCCCATTTCAAAGCCCAGAGTAGCTGAGATTACAGACGTGCACCACCCTGTTTGGCTTATTTTTTGTATTTTGGTAGAGATGAGATTTCACCAGGTTGGTTTCCAACCCATGGGCTCAAGTGATCTCCCTGCCACAGCCTCCCCAAATGCTGGGATTATAGGCGTGTTCTACCGTGTCTGGGCTGTCTGCATTTGCTGGTATTTGTTTTGACTTCTCTCAATGGTGACTCATTGTTTTCGGAAAGAATTTTGCGTGTTTTGTTACATTGATAGTTAATGGATTCAATTTTGGGGTAGTCAGTGAATGGTGTTTTAATATTTCCACTTCCAATTATTTCTATTCATTATTGCCAATGTAGAGAAAATCAACTGAGTTTTGTCTTTCGACACTCTTCTTTGCTTCTTCTTATCTCCATTCATCATGGTATGGGCAGATGGGCTCTCTTTGCCTTCTACTTCCTGAGATTACTGCTGGGATGAATCCAGCCTCAATTCCAGAGAGTCTCCAGGTCAACCGCAAGAGGGCATACTGGAACGTCAGCTCCAAGCCCGCAAACCACCTCTCTGAGGAGCAAGACAGCACCGCAGTGCCTCTGACAAAGCTTCTTTCTCTTCAAGATACACCTGGGACCACGTTTCCACGGGGAGGACTAAGCCTGATTCTCCTCAGGACACACCCAGAGGAGGTTGTGGCTTCTGGACACCGGGGTGACATCCACAATAAGGAGGA
>NW_016821132.1:0-1331 GCF_001698545.2 Rhinopithecus bieti
CATTGCACTCCAGCCTGGGCAACAAGAGCGAAACTCCATCTCAAACAAAAATAAAAATAAAAAAACATAAAAAGGTTGGGCATGGTAGCTCATGCCTGTAATCCCAGCACTTTGGGAGGCTAAGGTGGGCGGATCACCTGAGGTTAGGAGTTCAAGACCAGCCTGGCCAACATGGTGAAACCCCGTCTCTACTAAAAATACAAAAAATTAGCCAGGCGTTGTGGCGGGCTTCTGTAATCCCAGCTATTCAGGAGGCTGAGGCAGCATAATCGCTTCAACCCGGGAAGCAGAGGTGGCAGTGAGCCGAGATCGTGCCACTGCACTCCAGCCTGGGTGACAAGAGTGAGACTCCATCTCAAAAAAAAAAAAAGAAAGAAAGAAGAAGAGAGTACACAGAGAGACACACACAGAGGAGAATGCCTTGTAATGATGGAGGCAGAGATTGGTGTGATGAGTCTACAAGCCAAGCAAATAAAATTCACATAACATAAAACTCACCATTGTAACCACTTTAAAGTATCCGAGTGAGTATATAGTATATTTACAATGTTGTACAGCCATCACCACTATCTAATTCCAAAACATTTTCATCACCCTAAAAGAAACTCCATACCCATTAATAGCCTCTCCCCATTCTGCTCTCGCCCCAGCCCCTGGCAACCACTATCTACTTTCTGTCTCTATGGATTTGTCTATGCTGGACATTTCACATGAATGGAATCATACAATATGAGGCCTTTTGTGTCTGGTTTCTTAGCACAATTTTTCCAAGGTTCATCCATGTTGTAGTACATATCAGTACTTCATTCCTTGCTATGGTTTGACTCTGTGTCCCCTCCCAAATCTCATGTCAAATTGTAATTTCCAGTGTTAGGAGGGACCTGGCAGGAGGTGACTGGATCACGGGAGCAGATTTCCCCCTTGCTGATTCTGTGATAATAAATGAGTTCTCATGAGATCTGGTTGTTTAAAAGTGTGTGGCACTGGCTAGGCACATGGCTCACGCCTGTAATCCCAGCATTTGGGAGACCAAGGTGGGTGGATTGCCTGAGGTCAGGGGTTCAAGCCCAACCTGGCCAACATAGTAAAACCTTTTCTCTACCAAAAATACAAAAATTAGCCAGGTGTGGTGGCGCATGCCTATAATCCCAGCTACTCAGGAGGCTGAGGCAGGAGAATCACTTGAACCCAGAAGGCAGAGAATGCAGTGAGCTGAGATCACATCACTGTACTCCAGCCTCGGCAACAGAGTGAGTCTTAAAATAAATAAATAAATAAATAAATAAATAAATAAATAAATAAATAAATAAAAGTGTGTGGCACCTCCCGTT
>NW_016821133.1:0-336 GCF_001698545.2 Rhinopithecus bieti
CCTTCTGAGAAGCTGCTTTGTTATGTGTGAGTTCTTCCCACAGAGTTACACCACTCTTTCATGGATCCGTTTGCTGGAACTTCTTGTGTAATCTGAGAAAAAGGGTTTTTGTTTGCTTTGAAGCCTATGGTGACAAAGTAAATATCCTCAAATAAAAGCTATAAAGAAGCTTACAGAGAAACTGACTTGTGATGTGTGAATTCATCTCACAGAGTTACACCATTCTTCTCGTTGAGCAGTTTGCTAACACCATTTTTGCAGAATCTGCAATATGATATTCGGCAGCACATTGAGGCCTGTGGTGAAAAGGAAATATCCTCAGATAAATACTAGAAA
>NW_016821134.1:0-334 GCF_001698545.2 Rhinopithecus bieti
GGTGGTGGTGGTGGTGGTGGTGGTGGTGATGGTGGTGGTGATGGTGATGGTGGTGGTGATGGTGGTGGTGGTGATGATAGTGATGGTGGTGGTGATGGCAGTCATGGTGGTGATGGTCATGATGGTGACAGTGGCGGTGGTGGTGGTGGTGATGGTGGTGAAGGTGGTAGTGAAGGTGGTGGTGGTGGTGAAGGTGGTGGTGATGGTGGTGGTGGTGGTGATGGTGGTGGTGATGGTGATGGTGGTGGTGATGGTGGTGGTGGTGATGGTGGTGGTGGTAGTAGTGGTGGCGATGGTGGTGATGGTGGTGGTGGTGATGGTGGTGGTGACACTG
>NW_016821135.1:0-333 GCF_001698545.2 Rhinopithecus bieti
TAGATAGATGATAGATAGATAGATAGATGATAGATAGATAGATAGATAGATAGATGATAGATAGATGATAGAGAGATAGATAGATGATAGATAGATAGATAGATAGATAGATAGATAGATAGATAGATAGATAGATAGATAGATAGATAGATAGATAGATAGATAGATAGATAGATAGATAGATAGATAGATAGATAGATAGATGATAGATAGATAATAGATAGATGATAGATAGATAGATAGATAGATGATAGATAGATAGATAGATAGATAGATAGATAGATAGATGATAGATACATAGATAGGTGATAGATAATAAGTAGGTGATAGATA
>NW_016821136.1:0-1331 GCF_001698545.2 Rhinopithecus bieti
AGCTACTCGGGGGGCTGAGGCAGGAGAATGGCGTGAACCCAGGAGGCGGAGCTTGCAGTGAGCTGAGATCTGGCCAGAGCACTCCAGCTTGGGTGACAGAGCGAGACTCCGTCTCAAAAAAACAAACAAACAAACAAACAAACAAACAAACAAAAAAAAACAAATAAAAAAGTATGTATTCCTTAGCTACGTTCACTGAACAAGTGTAGAAACAATGACCAATGAAGTAACAATGAGCACTCCTAAAACCCAGACCATGGTCTCTAAATACCATTTCCCAATACTAAATACCTTAGAGAAATGGATGCTATCTCTACTACAGCAGAAAATATCTATGATAATCTTGATATATCTTATAATATTGAAAAAAATAAGCTATTAAGTACAATTGAAATTTGTCAGAAGGACTCAGGAGCCAAACTGAAGAAGCCTCTACTCTTTAAAGATGGCATAAGTTGAGCATCAATAAAAATAACTAATGCAGTAGACTGAAACACTTAAAAACATTTTTAAAAGTTCACTGATCAGCCAGGCACAGTGGCTCATGCTTGTAATACCAGCACTTTGGGAGGCCAAGGAGGGGAGATCACTTGAACCAGGAGCTCCAGACCAGCCTGGCCAACATGGTGAAACCCTGTCTCTACCTTAAAAATACAAAAAATTAACCGGGTGTGGTGGTGTGCGCCTGTAGTCCCAGCTACTCGGGAGGTTGAGGTGGGAGAATTGCTTGAACCCGGGAGGTGGAGGTTGCAGTGAGCCAAGATCACACCACTGCACTTCAATCTGGGCAACAGCGCAAGACTCTATCTCAAAAAAAAAAAAAAAAAAAAGTTCATTGATCACTCATGGAAGATGATACAGAATGAACTAATCACACTGAAAGCTGATGAATGAAGGAAAAGAATATTTTGTCTTCCTATATGAAAGGTACTGCTGGATAACCAAAAGTTGTAAGGGGAAGTTTATCTTTATAGAAGAATTTCAACCAATAAATAAAACACTGATTTAAAAATAGAATATTAACATTTTGTAACCACTAATGATATAATGGATCTATTCTAAACAATGACCATCAACAGTTGTTCACAACACAAAAAGGAGAGACAATCTGACTTTCTGTGCTTCCTGATGAAAGTACCCAACACTTTCCATAAACTATTCCCATAAAAAAGCAAACCTGAACAAAACCAAGTTAAGCCTTCAGTTCAAACTACCAATTTACAGGAAATTAGGGGGTCAAAAAAAAACTACAGGGCAAACGTTTCTTCAACAAATATATTTGAGATGAGGTGAATAAGAATGAGAATGTTTTAAAAAATGTAAGACATATA
>NW_016821137.1:0-15754 GCF_001698545.2 Rhinopithecus bieti
TATATAAAAAAGGGGGACCTGTCCGGAGCCATGAGACCCGGAATTAGCCGGCCTCTATTGCTTGATCTCCGCAAAGCGGAGACAAGACGGCACATTTCTGGGTTCTTTATTACAAACCCTTCCCGCGGGCACCTAAACTGTTCCCGCCCGCGCCCAAAGCTTTTCCCGCGCGCGCCTAAGTTTTTCCCGTGCGCGCCTAAACTTCCCGCGCGCGCCAACCTTTCTCGCACGCGCGCAAACATTTTCCGGCCCAGGAAGATATGCAGCCTAGGGTGCAGGCGCGATCCCGCACCCGGGAAAAGTACAAACCCACGGCGCATGCGCGATTGTAATTTGAGTAAGCCCAGCCTCCCGTCACCGCCCTGGCCCAGCCTTTTCCTCTGCCAGCCTATATAAGGCATGACCCTACGTTCAATAAACGAGACTTGATCAGGCTATTTGTCTTGTCTCCATTTCTCATGTTTTCTTGTCTCCTCCATTCCCACTCCCCATTCCAGGGTCTGTTCAACTGTCCTGCAGGTCGGGACATAAAAATACACAGACATGTTTTAGGACAGAAAGTCTTGTTAGCACATAGGAAGAGAAGGTGTGGGAATTTAGGAAGTTTTATTTTTATTGCTTTGTAATTTTTTAATTGCAATGAATAGACTATATTTTGAATTTCTTTTACAAAATATGAATCTTCTAATGGTGTTGAAAAATTAGATATTGACAGTTCTCAAATGAAGCTAGATACAGATCTTAAACTATGCATAAAAATTAGCCCAAGGTTTGTAATAAAACTAAATGTAAAACCCAATAAAAATCTAGGAAAATAAAAGTAAATATTATTTCAATCTTGGGTAATAAAGCTATTTCTTAGATACAAATCTGTAAACATGATCCATTAAAGGCACTCAGACCATTTATGCCTAGTGTGCCATTATTGGAACACTAAGTGTATGGGAGTTACTTATATCCTACTCCTAAAAGTCGTTGCCATAGTCTATTTTTCAAATTCAAAAAATTGCACCCGCAAGCAAAAAAGGGTTAAAAAAACTGAAAACTATTAGCTACAAGTTGACAATTGTTCTTCAAAAAAGATATTGAATCTATTTGCATAAAAAAGAAATAAGTTTTATGCTGATATATGAACAACAAATGAAAACATGTATATTATTTTGGAAACAGAAAATGGAGAAAATTTTGTAAAAGAAATAGGTGAATCAAAAGACAAAATATAAAAGCATTTGTCACAATTATCACTATATTATTAAGTTAAAGAAAACACTTGCTGGATATTTAAGAAGATAAACTTCTTATACAGAATTTGCCATAAGAAAATTAACAGTTACCACTCCTTTTGGAAGTGTTCAAGCAAAACAGCAACAACAACAACAACAACAAAAATAAATAAATAAAGGATGGTAAAAATAACAATGACAAACTCTTATAAATGAGTATACTTAGCTGCCTGAAGTTACAGAATGCTCAGTAAGATGTGACTATCATTTAGTTTGTAATGTTAGTTTTAATATCATTTTATATATTACTAAAATCACTTACTTTGATATCTGGCCGCATCCCAAGCTACACAGAAGGTGGTGGCAGATGCAAGACTTATTTCAGCTAAGCTCTTTTGCCCTCAATTCAGGCCACCTTTCCCTTGATGGCCTCTCCATTTCCAGGTGCTGTCTCTCCACTTCTCCACTATGGGAAGACTCTTTTCAAGGCTCCCCATTAGAAGAATGGCCAGTGGATTGTGGTGCCTGGACACTGTGGAAAAGATTCCAGAGTTCATCTGGGACCTTGAGGAAGCAGCTCTGAAATACTCACTTGATGATATCTGGCTCAGTCTGGGCTGGGGCTCTGTGCTATGAGTCTTGTGGGTGTTTCATCACTGCCCCAGTGACTGTACAGAGCTTAGTCTGGTAATACTGAGAATACTGAAGAAAGTTTATGGTACTCTCACTCTTTTGCCACCTTTTCAAAGTCTCTAAGGAAAATAAGGTAGGGAGAGAGGGTGAGAGATAGAACAGACACACGGAGAGAGAATTAGAATAGAAACAAAAACAGAATGAGAAAACTTTTATTTGCTGGTAGAAACTCCACCATCTAAAGGAATAAAGAAATTGAGAATCTCAAACTTCCTTGAAGGTTTTTTATTTTAAAGTAAAGGTCAAATTTAACCACATTTTTAGGTGTAGAAGTCAGATTTTGCAGTCAGATACACCTTGCTCAGAGGTTCTTATGTTTTAGTAATTATTAGTTTTCCAACAAAATATTTCTTAATGTTGTTGTGCTTCTGTTATTATACCTAAATATATGTATCTCACAGAGTTGTGTTGAGAATGAAGGGAGACTATTAGGCCCATATTATACAATGTTGTTTTCATCTTTCTTTTCTTGAAAAAATTTTCATTTACAGGATTTAGACAGATTCAGAAAGCCTCTTGGTGTCTTACTCTGCACCACAAGGATTTCAGAAGAACATTTAATAGGGATGAAAAATTGGACCAGCATTCAGTTACAACTTTTCCTGAATACATTTATATTTATAGAGTTCATTTTGTAAATAGCATCAACATTGAATGCACTTTATAAAAATATTATTTTATAAAAATGTAGCAAACTAGCCACAAACAGAAACTGAGTTGGAGATTGGAGATGGTGTGTTTTCACACAGCTAAGACAGTAATGTGATTTATTAAAAGGTTAGAATTGATAATTATTCATCACTTCATGAGTTTTGCTATCTGATCACATTTGATAAAGTACTGCTGAGATATACACATACATACATACACACACACACACACACACACACACACACAGAGACACACAGCCAGATGATAGAGATAGGAAGTCAAATAAAGATCAAATCTGTTTACCTAATAGACATATTTCTCTTCATGAATGTCAAATTTTACTCTTTACTCCAGTGAACTGATAATTACATCATTACTTGCTTTTAAATTTGAAAGATAATCTATTTGGCTTCTACATCTGGTAATTTCTGCCATGGAAATAGATGGAGACAGTCTTGTAGATTTATCATTATAGCCATAAGAGATGTTACTGCACAACTTCTGTTCACTAAGGAGACTTGAGGATATTTGGCAGTACATTGACATTCAAAGGCAAGGTCATGGAGGATTAAAGCATGCTTGTTAATTCTTCCTATTATGATTAATGCAGAAAGTCTTTTTGATTGTATAAACTTATTAAAAGGAATTCTAAATTGACTCTTCATCAGCTTAGCAAGCACCTATTTTACAATTCTATTGACACCAAAAGTGTACTAATATCTCAGTGACCTGGGATCTACTTATGTACCATTCCATATTGCTTCAATGCTCTAAAATAGTTCAGAGCTAAGAAAATAACATAGGTTAATAGTAATATATGGTTAAATGACAAAATGCTGCATTACATTTTACTTATATTTCATGAGATTGAACAAGTATGATTATAAAGTTATTCACATGTTACCATAATTATGACTTTGTTAGTTGGAATGAGTCAATAGCATCTTAAAAATAAATATTAAAAATAAGTATGTTAAATCAATTAGTTAATTGTAGAATTGTCACATTATTGTCACTATATCCTGCAAACATTGTTACAATTAATATAGAAAAAATTATATTGGTGTGCTTGAGAATTTTTTTTTTTTTTTTTTTTTTTTTGAGATGGAGTCTCGCTCTGTCGCCCAGGCTGGAGTGCAGTGGCCGGCTCTCAGCTCACTGCAAGCTCCGCCTCCCGGGTTCAGGCCATTCTCCTGTCTCAGCCTCCCGAGTAGCTGGGACTACAGGCGCCCGCCACCTCGCCCGGCTAGTTTTTTGTATTTTTTAGTAGAGACGGGGTTTCACCGTATTAGCCAGGATGGTCTCGATCTCCTGACCTCGTGATCTGCCCGTCTCGGCCTTCCAAAGTGCTGGGATTACAGGCTTGAGCCACCGCGCCCGGCCGAGAATTATGTTTTATTATTATTGATAATTTATTTGACATTTCATTTACTTTCATCATAGTTTGGATTGTGACAATTTGTAATTCTTGGCAGTGTAAAATAAATGAGCCATGAAAATGATTAAATAGATTTACATAATTCTATTAGGATTAATATGAATGACATCAAATTTTGATACAGTAGAAAATAAATCTGCTCCATTCTAGATCTAAATGTTGAATATTTCTGGGGTACAGTAAAATAATCCAATGTTGCACAACCAATGGGAAGTAAAAATGCTATATTCATTTTCATAGAAAACTCATATTGTGTTTACCCAAATTAATATAAAAGATGTAATTTTTCAAGCATTCTCTTTATTTGTGCCAATCTGAAAACTTATTAAGAAGACATCTCAAACAATTCTTTGAAATACAAAATTTGAGAGGAATATGCTTTAAGAGACTATAAACCAAACTCTCAGCTTAACTGATCTTCAATGACAGGATAAAATGTAGGCAAAAACTCTGCTTTAGGTGATCAATATCTACTAGTCAATTTATTCAGTTTTACACACAAGCTATGAGATCTACTCATAATCATATAACAAGTTAAATATCAATGAATACATTAATTAGTTTGCACTGTTTTTCAAGTAATTAGATTCTTTAAAGACTGTGATATTCAATTTTGACTATATTTAAAGGGATTTGGGTAAAGTACAAAGGGTACAGTGAGAATGAGGCAGAAGCCGGAACTCAACTCCAGAGTTGGGGCTCAGACACTGGACCAAATTGAGGACTAACTAATACAGGTACAAGGAAAGCACCTCTCCATAAAACATGCTCAGCAGTGTACCACGTTGGCAACAGCCAGATGTTACCAACCCTTTCCATGGCAACCCGACAACGCAGAAGTTACCACCCTCATCCTAGAAACTTCTACATAAACCTCCCCTTAATTTACGTATAAGTGTAAGTGGGGATAAATATGACTGCAGAACTGCCTCTGAACTGCGACTCTGGTCACATAGCCTATGGAGAGCAGTGCTCCGCCAGGACAAGTAGTACTTCTGCTGCTGCACTGCCTCTTCAGTAAAAGTTGCTGTTAACACCGCCGGCTCACCCTTGAATTATTTCCCCCGCAAAGCCAAGAATCCTCTTGAGCTAAACCCCAATTTGACGGCTTGCCTGTCCTGCATTAATAATAAAATTATACAGGAAATTGAGATTTTACTTCGTTATAAATAAATCAATTCCTATAGGACTGATTCTCACACACACACAAAAACAATAAATTATGAACATATAATAAAAAGTAGCTCCTGGAAAAGCACTAGTGTGAAAGAAACAGATAAAATCTCATGGGAATGGAGACTTAGATTAAGGAAACTGCATAAACTGTGTTTCTGAGTGGCGGAAGAGCAGTTGGCCCACTGTATTAGCAGAGTAAATGGTAAAGCACACCAACTTTCTATCCAAGAGTTCCAGATGCTGAAGCCAGGAAAGATATTACAAAGAGAGGAAAAGGCCAGAAAGGAGATCCCAAATTCTAACTATTCACAATCCTGATTGATCCCTGAATTATTCATGTGGAGAAGAAACCCAAAGCAGCTAAGATAAAAATGAAGAGCTCTGAACTGAGACCACAGATATCACGTAATGAATTGTATTTACAGTTGGATTCCACACAAAATAACTGCTGACTTAATCAGACAATATTGATTTGACAAAAACAACAGAATCCAAATTCTGCACAATGTAACATTTATAATGTCTACAACACGATATGATTTATCCTAATATGGACCATGAAGGAAAGGTATCAAATTTTCAAGTGAAAAGAAAATCAACTAAGACAGTTCCTGACATAATTCAAATGTCAAAATTATTAGATACGGATTTTAAAGACAACCACCAATACTAATTTCAAAAAAAGTAAAATAGGATATGCTTATGGAAATAATATAGAAAACTTTGGTGGAGAAATAGAAATTTTTTTTAAAGAATCAAAGGAATGCTTGTGGAAATTTAAAACTTGCAATATTTGGAATAAATATAATAACTAGGTGAATCAATAGAAACTTTTCAGTGTGATAAACATTAAAATGATAAAAAACAAAAAATGAATACAGCCTCTCAAACTGGTTGGTAATATTCAATGATACAGAATCTGTACATTTGGAGTAAACGTAGAGAAAAGAGGGAATGAAGAACGAAAACTAATTGAAGTAAAAATAGACAAAATGTTTACCAAATTTAATGGGAGACAACATGGACAGATATGAGATGTTCAACAAACACTAAGCAGAACACATACACACACACAAACACACACAAGAAAGCAAGACTCATGTTAGCTATTGAAATTTCTAAATAAAGAGTAAATTATGAAGGCAGTAAAACAAAAATTAGAAATTATATAAAATTGGGAATTTGATTAATGGTTAGCTTATCAGAAACTAAGGAAGCCAGAATAGAATGAAACATCTTTAAACACTGTTAATCCAGAATTTTACAACATATGAAAATCTTGTAAAACTGAATTGATCCTATATTATTTATCCTAGACTGAGTACTAAAAATAAAATGTGCAGCATTATATTGTGGATTTAAAAATACACATCATATATACATATATACTGATATATATATACACATACATATACATATATTTATTATGTTATTTATCAACTATAGCATAAACCATGTGGGTGATATTAACCGCATATTTGCAAGGCTCTACATTTTACATGGAGTGATATAATAAGAACTGTAAAAAGACTGAGCAATTTAAGGGTATATATTGCAATCTTAGAAAAGACAATCCTCAAATGCAGAGAAATATATAGCTAAAGTGATCATTAAAATGTAAAATAAAATTTGTACAAGGTATTTAATATGGAAACTGTCTTCATTATGTTACCATTTTTGTTTAAATTGAAAACTGATCTAAACATGAAGCTTATTTAAATGTTTAAATAATGTTAATATTCTGAAAACTAGGCACAGAGGGAAAAATCTACAAGGAATATATGTAAAATCAAACATAAAAGAAGATAAAGTGCAAAGCAACCATATTCTTCACATATTATATTTAAAATATTAGATTTACATTAGAGGCAGAATTGTCAGAATAGGGAAGTAGGGCAAAATTTAAATATATTATACATAGAAGAGAATGTTTTTTAAATAGAAAGACACACATAGGTTAAAATAAATAGAAAACATATCATTCCAATACTAAGCAAAATATTGGTAATATATGTAATATATATCTATATTAGGTATATATTAAGAAATCAAGTTAAAGACAAAAATTAAGGAGACCAAAGATAAAGAACATTTCATAATACAGCATATCAGTTATAAATATTCTCAAATTTTAAATTGTTATAAAACCTATAAGTTACAGGTATTACAGAGAGAGAAAAGAAAAGTAAAAGGTATGAAAAGTCTATTTTAGGAAATAATTCAAGAAAGTTTCTTGTCATGAGAGAGATCTAGACATCCAGATACAAAAAGTTCAGAAAAAAATCCTGCAAGATACATGCAATAATCATAGCATCAAATTCAACATGAAGGAAAAAATAAAATAAAATCCAAGAGCAGAGAGAAGCATCAAATCACCTACAAAGAAATCCCGCTAGACTAACAGCACAATTCTTAGAAGAAACTCTACAAGCCAGAAGAGAATGTTGGCCATTTTTTAGCCTCTTTAAAGAAAAAATACATAGCCAGCTGAAAATTTTATAACTTGCCAAACTAAGCTTCATAAATGAAGGAGAAATAAAGAATTTTCTAGAAAACAAATGTTAAGAAAGTTTGTCACCACTAGACTGGTCCTCCAAGAAATGCTCAAAGGAACAGTAAACATGGAAACAGAAGAATGACACTCACCATTGTAAAATGTGACAAAAGTACAAAGCTTACAGATCCTATAAAGTTATTACACAATGGTGACTCCAAGGCAAGTAGCTAAAAACACTATGACTGAAACAAAACCTCACATATAAATATTAAATTACATTTAATGTAAATATTATTTACATTTTTTGTATTTTATATTATTTATAATATAAATGTACATATAAATGTACATTATATATACTGTATATATAAATGAACATAATATAAATGTGCATTACAAATGTAAATGTAATATAAATGTATATTATTATATTATTTACATTAAATGTAAATAATCTAAATGCTCCACTTAAAAGTTACAGACTGGCAAACTTGATAAAAACAAGACCAACCTCTGCTGACTATAAGAGATATATCTACTGGCTAAAGATAGCTACAGACTCAAAATAAATGGGTAGAAAAGAAACATCACATAAATGGAGAACAAAAGTGGGCAAGAGTAGCTATTATCATATAAAGCAGACTTTAAACAAAGCAAATTTTAAAAAGGACAAAAAATTGCATTATATTATGATAAAGAGTTTAATACACCAATAAGATTTAACTCTCCTAAATATACATGTCCCCAACACTGGAGCATCAAGATGTATAAAATAAATACTACTATACCTAAGGAACTATATTGATAGTAATACAATAATAATGGGGACTTCATAACCCCATTGACATCACTAGACAGATCACCAAGGTAGAAAATCAACAAGAAAGTCTGGACTTAAACTGGGCTATAGACCAGATGAACCTTTTAGACATTACAGAACATTCTATCCAACAACCACAGAATATACATTCTTTTCATCCCCACATGGTATATCCTCTAAAATCAACCATATCCTTCATCATAAATCAAGTGTTAATACATTTTTTAAAAATCAAAATCATGTCAAGTATCTGCTAAAACCACAGTGGAATGAAATTAGAAATCAACACCAAGAAGAACTCTGAAACCAGCACAAGTACATAGAAGCTAAACAACTTGCTCTTGACTGATCTTTAGGTAAACAATTAAATTAAGGTAAAAAATTAAAAACCAAAACTTGAACAAATGAGAGGAGAGACACAACATATCAAAACCTCTGGAGTACAGTGAAAGCAGTGCTAAGAGGAGAGTTTACAGTGTTAAATGTCCAGCTCAGAAAGAGAGATCTCAAATTAACAATCTATAATCAAACCCCAAGAACAATCTGAACCCAAAGCTAGCAGGAGAAAATAAGTAACAAAGATATCAGAGAGGCCGGGCGCGGTGGCTCAAGCCTGTAATCCCAGCACTTTGGGAGGCCGAGACGGGCGGATCACGAGGTCAGGAGATCGAGACCATCCTGGCTAACACGGTGAAACCCCGTCTCTACTAAAAAATGCAAAAAACTAGCCGGGCGAGGTGGCGGACGCCTGTAGTCCCAGCTACTCCGGAGGCTGAGGCAGGAGAATGGCGGGAACCCGGGAGGCGGAGCTTGCAGTGAGCTGAGTTCCGGCCACTGCACTCCAGCCCGGGCGACAGAGCAAGACTCCGCCTCAAAAAAAATAAATAAATAAAATAAAATAAACAAAGATATCAGAGAAAAGAACTAAATGAGAAGAAGGCCTCCCCAAATAATTAATTAATGAAAAGTTGGTTCTTTGAAAGTATAAAATAATTGGAAATGCAATCATATATGAGAAAGGGGATATTACAGCTTATAACCATGTGAAAACAAGAGATCATCAGAGATTACTGTGAACACCTTTATGCACAAAAAATAGAATAACTAGAAAAATGGATGACTTCCTTGAAACATTCAAGGTCCTGAGATTGAACCAGGAAGAAAAGAAATCCTGAAGAGAAGATTAAAGAGTAATACAATTGAATCAGTAACAACAACAACAAAAAACTTCCAACAAAGAAAAGCCCAGTGGCAGACAGATTCACAGTGAAAGTTTACCAGATGTATAAAGTAGAGGTTCTCAGTTATTACAGAAAATTGAGGAGAAGGGATTCCTCCTTAATTCATTTTATGAAACCATGATTACCCTGACACCAAAATTAGGCAAGGACACAACAATAACCAAAAGAACACTACAGGCCAATACCCCTGATGATCGTAGATGAAAAATCATCAACAAAATTCTAATAAGCTGAATCCAGCAGCACATCAAAAATACAATTAATCACAATCAGGCAAATTTTATTCCAGTAATGCAAGGATGGTTCAACATCTGCAAATCAGTAAATGTGATTCATCACATAAACAGAGCTAAAACAAAACCATATTATCATATCAATAGATGCAGAAAAGATATTTGATAAAATCCAGCATTTTTAAAAATAAAACAACCCTCAACAAACTATGCATCAAAGGAACATAACTCAAAGTAATAAGAGTCATCTATGCTAAACCCACAGCCAACATACTAAATGGTGAAAAATTGAAAGCATTTTTTCTAATAACTGGAATAAGACAAGGATGCCTGCTTTCACCACTTTTATTCAACATAGAATACAGGAAGTCCTAGCCAGAGTCATCAGACCAAAGAAAGAAATAAAGTGCATCCAAATTGCAAAAGATGAAGTCGAACTGTTGCTGTTCTCTGATGATAGGATCTTATACCTAGAAACCCTGAATACTTATCCAATAAGCTCCTATTTCTTATAAATGAATTCATTAAAGTTTCAGGATACATAATTAATGTGCACACATCAGTAGCTCTGCTATACACCAACGAATACTAAGCTGAGAATCAAATAAAAAACTCATTTCCTTTACAACAGCTGCAAATAATAATAATAATAATAATAATAATAATAATAAAATACAAATATACTTAACAAAGGAGGTGAAAGATCACTATAAGGAAACGGTAAAACTCTGATGAAAGAAATCATAGATGACAGAAACAAATGAAAAAATATCCTATGCTTATGGGAACTGAATACATTTATATTTATAGTGTTGATTGAAAGAATCTTCCATTGATTGAAGGAATCAATGTCATTAAAATTGCCTTACTGCTCAAATCAATCTACAGATTCAAAACAATCCCTATTAAATTACCAATGTTATTTTTCACACAATTAGCAAAAAAGAAAAAAATCCTAAATTTCATATGGGACCACAAACAATGTATCCCCAATAATCAAGAGAATTCTAACCAAAAAAAAAAAAAAAAAAAAAAAAAAAAAAAAAAAAAAAAAAAAAAAAAAAAAAATCCCCCAACCCAAAAATTAAAACAAAACAAAAAAAAAAAAAAAGCTTCCTAACCTCAAATTATACTCCAAGGCTACATTAACTAAAACCAAATGGTACTGGTACAAAAATAGTAACTAACATAGATTAAGGAAAGAGAAGAGAGAACCTATATATAAAGCCACATACATATATTGAACTGATCCTTGACAAAGTTTGACAAAAAGAAACAATAGAGAAAGAGACTTTGTTCAATAAATGGTGCTGAGAAAATTGGCTAGCCATATGTAGAAGAATGAAACTGGACCTCTGTCATTCAGTTTACAAAAATTAACTGATGCAGTATTAAAAACTTAAACATAAGACCAGAAATTATAGAAATCCTAAAAGAAAATCTCAGAAAATGTTGGTACAGTGTCTAGTATTTGTAATCCCAGTACTTCGGGAGATTGAACTGGGAGAAATGCTTGAGCAAATGAGTTTGAGACCAGCCTGGATAAAACGGTAAGGCCCTGACCCTACAAAATGTAAAAAAGAATTAAAAAAAAAAAAAAATAGCTGGATCACTTAAGTCCAAAAGTTAGGTGCTGCAGTGGGATATCATCATGTCATTGCACTCCAGCCTAGGTGACACAGTGAGACCCTGCCTGTATTTGAAAATGGAAGGAAAAATAATAGGAAAGACTCTTCTGGACATTGGCCTGGCCAAAGAATTTATGGTGAAGACCCCAAGACAAACACAACAAAAAACAATAATAGAGGAACAGAACTTAAATAGTTAAAAAGCTTCTGCACAGCAAAACAAATAATTAAAAGAATTAACAGACAATCTACAGACTGGGAGAAAGTATTGGCAGATTATGCCTCTGACAAAAAAAAGAAAGAAAGAAAGAAAGAAAGAAAGAAAGAAAGAAAGAAAGAAAGAAAGAAAGAAAGAAAGAAAGAAAGAAACTGATATCCACAATCTACATGTGACTCAAGATAGTTCAACAATTTAAAAATAAATAAATAAATAAAAGCTGGGCAAGGAACATGGATGGGCATTCAACAAAAGATAAAATACAAGTAAGCATCTAACAAATATATGAAGAAATTCTTAACTCACTAATCATCAGAGAAATACAAATTAAAACCACAACAATATATCATCTTACTGCAATCAGAATGGCTTCGATTAAAAAGTAAAGAAACAACAGATGTTAGCATAGATGCAGAGAAAAGGAATGCTTCTTCATTTTTTTTTTTTTATTTTTACTTATTTTATTTATTTATTTTTTTGAGACGGTCTTGCTCTGTCGCCCAGGCTGGAGTGCAATGGCACGATCTCTGCTCACTGCAAGCTCGGGCTCCTGGGTTCACGCCATTCTCCTGCCTCGGCCTCCCAAGTAGCTGGTATTACAGGCGCCCGCCACCACGCCCAGCTAATGTTTTGTGTTTTTAGTAGGAACGGGGTTTCACCATGTTAGCCATGATGGTCTTCATCTCCTGACCTCTTGATCCGCTCACCTCAACCTCCCAAAGTGCTGGAATTACAGGCGCGTGAGCCACGGCGCCTGGTGTTTTTGCATTATTGATGGGAATGTCAATTAGTTGAACCTATACACAAAACAGTGTGATGATTTCTCAAAAAACTAAAACTAGAACTTCCACTCAACCCAGCAGTCCCACTGGATATTTACCCAAAAGAAAAGAAATTAGAACAAAAATACAACTGTACTTATATGCTCATTGCAGTACTATCCACAATACCAATGTGAGGAAGTCAACCTAAGTATCCATCAGTGGTTGACTGGATAAAGAAAATGTGGTATGTAAACACCTTGGAATATTATACAGCAACAAAAAAGAATAAAACTATGTCCTTTGTAGTAACATGGATGGAGCTTGAGGTTATTATCCTCTGTAAATTAAGAAACTGAAAACCAAATACCACATGTTCTCACTTATATATGGGAGATAAGCACTGGGTACACATGAATATAAAGATGGAAATAATAGACATGTAGTACTCCAAAATGGGGATGATGCAAGGGTTAGAAAATTACCCGTCAAGTATAATGCTCACTCTTTGGATAATGGGTAAACTAGAGGCCCAATCTCACGAGTATGCAATATACCCATGTAACAAGAACCTGTACTCTGAGAATCTCAAAGGAAAAAAGGAAAAGAAAAACGTACCATTCAAATACTAAGCAAATATATTGGGGTGACTATGTTAATATTAGGTATATATTAAGTAAAACAAATTAAAAGACAAAAATTAAGAAGACCAGTGATAAAGAGGGACATTTCTCAAAGAGAGCACATCAATTGTAAATATGCTGAAACTTCAAACTATGTTAAAAATTCAGAATTAAAGGGAGGCAGCAATCCCCAAAGATGATCTAATCTTACCTTAAGGGCATAAAATAAAAGGAACAAATTAACCACAAAGTAAGAAGGACAGAAATAATAAAATAGGAGCAGAAATCAGTCAAGTAAAAAATTAATAAACAGAAGACATAATAAAACCGAAGTCTTATTCCTTGAAAAGATTGGTAAACTAGTTAGCTGCTAACTTGACAGATGGACACAAAAGAGAGATAGGCAAGAAAACAAAATAAAACAAAATCTACCAATGTTTGGAATAAAAGAGTAGATATCACTATAGATCTTCTACATATCAAAATACAAGACATTAAATGTAATAAACCAGTTCTGCTAACGCATTTGAAACCGTTCCCTAAACAAATTACATGTGATTTTTTTTCTATAATTTTATAACTTGTAAAATCTATTGATTTTCAAATGTCAAGCTAATCTTGCTTTCTCAAAATTAACTGTATTTTGTTATGGCTTATTATCCTTTTCTACTTGTGTACTTCATTTGTGAAAATTTTAAGAATTTTTGCGTATCTACTAATAAAGATTATTGATCCATAAAATTCCATTTTCTAATGTCTTTGAATTAGTTTAAGGGCAATATTAATCTTATAATGAGTTAAAGGCTACCTCATTAGCTATTTCCTGGAAATATATAAAATTGATATTATTTATTCTTTATATGGTTGATACAATTTAATGTTTTAACTATCTGAGTCTGAAACTTCCTTTTGAGGCAGTTACGTGTAATTTTTGGTAATTCACATTTGTGAAGATACTTGTACACTTCATTTAATTTTTCAAATGTATTGTCATGTACATTCCCTTATTGTCCTTTTAATATGTATAGGTTCTGCACTGTGGTAGTCAACGAAATGTAAAAATATATACCAAAAGAACTGATTTGAATCCAAACTGAACTCAACTTTTATAATTAATTTATTTTAAACAAGGATTCCAAAGTACTAATAAGAAAAAATGAATTTTAACTTTTATGCCCCCCAAAATTGAAATCTGTCATAGATTTACCCATGTAAATGCTATGTATGTAATAATTATAGTAAAATTTGTGATATTGCATTAGGTAAAATTTTTAAGGCAGAAAATACACAAAAGACAACAAAAGAATAAACTGAAATTCTTACTCTTTATATGATAATTAAGATAAGTCATGACAAGTCTGAGAGAAATTTTGTTTTAGAAAATCTACAAGGAAATATTTTGGAAGATAAATCCCCGAAGAATTAAACAATAAGCATATGAGACTCAATTTCACTATTCATCTAGGAAATGTAAATTTAAAAGAAAAAAAAAAAAAACAGCAATAGTGGGTTACTACTACACAGCCACTAGAATGGATAAAGGTAAAATCATAGCAACACTAAGTTATGATAAGTTTGTGGAACAAATGGAACTCATTCACTACTAGTGGGAAAGTTTTCAACTTCAACATATCCCTATCGTATAGCCCAGCAATCCCACTCCTAGGTATTTTATTACAAGAGAGAAAACACATTTTAGATAAATAGCAACATATTAAAGTTCATAGAAATCTTGCTATTAACACTTAAAATTAGAAGACAACCTAAATGTCTATCAACTGGTGTCAAAACAGATGTTTTAATAATATATATATCGTGAAATACTACAAAGTAAATAATTATTAACAAACAATAGTATGATGAATTTTAAATCATTAGTCTAAATTTTAAAAAGTAAATCCAGAGACTATATGAAGTTTAATTATACTTTTATGAAATCCAGAGAAGACAAAACAATAATACAAAAGCATATCAGTAATTTTCATGCACTAAGGAGCAGTGGAATAGCTTGACTGCATATGACATGGAGGTATATTTTCAAATAACAAAAATGTTCCATATCTTGATTTTAGTGGTTGCTATGCAACTGTATACAATTTTTGAAAATAATCAAACTATAATCTAATAATGGATATGTTTTATTATACATTTAATATGTTTTAATAAAACTAGAAAAGTAATTAAAAACAGATAATTTTCCAGAGAAAATGTGACAAAAGCTCATGCTTTCGACTAACAGACAAAACTAAATGATGGCTTCAGGCCAGTGGAATTTTATCCTTCATTTATATCAAAAGATCGCAAGGACTTCTCTTCCATGGAAGAAAGCAATATTTTACTTGTTATGAAAAAAAATATTTAGCAATATTTAGGTAAAAAAAATCAATAAATTAGGTCTGAAAAGATTAAGCTTTTTTTTTTATTATTATACTTTAAGTTCTAGGGTACATGTGCATAACGTGCAGGTTTGTTACATATGTATACTTGTGCCATGTTGGTGTGCTGCACCCATCAACTCGTCAGCACCCCTCAATTCATCATTTATATCAGGTA
>NW_016821137.1:17756-38848 GCF_001698545.2 Rhinopithecus bieti
TTTCCAATAGAAATGTTTGAGAATGTCTTTATCATTTCTCTATAGTCATTTGCTTGAAAGTTGGAGGAAAATTTTATGTGATGACATGAATATGATATCATTATGTGATCAGTTTTAAGACCTAGTGGAATATACATGCATTTTTAGTAAAATATAACATTAAACTCCTCACCTATGATCTCTGTAAAAATTGTATGTCTTTTGGTTATTATATTATTTCAACAGTTTTTTGGGAAACAGGTGGTTTTTGGTAACATGAATAAATCCTTCAGTGGTGAGTTCTGAGATTTTGGTGCACCCATCATCTAAGCAGTGGCCACTGTAGATATGTAGTATTTTAACCACCACTTCCTCCCACCCTTCCCCCAACCCAAGTTCCCAGAGTCCATTTTATCATTCTTATGCCTTTGCATCCTCATTGCTTAGCTTCCACTTATAAGAGAAAACAAAAATTTGGTTTTTCAATTCTGAGTTGCTTTACTTAAAATAATGGCCTCCAACCCCATCCAAGTTCTTCAAACACTATTATTTAGTTTTGTTTTATGGCTAAGTAGTATTCCATGTTGTATACTTGTGACTTTTTTTTTTTCCAGACGTTGTTTGGTGGAGATTTAGTTTGACTTCATAATTTTGCAGTTGTTAATTGTGCTACTATAAACATGCGTGTTGATGTGTATGTTTCATATAACGACTTATTTTCTTTTGGGTGGATACCCAGTAGGGGGACTGCTGGATCTTATGATAGTTTGAGTTCTTTAAGGAATCTCCATAATGTTTTTCCATAGTGGTTGTACTTGTTTATATTCCCACCAGCAGTGTAAAATAGTTCCCTTTTCATCACACCCATGCCAAAATCTTCTACTTTTTGAATCTTTAATTATGGCATTCTTGGGGGAGTAAGGTGGTATCTGATTGTGGTTTTAATTTGCATTTCCCTGATAATTAGTGATGTTGAGCTTGTTTTCATATGTCTGTTGACTGTTCATATATCTTCTTTTGAGAATTTTCTATTAATGTCCTTAGCTCACTTTTTGGTGGGATTGTTTGTTTTCTTCTTGTTGATTTGTTTGACTTCATGTAGATTCTGGATATTAGTCCTTTGTTGGATGTATAAATTGTGAATATTAAGTCTTTGATTCATCTTGAGTTGTTTTTTGTGTAAGGCGAGAGATAAGAATCCAATTCTATTCTTGTACATGTGTCTGGTCAGTTTTCCTAGCACCAGACTGTCTTTTCCCCACTTTATGTTTTTATATGCTTTGTCAAACATCAGTTGGCTGTAAGTATTTGGCTTTATTTCTGGGTTCTCTATCCTTTTCCCTTGGTTTATATGCCTATTTTTATACCAGTACCATGTTGTTTTGGTAACTATAGTCTTGTAGTATAATTTGAAGTTGGATGATGTGATGCCTGCAAATTGTTCTTTTTGCATAGTGTTGCTTTGGCAAGTAGGCTCATTTTGGTTCCATATGTATTTTAGGATTTTTTGTTTTTTGTCTAGTTCTGTAAAGAATGATGATGGTATTTTGATGAGAATTGCATTGACTCTAGATTGTTTTGGACCGTATGGTCATTTTCACAAAATTGTGTCTACCTATCCATGAGCATGGGATGTGTTTCCATCAGTTTGTGACATCTATGATTTCTTTCAGATGCGCTTTTTTTTTTTTTTTTTCTTTGTAGAGATCTTTCACTTTCTTGGTTAAGTATATCCATAAGTGTTTCATTTTCTTCTTTTCTGCTCTTTTAAAGGAGATTAAATTATTGATTTGATTCTCAGCTTGGTAGTTAGTGTATAGCGGTGAAACTGATTTGTGCACATTCATTTTTTATCCTGAAACTTTAATGAATTCATTTATGAGATCAAGGAGCTTATTGCCTGAGTCTTTAGAGTTTTCAAGGTATACAATAATATAATTGGAGAACAGTGACAGTTTGACTTTGCTTTTTGCAATTTGGATGCCCTTTATTTCTCTCTCTCCTTTGATGGCTCTGGCTAGGACTTCCAGTACTATGTTGAATAAAAGTGGTGGAAGTGGGCATCTTTGTCTTATTCCAGTTCTTCGGGGAAATGCTTTCAACATTTCCCCATTTAGTGTGATGTTGGCTTTGGGTTTATTTGATGATGGTTTTTGTTATTTTTGAACTGTGTCCCTTCTATGCCAAATGCAAATAAATGCTGACAGAATTTGTGACTACACAACCAGTCCTACAGGAAAGGCTAAAAGGAGTTGTAAATCTTGAAACAAAGCCTCACAATTCACTAAAATAGAACCTTTGTAAAGCATAAATCTCAAAGGGCCTATAAAACAAAAACACAATGAGAAACACAAGATATTTAGGCAACAACTAGCATGACGAATAGAACAGTACGTCACATCTCAACACTAATGTTGAATGTAAGCAGCCTAAACATTCCAGTGAAAAGATACAGAATGGCACAATTGATAAAAAATTAACCAACAAAGTATCTGCAGTATTCGAGAGACTCACTGAGCATATATGGACTCACATAAACTTAAGCTAAAGGAGTAGAAAAAAGATATTCCACACAAATGGAAACCAAAGCAAGCAGGAGTAGCTATTCTCATATCTGACAATGTAGACTTTAAAGAAACAATATTAAAAACACGACAAAGTAGGACATTATATAATGATAAAAGGATTAGCCTAACAGGAAGATATTACAATCCTAGATATAAATGCAACCTTCAACTGGAACTTTCCAGTTTATAAAATAATTTCTACTACACATAAGAAATGAGGTAAACAGCAATGCAATAATATTGGGGGACTTCAATAGTCCACTGACGGCACTAGACAGGTTATCAAGACAGAAAGTCAACAAAGAAACTTAAAATACACCCTAGAACAAATGAACTTAACGGATATTTATAGAACATTGTACCCAACAACTGCGGAATATACATTCTTCTCATCAACACATAGAACATTCTTCAAGATAGACCATATGATATGCCACAAAGCAAGTCTCAATAGATTTTAAAAAGTCAAAATCATAACAAATATTGCTTCAGACCACAGTTGAATAAAACTGGAATTTAAGTCCAAAAAGGAACCCTCAAAACTGTGTAATGGAAATTAAATAATCTGTTTTGAATGATCTTTGGATACCTGTTCCTATTGAAACTATTTCAAAAGATAAAGAAAGAGGGAATCCTTCCTAAATTATTCTATGAAGCCAGTATCACCCTAATACTAAAACCAGGAAAGGACATAATAAAAAATGAAAACTACAGACCAATATCCCTGATGAACATAGATGCAAAAACCCTCAACAAAATGTTAATACTAACTAACTGAAACTCACAGCATATCAAAAAGATAACACATGGAAGTCAAGTAAGTTTCATAGCAGGGATGCAGGGATGGTTTAACATATGCCAGTCAACAAATGTGATACATCACTTAAACAGAATTAGAAACAAAAATCGTATGATCGTCTCAATAGATGAAGAAAAACTTTTGACAAATCTAGCACCCTTTCATGATATATATCCTCAACTAAACTGGCATAAAAAGTATATTTCTGGTCAGCGACTCACATCTGTAATCCCAACACTTTGGGAGGCCGAGGTGGGCAGATTGCCTGAGGTCAGGAGTTCAAGACCAGCCTGATTGACATGGTGAAACCTTGTCTATACTAAAAATAAAAATAAAAAACTTAGCTGGGCATGGTGGTGGGCACCTGTAATCCCAGCTACTCAGGAGGCTGAGGCAGGAGAATCTCTGGAACCCAGGAGGAGGAGGTTGCAGTAAGCTGAGACCGGGCCATTGAACTCCAGCCTGGGCAACAAGAGCGAAACTCCATCTCAAAGAAAAATATATTTCTATATGAGAAATTGTGAATCGTGTGCCATTCTCTGAACCTAATACCCGCAGAGCATTGTTGAGGGTTAGATGTTATCCGTGCTTGCAGTAGGTGCATCATAGGAAAGAAACCACAAAATTATGCAATCAGTATATTATATAGGACTGTTGGTGATCTGCTCACCCTCCATTCTGGATATACAGAAGTGGATATGTGTGTGAGAGAGGATGAGAGAGAGAGAGAGAGAAGGAGAGAGAGAGAGATTATCTTCAGCTCAGAACATAAGCAAATCTCCCTTGAAGGGAAGGCTAGGTCTTTACGCTTTATCTTGACTATCTCAGTACATCGTCGAGGAGGGTAATGTCTCTACACTTTACTATCCTATAATGTTTCCTTATAAAAATATCCTTCACTTGGCTACAAATATCTTTGCTCAGAGGACCTAGAACATATATAAATATGAGATATTTGTAAATAATTTTCTCCAAATAGGTATTATATTTTATATATCTATTTTACAAATTCAGAATGTTAATATTTGTATCATATTAAAATAATAATCATCTTTAATAAGCATGGAATTGCAAATCAGAGGTGAAATTTGCAATATTTAGTTAATCTGTTTCAAATTTATTTTTACATTTTATTGTGATTACTATTTACAGAAAATTATTTATAGAGCTAAATGCCAGTAGCAATAGTTTTTAAAGCCTAACTTGGCCCTAAGCTTGCAGTCCTCAGCTATTCTTCCAAAATCCCCTGAGGAAAAAAAGTAGGAAATTTCTATTTAAAATGAAATTATATAGCCCGGCGCTGCGTGGCTCAAGGCCTGTAATCGGCCAGCACTTTGGGAGGGCCTGAAGACCGGAGGATTACGAGGTCAGGAGAGTCGAGACGGACCCATCCCTGGGCTAACACGGTGAACACCCCGTGCTCGTACTAAAAATACAAAAACTAGGCCGGGCGAGGTGGCGGGCGGCCTGTAGTCCGCTCGTCCGGAGGCTGAGGGCGGAGACTGGGCGTAAACATGGGAGGCGAGCTTGGCAGTGAGCGTGCCTGAGATGTGGGCACCTTGCACTCAGCCCGTCGGGCGCGAAGAGCAAGACTGGGGGCCAGACTTTTCATGAGACTGTCTGAGGGTGGGCTGGCGGGAGGGAGCGCCGGTCCTCAAAAAAAAAAAAAAAAAAAAAAAGAAAAAAGAAATTACAACATATGTGAACAGTGTTCAAAATTCTTGTCCTAAATATAAATATTAAACAAAAGATATTCAAAACTGCAAAAAAAAAAAAAAAAAAAAGCACTGAGACTTTGTGTGCATGAGAGTACTCACAAAACAGAAATTCCTAAATCTAGTCTAGTAATTGGGTATAGCACAGTATATATTCTCTGTACCACAGCATTTGTTAATCAACTTCAAAGAAACAACAAGTCAAGGATCTGTACTTAAAAATGAAAAGTTATGAGTTTCTATTGTATTTGTAATAAAGAAGCTAATGATAAATCTCTGATATAACCTTTCCTAAGGGGAACCAACCAGCTACCTGGTTAATAGTTGTATATTGGATGCCTTTCTGCATGGATGGACAACAACTTATCCTCATTAGAATTGTCGTTTACTTTGTATATGGATTTATTTCCCTGTTCACTGTGCTTCTGCATCACCACGAGAATCACTGTAATTCTTATTGTTTTGTGGGTCATGACCATATCTAAGTTGCTTTTAAAATTATTATCTTCTTCTAAATCTATCCTGTTAATAAGCGAGGCTTACACAGGTACATAGAGTTTTGTAAAACAACATCAACATTTTGTTCCTCCACCTTGTCTTTACAAGCCAGTAATTTTTGTTTCTAAGTTGGTTTTCAAAATTCTCCCATTTAATCATTATCTTTACTGTAATGAGCTGACCATAACTGACAAGAGTATACCAATTATCTCAGCAGCATTGTGGAGAAAGAGACTATTATCTCCTTTCTTTTGATGAGACACTTATGTCAATGAAATGGGAAATCATAGCAGCTTTATTTGCTGGGAGAATATATTGCAAACTCTGCACTAATGTGCTGTCATAAGGATTTCAGAAATCTGATATCTTTAGGACCTAAGCTGAATTAAAAAATCATCTGTTTGTTCTTCATTTTTTCCTTATGCAAATATGGTAATACATTATTGCATTTATTTATTGATGCAAATTGCTGCATAACAAACTTCTTCAAAAAATAGTTGCTTAAAAGAAAAATTGTATTACTTCTCTAAATACTCTAGGCTGGCTGAGTACCTAGATATTTAGTCTCTGTTAGCCTCGCTTGAAGTCTCTCAAACAATTCAATCCACATCTTGGCTGGGGCTGAAACATCTAAAAACTACTCCACCCACAAGTCGAGAGCTGTAGTCCTTTTTTGTGTGGCCTCTCTTCTAGTAAGATACCTGGAGTTCTTAATGGAGTAGCTCTGAAAGTAAGAAATAGAAGCTACTGCTTCACTGTCTAGGCTCAGAAATCTCAGAATGTCAACTGAACAGCATTATGTTGTTCAAAAACAGATTTAAAAATGAGAAATAGCTTACTCATAGATGGGGAGGAAACTGCTCTCCTTGTTTATTTTGGTAGGGAGGTGGTAGTTTTAGAAACTGTCTGCCAAATGTGCCTTGCTAAATTTACATTCAAATAGCACTAGACAAAAATAAAATTCAAAGAAGAATGGATTTCAGGGTTTTGTGTACTTCTTTGGTCCTAACAGTAATTAAGTAATAAGGTGTGTATGGAGTTGCTGTCCATTACAAAGAAGAGCAGAACTTTGGAAATATTATAATGTGGTGCTCTAATATCCCCTGTAGTCAGAGAAGGTTGAAAACATTCAATGTTTACAGATACGATTCAGTTTCTATAATCTCATAGATATTTATCTCAATAGTAATAATTTTCCCATTAAGATGTACTTTCTTCCTGGGCTCGTGGAGCACTTGGCTGGGCAATAAACTGTTCATTCCCCTTTGCACTTACTAATTTCATGTGTCTAAATTTGCTGTGTGAGTATAAGTGCTGGGTCCAATATCCATCTAACTTGCCTAACAGTACATTCATTAGCCTATATCTCCTCTTTCCCTTCTGTGTTAACTGCAATGGTGATTTAACAGAAATCTTTGTTTTTGGTTTTTGTTTGTTTTGTTTTGACAATTTAGACAGGTCTAATGACAAAAGGTAGATGGAGCAACAAGAAGGAAGAAGCCAGGATCCCTGAATCCTGCAGAGCACAGTAGGCTTCTGGGTCAGAGGAGCAGAGCTTTTAATTGACAGAGTCATTCTTAGGTTTTTTGGTCGTTGGTGGTTTATCCTCAGCCCACTCCATTTTAGTTAAGTTTGGTAGGGTGTTTAGTCTTTCCACAACTAAAACAAAATTATACCACAATTTTTATTAATTAGTAGAATCAATCTCATTTGAAGTCACTATAAATTTAAGATAATTATTGCCATTGAGAACACACATAAAAATATGAATTATTGAAACTGAAAAGTATGTACAGATTAAAGAATAAAATAAATAAAGATGTTATTTCTTACTTTTAAAATTTATTTTAGAAAGCCTTTTATTTTCAGTCTTGTAAAGTTCATGCACTTGATTTTTTAATTATAAGTAAGCTAATTATAGTAAGAAATAAGAACATGTAAATGTGCAGACATTTATTAAATGTACACCAGAGTCTCTTTTACTGTAAAATAATTAATAAATTACTGATAATTTCAAAATTCCATGAAAGTGAATAATAGAAAATAAAAAGAGAAGACACTGGATATCATTCAATGGAGACACTTTTTCAGAGAGTTGTCCATGTCTAACTCAATCAATCTCATTGTTAAACAGTGAAAAAAGAGTCAGGTTATCATATGGTACTCACACTCAGATAAATATATTTCAATAAAAGCAATAGTAACATAATGACTTAATATAACTTTTTTTGTTTTACAATATTTGCTTTACTCATTGTTCTTATGTATTGCATATGTATGTTATAAATTGTAATATATAGAGGTATATATCTATTTCTTTTGATGTATGTCTGCATATATGTATGTATGAATGTGTGTATGTATCTATTATTTATCTCTCTTTCTTTGTCTATTCAACTATCCATGCAGCTACCTAGCTATCTAGCTATACATGCACAAACATAAACATAGGAAGATGAAATTTTCCTTTCAGAAAATCTCATATCTATCTGTGGTATTCAGAAATTTTACTGTGTTAAATCCAAGTGCTTTTCATTTGTCAATTATTTTAAATTTTTCAATTTGAGAACTCGTGTTTTTCAGCAATTGGCTTTTCTCATATTGCCTCTTAACTATTTCTTTTTTTGTCTACTTCAAGGTGTACTCTTTGTACAATGCTAAATTTTAGACGTCTAAACTTTATCTTTATTTTCCATTCCTTATATATTTGTACTGTATTTGGTGGTATCCTCTAAATTTGTCTTAATTTATTTATACAGTTTTCATGTATGCATTTTGTCCTTTTGAAAATAAATGCAATTATCTCCAAAATTGGTTCTTGACTTGTGATATGTTTTGTCTCTTTGTCCCCACTCAAATCTCACTTTGAATTATAAGCCCAAGGGTTGGAGGTGGGGCCTGGCGGGGGGTGATGGAATCACGGCAGTGGCTTCTAATGGTTTAGCACTATCCCCCTGGTGCTGTCTTGTGATAGAGTTCTCACAAAAGATCTGGCTGTTTGAAAGTGTGTAGCACCTCCCGTTTTGTTCTCTCTCCTGCTCCACCATACGAAGATGTGCCTGCTTCCCCTTAACCTTCTGTCATGTTTGTAAGTTTCCGAGGCCTCCCCAGATATGCTTCCTGTACCACCCGTGGAACTGTCAGTCAGTTAAAACTCTTTAAACCTCTTTCCTTCATAAATTACCCAGTCTCAGGTAGTTTTTCATGGCAGTGCGAGAATGGACTAATACAACTTGTATTTTTGGTCTTATTATTAAAACACTTGTTTATAATTGTTTTAGTTGATTTGTTCCTCTGTAACATAATACCAAAGACTGAGTAATTAATAAATAATATATACCTATTTCTTCCAGTTCTGGAGACTGAGAAGTCCAAGATCAAGGCATCAGCAGATTTGGTCTCTGGAGGGCTGCTTCCTGTTTCAAAGATAGCACTTTGTTGCTGCATCCTCCAGTGGGTATGAATGATGTGTCCTCACATGGTGGAAAGAAAGGGAGGGACAAACTTTCCCCATCAAGTATTTTTTTTGTTTTTGGTATTTTTAGTAGAGATGCACTTTCTCCATGTTGGTCAGGCTGGTCTCGAACTCCCGGCCTCAGGTGATCCGTCCACCTCAGCCTCCCAAAATGCTGGGATTACAGACATGAGCCACTGCACCCAGCCCTGTCAAGCCTTTTTATAAGTCCCTAATTGATTTACGAGGACAGAACCCTCATGGCCTAATCACTTGCCAGGGCCCCCCCACATCTTCATACTGTTGTATCGGGGATTGGGTGTCAACATGAATTCTTCAGAGGACACAAACATTCAAACAGTAGCAGTTAAAACTCACATTTTTATTCATAAATAATACAATTATTTGCATTATAGTCTTTTCATATTGCTTTATTATTGCTAGCCATTCTAATGTCAGTTTTTTTGGTTTGTTGAGTATATTATTTCTAATTATGTTGGCTTTCCTCATGTAGTTTGAAATACTTCATTTTAAAGTCATCTTATACAGAAGGCATCTTTTGCTTGATCTTGTGCACTTTCATGTGTCCCATCTTGGCTCAAGCTTCCTGTCTAAGCTCTCTGTCTATTGTTTTAGGGAACAGGATCACTATTATATTTAGGTGACATGGTGTTGACCCACCCTTCCAAATTGTGGACAAACAGCTCTACCCAGGCTGTGGTCCTTTTGGGAAAGCAGAGTTGTTCTAAATGCCCACTTCACAGACAGCATCTTCTTAGCTATAGACATGGTCAGATAGTAAGGCTCCAGTCTTGAAATCTGAGCTTTATAGTCTACCTCTTTTCCCTCAGTGTCTTATGTATGGATTCACTATATTCCCTGTGGAATATTGTGCATTTTGGTGCGCTGCCTTTCTTAAAGTTATATTTATATTTTTATTTTGTCCTTATTTCTAGATACTTTCTATATTCTAGTGTTTGTGTGTGTGTGTGTGTGTCTATGTGTGCGTGTGTGTCTGTGTGTGTGTGTCTTTTCTATGGTTTTCAGCACAAAGAGTAATTTTCAACATGTTTTTAAGATTTCATCTTAAATAAATTATTCATATTTTAGTCATGTTCACACTTTTATTCTTTTTGAGGACTATCAAAATATATGTTCAAACCCCTTGTAGGAACTGTAGATATCTAGAGCACACAGCTTTACCAATAGGAATCTAATACTTCTCAGTTGTAACCTCAGGTCAAAGTCTAACAATTTTCAGTGTTCCAAAGGGGAATATTACAAATATAAGCCATATGCTAATAAATATAACACTGGCTTTCATTTCGCTACTGTTGCAGACCCTTCCTTTTTGCCGATAATTGAATCCTGTGTGCTGCTCCTGGCCACAGTGTAATTATTGATCACCGGAGAGTTATGATATGTAACATAAGGCTATAAATAAAACACTATGATTTGCTATGCAGGTATATTTTACTTTCATTCTGTATTATAATAATTGGTTCAGGTTCTCAATTTGAGGTCTTAAAAGTTATTAATAAAATCTATAGTGCCTGAACAAATTTTCCCCTCATTATAAATTGGTACAGCATTGACACAAGGCTGCTACAATAACTAGATATTAGCTTAAAGCAGCATCTCAGGCAAAATGTTCCAAGTAATATGAGAAACTAATTTCTTCTGCTTGCACAGGGTGTTCTTAATGGAGGAAACCTGAAAATATGATTTTGAGTGAAAAATCAAAATTTTATGTTATAAAAAGATCTACTTGAATCTTCTTTATTGGGGAAAAAACCCTGAGGTTGTGCTGCATTTGTAACGGATATTTACATCACTGTCGGTTCCTGTTAGCAATGTAGCTAAATGATTTATCACAGCTATGGAAGCATTCATCTCCACAGGTTTTCTAACAGAGTATGGAAAGGCATGCAAGCCAAAGTGAATCTTTATGACATAAGTCAGTGTGCACGTGTTTGGTAGCGTATGTGATTAATATCTTAAAGATATATATCCAAGACACTTCTCTACACTAGCCAAAGTAAATCTAAACCTGTTAAACGCCTTTTGGAAGGACTATAGTTGTGCGGGCATGTGTATTTACACACATGTGTGCACATGCGTGTCTCAGATATTCTTAAGGTAGTTCTCTTGACTTTTCAAGGCAATAACTTCTTATTTCCTTTAGTTTTCTAAAACATTAAATGAGAATTACCAGTATGGTGAGAAATGTGAGATATGTAGCTTTCTCTTTCTTCATGCTGTTGAGAAACAAAATTATTCTCTTGTGTTGAACATAGAAAAATCAGTGTGTGGGAAAGGAAGAACTAATATGTCCAAGGTAGGTTGGATTCATTAGAGGGAATTCACTTGGGTTGTGAGGATTTCAAGGTGGTAAACAGTTTTATGCAGATCCATAGGAAAGTCCTGATCAAAATTCCTTTGACGTTTTACCAACATCGTGATATTTTCTAAGGCGTATAATGAGGTTACCAAAAGTCCAGAAGAAATACATTCTTAATATTTCTTTAGTCCATCTACCACTTATTCCTGTGTCAAAGACAAATCTGGTATGGCATATGTACTCCTCTAAGATTCCTTCACACTTCCAAATACATGCTATATTTATATTCATGCTGTGACATTTTCTTTAAAACATGTCTGAGAAACTTTTTTCCTTTCAACCACATTGCCTACACATTTGATAGTTATCCCAGTGAAAATCATGGTAAATATTTAACCCAGTGATCCCCAAATTCTACTCTGTGGATTGTTGACTAGCTGACCATGGAGTGATAATCACATAAGAATACTAGCTACAGTACAGATATTTTTCTTATGCTACTCTAGATATTCTTGCTCCATCCTCAGAAATACAGATTTTTTTCCCACAGATATGTACAACCACCAGTGCAGATTTAGAATATTTTCATCATTCCCCAAAGAAACTCTATATTATTTAGCCATTACCTGCCCTACTACCACCTGTAGCCCTAAGCAACCCATAATCTGCTTTTTGTCTCCATAGATTTTCCTATTCGATACTTTTATACAAGTCACATAATATGTCATTTTATATGAATCGCATAATAAGTTATTTTTGGTTACTAGTTCTTTCCTGAGTAAAATATTGTCATGTTCCTTCCATATTGTAGGATATATCAGAATTTCATTCATTTTATGGCTGAATAATATTAGATTGTGTAAATGTACCACATTTAGCATGCTTATGCAATCATTGATGTACATTCAGATTGTTCCCAACTTTTGACCATGACGAATAATCCTGCTATGAACATTCATGACCAGGTTTTGTATAAATAAGTTTTCCTTTCTGCTGAGTATATAGTTTGGAGAGGAATTCCTAGTTCATGTAACTCTATGTTTAATCATTTGGCAACTGTGGAACTGTTTTCTAAGATAGTTGCAACATTTTACATTTCCGCCAGTGGTGTACAGGAATTCAAATTTCTTCACATCCTTGCCAATACTATTATTTGACTCACTAATCCTAGCCATCTTAGTGTGTGTGAGATAGTATCTGATAAGTAATGATGTTGAGAACCTCTGCATTTGCTTATTGGTAATTTGTATATCTCCTTTGGAATAATCTTTCAGATCCTTTGTCTATTTTTAAATTTTTATATTATTGAATCATATGAGTCCTTTGTATATTCCAGATACAAATCTCCTGTGACATATATGATTGCACATATTTTCTTCCTTTAATGTATTGTCTTTTAATTTTTTTGAAAATTTCAACTGAATACAAAGTTAAAGTATATACACTTTTGCAGCAAATTATAAAGAGACAAAATTAAATAAAATGAACAGTAATATAAAAATCAAATGTGAAGTATAAAATAGATACACAGTATTGCACAAATATTTATTGAACAGAAATTTTAAAAATCGATTTAAATGAGAGGACTTATGCACATTGATTGAAAATTCTTTTCATTTCTAAGTCAATCTTTGTATTTTATGCAAATTGCAAAAGTAATTTTTGATAGAAATTAAATAAGTAACTTAAAACACTATGCAAAACTCAAAACACAGAGAATCCTCAATACACTCTTGAAGAAGAACATGTTAGAAGAAATATTCTCCCAGGTACCTAAAGTTATAAAAACATTGTAATTAAGATACTGTGATATATACAAAGGATAAACACATAGGCCAATGAACATAAATTGCCCAATCCTACATGGACGCTTGACTTTGACAAAGGACACTAAACATCCATGAGGAAAAACAAAAGAAAAAAGAAAAAGGAAAACCTGTCCAACATAATGTACTGTATTATATTAAAAAGAAAAAATATATAAAGAAAAAATATGAAACAGATTTGAGTCCAGCTCACATCACACTATAAAACATAAACTAAAATAAATGTTAGGTGGATAGTAGAATAAAATATAAAAAGTAATATAACAGAGTATTGAGAAGATAATAGGAAAGCATATTCTGATGTTAGGGTAGGAAATGATATTTTAAGCACAACAGTAAAAAAAACTACTAAGAAATTTGATTAATTGAACTACACTAAACTTAAGGGTTTTTATTGATCAAAAGACCTAATTAAGATAGTAAAAGGCAAACCTTGTAGCTGAAGATATTTCCAACCTTTACCTCTGAAAAGGGCTCATATCCATAATTTAAAATAACTACTAAGTATTAAAATTAAAATGCAATCTTAAAAATATGCATAGATTCAGCTTAACATAGAAAATGGCCAAATAGTTAACATTTTAAAAGTTCTTAAACTCATTATATATCAAGTAAATGCAAATTTGAAAATGAGATACCACAACAGTAACAATGGCTGTGATGAGGAGTAATGAGAACTCTCATTCATTTCTTTTGTAATATGAATTGATACCGCTGCCTTAGGAATCATTTTGGTAGTAAGAGACATGCATAAGAATGTTCAGAGCACTATTACTCATAAAGCTCAAAATGTAAAGGGAATATATAAACATATTTTGACATATTTAAAAAATGGAATATTTCACAGCAATGAAAATTAATGAACTATTGGTATATGAAGCAACGTCATGAATTATTCTAACATTGTTAAAATAATTCTGATATAATATGCTTATACTTTGAACTTATATGAAGTTTAAATTCTGGCATTATTATAATGTAGCTATCCAGTTGAAAGTCTTGATACTGGGTACTTTGGATGAGAGGAACAAAAGACAATGATTTTCAGGGAGCACAAAGAAGGCACATAGGATACCAGTATTTTTTCTATATTTCGTCATGTAATCTATATATATTGGTGTGTTTTATATTAAACAGTTTTAAAATCCACATACTGCCTGGAAAAGACTAATTGTTTTGTCGCTATGATAACAAGTAACCACCAGATTCTGTTTTAATTGTGTTTAATTGATTGGTGACAACTTGACTCAGTTTAATCAATGGGAACATTGAGCCAATAACATAATTCTAAAAGTGAACCTCTCAGTGATAGTCTCACACTTTTGTGAGCCAATCAGCGACAGCCTCCCTGCAGTGAGTGCAATGCCAACCAATCAATAGTTTTACCTGAATAATCACACTTCCACAATATACATTCATCAAAACTCTCCTCTAAAAGGCCAACAGTCCCTCTGCTCCTTGATTCTTGCTTCTCTAAGCCCTATATTTTATTAGACTCCTGCTTTGTCCAGAGAGGGGCAACAAATAAGCATACCTCTTTCCTACTTCAGTATGCAATGCATTCACTCTTTATTTCCTCTATTGCTACTGCATTATTTTCTCTCCTCTTTCAGTAATAAGGTTGATAATTTATTAAGAACACTTAAGATTTCTGCACTTTGTAGGGATGTATATTTCAATAAATGTTTGTAAGATGAAAACCGTCTTTTAAAATTCTGCGAGCTTGCCAGGAAAAGCTAAGGAACTCACTGTAAAGAGCACCTCAGCACAGTCCAAAACTACAGGAAGCTTTCGATAATGAAGGGTGAAGTTGCATACAACATTGATTTCATATATTCTGCCAACATATTTTCTGTTAACTAAAGCAAGTTTCTCTCAGGGAAGGTTTGTTGAGAGCTGGAGATAGTAAGCGTAAGCAAAAGTTTTTTTTTTTTTTTTTAAAAAACACTTGAAACGAATGGCCTAATAAAGTAGCCTTCCTTATTAAGGGTCATTCCTTATTTGTCCTTCATGGTTGTGGTAGCTGGTGTCCACTGTCCAAAAGGGTATGTATTAAAACACCGCCTTAGGATATAATTACATATGCAGGGGACTTCCGGTGTGGCCCACTTTTTTTTTTTTTTTTTTTTTTTTTTTTTTTTGTGAACCAGAAGCCCTCCTTGTCACACAGGAGTGGCAGGATCTTGGCTCACCGAAACCTCTGCCTCTAGCGTTCAAGAGATTCTCCTGCCTCAGCCTCCTGAGTAGCTGGGATTACAGGCATGCACCACACCTAGCTATTTTTTTATATTTTTTGTAGAGATGGGGTTTCAACATGTTGGCCAGGCTGACCTCAAGTGATCTGCCCGCCTCAGTCTCCCAAAGTGCTAGGATTAAAGCCGTGAGCCACTGTGCCTGACCCTGTGTGTAATTTCTTACTTAAAGTTGTCACAATCCTATCAGTTGCCAAAACTGAAAACCATATCCCCTCATCAATCACACACAGTCAGCCTATTCCTATCTGACTTTAAATTATGAATGTCTTTTAAATCTATTCTTTAATTTTAATTACACTGCCACCACCTGCATTTGAATTTATCATTATTTTATGACTGAAGTATAGCTCCAATCTTCCTGTTCCCAGTCTTCCATATACAACCATTTCAGTCCAGCAATAATCCCTTACATTGTAGTCAGTATTTTATTAAAACTGACACGTCACTCTTCTGCTTAAAATACATCATTTTTCTCCTTTGTGTAAGGTAAGATTTATTGAGGAAGGAATTAAAGTTGCTTATAACCTGGTTCATCTCTCTGCTCCTGCTGTATTTATCTCTATTTGTATAACATTTTGAAAGATAAACCAACGTATTAATCATTTCCTTTTATTAACTTTTATTTCATTTTAGTAACTGTGGCGGTTGCCCTGATATTGGAAATTTACATTTTTATTCACTTTAGGATTCACATCCCAGAAAGGGGTAGAACGGATTCCAATCTTGAGTTTTTATTTTCAAAACTTTGTTTCTTGTGAAGCAAAAATGTACACATACCTTCAGAAATAAACAATAGATTTAAAAGATACCTGGTGAATCAGACCAAAGTGGCTCACCTATAGAAACAGGACTACTTTGTAGTCTGAGAATAGGAAAAAAGGATCAGAAATAAATAAATTAAAATTTAGGTAGTCTAGGTCCCAAAAGCAAGAAGAATCATCAACTCTGTTCTTTTCTTTCTCAAAATTGAAAGAAAAGAACTCAAAGAAAAGAAATAGCAGAACTCCCAGATTTCTCTGTGCACACAGAGTTCCTGGGACCCAGAGAAATAAGAAGATACCAGATTAAAAAGGAGTTGCCTACTTTTTAGAATGAGACATTTCCTGTAATCCAGAACGTCCCAGAAGATGAAGAATGTTTTCACATAACTAGAAAAGTCAAGAAAACCTGACTTAGCCCTGATATCCACTACAAAAGTCACTTTAGCTCAATCTATGGGTCCTTTGACAAAATATGACAAGAATCAACATATTTTCAGAATGTGTCAGTGAGCACAGGAATCGACTCTGGTGAACAGAGGTCCCTGCCTGACTCATAGTCACTATATCAGCTCCTCAAAATTCGGGTCAATTCCTGTGAAAGGGAAGAAATTTAAAATTCAATTAAATTGTGTATCAGCAAAATAAGAATTGATAAGATAAATTAATTTAAATTATAGAAAAAATAAGATAAGTAGATCACTGTGTAAATTGAGCAGTACTTGTATATAACTTCCAAATATTTATGTGAGGTTAATCGATAAATATATCTGTAACTGAACAAAAAGATAAAATTTTAATATTCCTAGGAAGAGTAATTCAATAATGTCTGTTTATGCTACTAAAATATGAGGTATTTTATGACCACAGGATCCATATGTACTTTTTGTAGTATTTAATATACTGTATTCTATCAGTGACAGAAAGTCCTCAGATGTTTACTTAATTGTTCTCCCTATTTCGTAAATTCAGCAATAGTAAATAAAAAGTGAGAATAAGGTCAATGAAGATATTGTTTTTTTCAGACTTGAGAAAAGTCATTTATCTTTCTGTCAGAGCTTCATCTCTGCGTGACTACTTTTAAATACCTATCTTCTCTTTTGAAGCATACAATTTAAGAAAGTTTTTCAAAAGACAAATATGTGACATGCTTCAAAAGATTTTTTTAGTAGTAGCCAAATAATTTTTTAAAACAATTTGTATGGGTAGATAGCGATTATACATATCTGTGGGGTACATGTAATATTTTGATACAAGCATACAGTGTGTAATGATCAAATCTGAGTAACTGGGTAGCCCTCACCTCAAACATTATTATTTATTTGTGTTAGGAATATTCCAAATCTCCTAGCTACTTTTAAATATACAGTAAACCATTGTTAACTATATTATTCACACTGAAGCTTATCCCTTCACTGTAACAGTATTTTTGTACCCAATAGCCAAATCTTGCCTTTTACTTTCAAATGTATCAATGGAGTTATTACCTGTTGAAAGTTCAACTTTACAACTCTTTTTCTATTATGATTAGGGAGAAAAGGAAAGTAATGCATCGATCAGACATTGCGCTGGGCGGGGGTGGTGGTGGTTTCATCTGCCCGTTTTCTTTAATCATGGCAATCATCCTAGAAAGGAAATGTTATTTCAGTTTTATAGATGTGGACACCGAAACAGAACATTTAAGTAACTAGCCCAAAATCCACTATAAATGTTCCACTTCAAATTCTATTGTCTTTTCCCTCGGCATGCTGCTATGGAAATGCCTATAATTAAAATCAGGTTTTAAAATACAGGCACATGATAACAAAACTTGAAATTTTCTTTGTGTGTGAGACATGTTTCCCTTTTATTCTGAGATATCCTTTTGTATTATTTTTAACTTTTAAATTCAGGGGCACATGTGCAGGTTTGCTATATAGGTAAATTATATGTCACAAGGGTTTAGTGTATAGATTATTTCATCCCACAGGTAATAAGCATACCACCTGAATAAGCATAGTTTTTCAGTCCTCACTCTTCTCCCACTCTTGAATATTTCAGTCTATTAAAGTTTGAAAATATCATGCCTTTCATAAAATAAGTTATCATATATGATATTATTACAAGACATTTTAATATTTCATAGTAATATCATAAAATACACTAAATTATATGAAGACTACTAGAAATAGTCTTTCAAAATTTGTAAATTGTAAAAGATACAAATAGTATTTTACAAATAGTATTTTACAATTTGTAAAATATTTATGAAAAGGATTTCAATTTCTGATAATTAAAGTGTTTGACCATAACCTCATTGTAAACACAAAAGACACTTAGAAACTGTAATTCATTTGCTTGCTTTAAAGGCAATGACCAAGACTATGCTACTGCAAATAAGTGTGTTTAACAATAGATGAATCAAACTGAAATGCACATATCGTGAATTCACAATTCATTGAAAATATGTAAGTAGCACGTTAGAAGGCTTTTTTTTATCTCTAACACTTAATTTTAGAAACAATTTATAGAAGAGGTACTTAATATTTTTTAGATGTAATCTGATAAAAGTGTTAAACCATTTTCTCCAAAACATTCATATAATTTTGCGGGAGTATATGACATCATTTATGAACCACAGTCATCCAAAATAAAATCTGTTTGTCTAAAGTAGACATTTTTCTCCTCAAAATTGATTTATATATCAGCCTTTGAAAACAAATTATTGTCACAAAATTTTATAATAATCAATTATTTATTAAGTAGGTAATACATGTGCTTTTAATAATTAATATGTGTAAACTTAAAATTATGTGTAAATTTAGAATATGCATGCAACCGTAAATCCATAATACTTTATATAAACTAAAGACTACCAATCAATAACTTGCAAATCAATGGAAGTTTTTTCCTGATATCAGAAAACAAATCCATCCCCACTTCTTATATATTTCTAGTGTTAAAAAAAAAATTAAGCAAAATGGGAAAACTGTCAACACATGCCTCAATGGATTATCATGATCTCTATACTCATATAACTGACAGTTCAAAATCTGCATACATAATATAAGATTCCCAGAACTTTTTCTGGTGTCCTTTCTAATCACCAAAATTTCCCTCCTTTCCAGGTTAATCAATATTTAAAATTCTAAAATTGCAGTTTAGATTTGCCTTTATTTAAAAATAATAATAATTTATTCACCAACTTTATTTCATATCGGACTTATTTTGCCCAATACTATATTTGTATATTACATCAATGTTTTTGTACTTTCTACACTTTTATTTGTACATGCTGTTCTATTTTATGAATGAACACATAACAAGTTATTTCTTCATTCTACTGAAACCGGACTTCTTTTTCTGGACATTTAAATATTATAGTTATGGACATTCACAAATATGTTTTTTCATTCACATATGTATATGCCAATATAGATTATATGGAGAGTATATCTCAACCAAAAGAATACTCTATAACTTCAGTCATAGAATACTCAGATTTTTGATTTTTAACTTTGCAAAATGACTATATTTTTCAAAGGGTGTGCCAAGTTACATTTCCAACAGCAGTATTTGAGAGTTAGGTTTGTTTCACTCTCTTGATCAACATTTAAATTGTCAATATTTTTAATTTTGGTTGTTCTGCTGGGTCATAAAAGTATCTTACAGTATGTTTAGTGTATGTTTCACTGAGATAGAATGGTGTTGAAAACCTTTAAATGTATATATTCTTTTATGGTTGATAGCGCTTTCTTTTTTTTTAAATAAAATACCTACCCAGATATGTATATATACATACACACATAAACATATTCATATATGCACACATATGTATATTACATATACAAATATGCATATGTGTATATTGCATATACATACATATATACACAAACACACATATATGTATATCACTTATAAAACAACTAAAATACCTAGGACCCAGTAAAAGGACCCAATAATATTGGATTATAGTATATATATGTGTGTATATACATATATATGAATTGTGTGTATATATATGTGTGTATATGTATGTGTGTGTATGTTTGTGACTACAATATTACACATATATACATGCTAGTACCCAGAGTCATGTAAACAGAAGTCTTATTTAAGCCTTTGATTAGAAAATGTATATGTTAACAAAAGCTTTCAATATTAATGTTGTCTAATTTGCAACTGAATAATTCTTTACACCTCTTGTTTAAGATGCTCTTCCTATTTCAATGTTAGAGATACCACACTTACTACTTTCTGAAATCTTCAGAATTTTGCCTTTAGAATTTAGAAACACAATATATCTGGAAAGAAATGTTGCATTATTTTGAGGTAATAATAAGGACATTCAATTGAACCAGTACTATTTATTGAAAAGACTTCATTTTCCCATTTTGTTTTACAGTTTCATGTTTTCTTTAATCCAGTATTCCATACAGGATTCTATTTCTGGTATTTCTACAATGTTTATTGTTCTACTTGTCTAAATTCTGGACAATATCATAGGTTATTGTTACAGATTTATTATAATTTAATGTTATTTTCTTGCCTATTTCTGGATCTTTGTATTTTACACATATTTTAAATTAGCATTTTATTTGCCACGTATTTTGGACTAGGATTGCATTTAATATATAAAAGAAATTTGTGAGATTGACATGTTTATGGCACCAAATTTTCCAATTTACTATTGGAAATTGGAAGAGTTTTCCAACTGAAAGTTTTCATATTATCTAATCATCATTAATTTTCTCCCAGTGTTATTTTGTAAGTGTGGGTTTCTTACAAATCTTTTGAAGGCTTAGTCTAAGGCTTATGGTATTTGTGATAATATTATAAATATTGTAATTTTCCCATTTTAAAGATATATAACTGCATAAAATAAAATTAATCCCTGCATATTGACCTTTTGCAAAAAAAG
>NW_016821137.1:42138-65607 GCF_001698545.2 Rhinopithecus bieti
TATTTATTGAAAAGACTTCATTTTTCCCATTTTGTTTTTACAGTTTCATGTTTTTCTTTAATCCAGTATTCCATACAGGATTCTATTTCTGGTATTTCTACAATGTTTATTGTTCTACTTGTCTAAATTCTGGACAATATCATAGGTTATTGTTACAGATTTATTATAATTTAATGTTATTTTCTTGCCTATTTCTGGATCTTTGTATTTTTACACATATTTTAAATTAGCATTTTATTTGCCACGTATTTTTGGACTAGGATTGCATTTAATATATAAAAGAAATTTGTGAGATTGACATGTTTATGGCACCAAATTTTCCAATTTACTATTGGAAATTGGAAGAGTTTTCCAACTGAAAGTTTTCATATTATCTAATCATCATTAATTTTCTCCCAGTGTTATTTTTGTAAGTGTGGGTTTCTTACAAATCTTTTTGAAGGCTTAGTCTAAGGCTTATGGTATTTGTGATAATATTATAAATATTGTAATTTTTCCCATTTTAAAGATATATAACTGCATAAAAATAAAATTAATCCCTGCATATTGACCTTTTGCAAAAAAAGTACTCATATTACCTATACATTCTAATAATTTATCTATAGATACTTTGCAGTTACAAAGAAATAATGGTATTACACAGAGAAATACAGCATCAATAAATAAGGCACTTTTAGTTTTCTTTTGCTTTTTCATTCTTAATGTTAAGCTAATTTTGCACTCATAAAAGTATTATGATTAACTATTTTTTGTTTATATTATTGGTTTTTCTGCTGAATAATTTTTAGAAACTATGAAAACGATTTCCCTGTAATCTTCTTTTCTCTCATGCTGAACTCCTAATCAGAATTGTAAAGTATTCCTCTTAGTCTTCTGAAGATTGTCATAAATTTTGTTTAATTATTATCTGGAACTCACTCCTGAAGTTATGTGAGTCTGGAGATAGAGATGGAAAGAGAGATGGAGACAGGTAGAGAGAATTGTATGAGCTACAGATCTAATAGGGGATAATTTGGGTATTCTATATCTTGTTATTTTTATAAGTACTGTTTGGCATAAAGTTGTTCAAGTTATTCTCTTATTATTTATTAAATTCATATGATGTGTGATGATGACTATCTTCATTTATATAACTCTCCGTGCATTGAGTTTTAATCTTTATTCATTACTAAAACAGGATTTTAAAACAGCATGTTTACTCTGGCCGCATTTCATAAGTTATTTTATTTAACATTTTATTATAATTAAAGTGTTTTCTAAATACATTGTGATTTAATTAAGACATAGGTATTAGTTAGACATGTACTTCTTAATATTAAAGATAGTATTTGTAATTGGTTTCGACGTTATTCAGACTGTGGTTAGAGTACATACTGAGCAAGAATTAAAGGCTTTCCGTTTTTTTGAGATCTGTTTTGTGGTCTGTGTCACAGAGTCAAAAAATTTTCATTATTCCTTGTGCAATTGTAAAGCAAGTGCATCCCACATTTTGGGGTACAGTGATTTGTAATACTCATTCTGTGTATTTGGTATACCCTTATTGATTATTTCTATTTATTAACAGTTAAATCATGGACTTTGTGAATTTATATTATTTGCTTTTTACTTTCTCAATTGTCTCTTAATTTATACAATACAGTATTAGTAGGTGCATCCAGTTTAAATGGTTATATTTTCCTGATGAATTAAATATTTGTATTATTTTATTGAAATGGTGGTCTTTATCTTTCATTATATATTTGCATTAGGGTCTCAAATATCTTATATCATTATAGGAATGCTAATTCTCTTTCGGTTAGTGTGTATACATTCTATCTTTTTCTATCTTATTATACCAATATTACTGCACTTGAATAATTGAAATGTCTCATTTGTAAAGTGTGTATGTTTGTTATTTTACTTGAGAGTCTCTCTTCTAAATGTATTCATAAATTTGTATTTAATGTGTTTTAGTCATATATCATTTATTTTCTATTTACCCAGTCTGATCTATTCTCTTGCTCTCTTTTGGTCTTAGAGTTTTAAAATTATTATTATTATTTTTCCCTATGTATGAGCTTGATAGTTGTATTAGTCCATTTTCTCACTGCTGTGAACAACTGCCTGAGACTGAGACTGGGAAAGAGGTTTAATTGACTCACAGTTCCACATGGCTGGGGAGGCCTTAGCAAATTTACAGTGATGGCAGAAGATGAAGGGGAAGCAAGTACCTTCTTCACAAGGCAGCAAGAGAGAGAAGAAGGAAGGAGGAACTTCTAAACACTTATAAAAAATCCGATCTCATGAAAACTCACTCCCTACCACGAGAACAGCGTGGGGAAACCCTCTATTATCCATTCACCTTTCTCCCTCAACACATGGGGATTACATGTCTTTCCCTCGACACATGGAAATTACAATTTGAGATGAAATTTTTGGACAACACAGCCAAACCATATGAGAGGCAGATTTCTGCCTTGCTTTTCTTGGGATAATGAGTGAGTTCTCACAAGATCTGGTTGTTTAAAAGTGAGTAGCACTTCCCCCATTTTCTTTCTCTCTTTCTCTCCTGCTCTGCCATGTGAGGATATGCCTGCTCCCTCTTTGACTTCTGCTATGACTAAAAGTTTCCTGAGGCCTGCCCAGCCATGCTTCCTGCACAGCCTGTGGAACTGTGAACCAAATAAACCTCTTTCTTATAAATGACTCAGACTCGGGTAGTTATTTACAGCAATGCAAGAACAGACTAATACAAGGTCCCAAATCAAAGTGTAACTAGGTTTGGTTTCTCCTGAGACATTTCTTCTTATCTTTCAGTTGATTATCTTCTCTTTATTTTCTAGTAAAATATTGCCTCTGTGAGCTACATCCTGGTGTTTCTCTCTCTTATAAGAAGATGGTGGCTTATGATGTCATTTAATATTAACTCCCTCTTTAAAGGCTGGATTTCCAAATATAGTCACATTCTAAGGTATTGAGATTATGGCTCCAACATGAATTTTAACAAAGAAACAATTTAGTGCATGACAGATAGTTATAATTTCTCTTAATTTTTATTTGGCTAAATATATCTTTATTTCAATTTCATGATTGAGGGGATTTTCTTCAGTTAAGAATAGAATTGTATGTTTCCATTAATTTTAACTGTGATCTTTGAAGGCATTATGCCATGATCTTCTGAACTTCAGACTGCTTTTTTGCTGTTTTTCTTAGTTTTTTATCATTATTTTGAGAAGTTGGCAGTGGGTGTCATTGTTACATATTGCAAGATAATGCATTTTGGCTGCATTTTAATTATCTCCTTGTCTTTGGTTTTTGGTCACTTCAGTATGATGTGGCAATATGTACTTATCCCTTTATTTATCTGGGATCAGATTCATAGAACTTTTGAATATGAGTCTTAATGCTTTTTGAAATCAATTTTGGGATGATTTTAGTGGATATCTGTTCAATATGTCATGTGTTTTATTCTGTTTTCCTTTTCACTATTGAAATAAATTTTACTTATGTCATACTTTAACCCTCTATTCCTTAAATCTCTTATCCTTTCCTTTTGACTGTCTATGTTGTTAAACTTATTCATTATATATTTTCATTTTGTTTATTGCTTTTTCACTTCTTTACATCTGAAATTTTCATTTGGATTTCTCTTTATAAAGTTGAGTTAATAGTTACAATTTTGGCATTTGTTTTTATTTGTCCTGAGTGAATTTCTCCCCAACCCCCCCTTTTTTGTTCTTCTGTTTGAGTGGTTTGTTTGGTTGGCTTTTTTGCTTGCTTTCCATTTTTTACAAATACCATTTTATTTGAGTATTGTCTTATAGCTCTACTGTGGGTGAGTTGGGAGGAGTGAGGTTTAGACTATACATCAGTCTTACTCAGTTTGGGCTGTTATAACAAAGCACTACACACTGGGTGGCTTGTAAACAACAGAAACTTACTTCTCACTATCTAAAAGGTTGCCAATTTATTTAAAAATTGGATTATAACTATTTTATTTTAGGACTAAGTCAAATTAAATTGAAGAATTGTTTGCTCTCTCACTTTATTTTGTAAATTTCTTGTATTGAAACACCTATGTGGACTTTCAAAATATTTTCTGTACAAAATAAAATACAAATGCAAATTTTCATTTTGTACCAATATTAATTCTATAATTATTATAATTGTAATTATAATTAGAGATTAGAAATCTGAGAACAGGACACCAGCATGGTTGGGTAACAGTGAGGGTCTTTTGGTGGGTCACAAACTGCCAACCTCTCCTTGAATACTCACACAGAGGAAAGAGAGCAAGGTAGCTCTCTGACGTCATCTTATGAAGGCACCAACAGTATTCACTAGGGTAGCACTCTCATAACCTAATTACTTCCCAAACGTCCCACCTCCAAATACCATCACATTAGGATTAAGGTTTAAACATATGAATTTTGGGGGAACACATTTAGTCTATTGCAACATCTTTAACTTATCACAGAATACCTTCAAGTAATATTCAACTTCATCTAAAGTATAAGATATCTATAACTGGATACTTTTCTTTCCCTTCTCCTAGGCTTTCTGCTACCTTTGTCATACATTTACTTATTCAGATCTTACAAACCTTTTAACATGTTTTAGTTCATTCAGGCTGCTATAATAAAATGCCATAAACTATGTGGCTTATAAACAATGAAAATTCATTGCTAACAGTTCCGGAAGCTGAGAAGCACAATATTAATGTACAAGCAGATTTGGTTTCTGGTGATGGCCTGTTTCCTAACTCATAAAAGATGTATTCCTACTACTTCTTCACAAGGTGGAAGAGGCACACTAGCTGTTTGGAGTCTCTCTTATAAGAGCATTAATCCCCAAAATGAGGGTTCTAGCTAATTACTTCTCAAAGGCCTAACCTTCCAATACCATCATCATAGTGGTTAGTATTTTAACATATGAATTTTTGAGGTACAAATTCAGAGCACAGTATAACACATTATTATTATTATCATTATTATCATTGCCTAATGCCATCAGTTACCTTGTGGGGATACTTTAAAAGCATTTTATATTCATTGGTATGTCAATTTTAATTGGAATAATCAACTTTTAAAGCAAGAGTTAATAAACTACGTTTCTCAAGAGTAGAATAAGACTTAAGTTTTATAATTGGCATTTTGCTTCATATGTCTTTTAATAACATTACAAAACATTTGAAATATTCTTAAAGTATTGCTCAAATTTAATTAACAATATAAAATGTATGTAAAGTTTATTTAAAAATTGGATTATAACCATTTTATTATAGGGCTAAGTCATATTAAAATTTAAGACTGTTTCCTCATCATCACTTTATTTTTTGGTAAATTTCTTGTATTGAAACACCAATGTGGATTTCAAAATTTTTCTGTATAAAATAAAATACAAATGCAAATTTCTATTTTCACCAATAATAATTCTGCCAAATCAATCGTTATTTATAGCAAAGTAGATGAGAATTTGTTTCTCACAGTTTAACTCTTATTAGGAAACAAGAGTTTCTAAATTTCCTAATGTTCCAGGTTTAATTTTAGTAATTATGTTTATAGTTAAAATTAAGCAACTAATTTTCAGATTTATGGATACACACAGTATAAAGATTATCTAAAATAATATTCAAAAAATTATAGAATTATTGCTTTTAGCCCTCAACTTTTAATTAAACATAATTATAGTCTCAAATCTGCAAGGAACTTTGGCCTCATAAAAGTACACATTACAGTCAGTGTAAAATGGTAAAAAAAAAAAAAAAAAGGATACAAAATAGTTTCTCCTCTCTCAAGCATACATCCCCTCTCAAGCATACACACTGCTTGGTATTTACAATCATTGCTTCTTATTCCACAACTTAAAGTTAATTATGTAAAGTGGTGAAATGGCTTTACCAATGAAGATTAATATAACATTAAAATAAGCAGAAAACTAACCACCTCAGAGGATTTTGATAGTATACTACAAAATTATTTGTGTAGTTGAAAATCTCCTTTTCAATGTTGATTTCTTATACATGGAACATATCAGTTGTTATTTTATATAAATAGTGAATAGCAGATGAGCTACAGACATAAAATAATTAGATAATAAAAAAGCAAGATCAGGCATAGATACTATGTTTATCACTATCTCTATAAATCCTTAAAACACAAACATGATTAAGAATGTTCCGGGATGATTAATAATGTTTAAAAGTTTTAAGAATGACTAAGAATGTTTCATAATTAAAACTATTTAAAACAAATAAGCATTAAAGAGAAAAGAGATTAATTGTAATCCAACTTAAAATGTCACCTGCATTAAAAGAGGCTGAAAATAACTTTAGACTCATATAGTAATTAAATTTTAATATCCCTATTTAAAAACTCACTGTGAATAGTGTAAGGAGAAAATTTACAATGATAATACACTGCACAGGTGAAGGAAAATAAAGATATGGAGACAATTGAAATGTTGGCTCAGTTTTATAGGCACACATTTCAGCACATTTAGTAATATATTGTTAATATATTATTGATAACAAAATGTTCATATATAATTTCATAATATTAAGAAAAGTTAACCCATTTGAAAACGTTTTCACAGATTTTGTCTTATATTGACAAATATAAGGTAAACTTTACATAAAATTTAACAGTGCAAGGCTAGTATAAGCTTTCTCTCTAAGATTCGTTGTTTCCCTCAGGACACAAAAATGTGATTGCAAATATGTTGAGTAGTCTCATAACTATTATAAAATGAATCTTGAATATATTTATATTAGATTGTGTTACTACCAGATTATGTTAAATTAAGTATTGGTGGTATGCCCAGGACTATGTTGAAGCGTTAATACTGAGGGCATTGCCCTTTCCTCGAGAGGCTGGTAATTGGCAAGAAAGCCTATTTATACTTGGCTAAAGAGATAATAATAGAAAATAAAGTGCCAGTGGCAAGTTAATTTTCAAAATTGCTTTTATTCAAGTATTTATGCCTCCATAGTCTCTTGATATAGTTACATTACTTGACACCATTAACAACCCAATGGGCAAGTTATGCAGAAATTATTGTCCTCATCTTACATTTGAAGCAAGTTCCTTTATCTAGGTGAAGAATTACACAGTGACACAAACCTTAGGTTCTCAACTTGTAGTCCAACAAATTATCCAATCCATTTCATTTGCTGTATAGTGGTATACATTTCAGGGATACACAATATGGATATCAAAAATCAGTAGTTATGTCTTAACATCAGTGATTGGTTTAATTATACAGAAACTCATTTAGAGATATATAAAATTATTTTTCATTAGCTATTTCAAAACTAGTCAGTTTTGAAGCTCTTGTGGATGAAGTTGAGTGAACAACTCATCCTGATATCCCTAGGGTCTTTCCTAGTTTTAGCACTAAAATTCCTGTATCCTGGGAATCTTCTTAGTCCTAGATAAATCGAGATGTATTTCTTGAGACAATGGAAATATCCTTGTTTTGAAAGGAAAAGTACTACATGATGGATCCTTCCCTCCAGTTGAGACGGAATGTCACTCTTGTTGCCCAGGCTGGAGTGCAGTGGCACAACCTTAGCTCACTGCAAACTCCGCCTCCCAGGTTCAAGCGATTCTCCTGCCTCAGCCTCCCCAGTATCTAGGATTACAGGTGTGGGCCACCATGCCGGGCTAATTTTGTATTTTTGGTAGAGAAGGGATTTCTCCATGTTAGTCAGGCTGGTCTGGAACTCCCGACCTCAGGTGATTCTCCCACCTTGGCCTCTCAAAGTGCTGGGATTAGAGCGTAAGCCACTATGCCCAGCCTAAGCCCTGTTTTCTTAACTGTAAGGGCGAAGAGGAGAAGTGACATGAGGTCAGGATATGAAAGAAAATATTAAAAAGATGATAGAAAATACATTATTAAAATTTATGTCTTGAAACAGGAGAAAAATCCTGAGGAAACTTTATAGGTAGTGTTTTGTCTGGTTTAAAGGGCAGGAAAGGGACAAGAAGTTTTTGAGTGAGTCTAGAGAAAGGACAGGAAGAGAAAGCTTGACACAAGTTCAAAGAAATTATCAAAACAAGAAGAAAGCTTTAAAAAGATGTAAGTTTAGAAAATAACAGAAAAAATATATTTTTTTCTAATAGGCTCTCTTGCTGCAGTTGTTCAAATTTTATTCTAGCACATATGGAAGAAGGGTAAAGTCAGCAAATTAATTGCCTTTAGGATAAAGAAGACAGGTTTTTAGATAAGAATAAACAGATACATCTTTTATTATTGTGATGGATTTATCTTCCTATATTTTTACTAGATGTTTTTACCCAAGATTTTTACTTTTATTTACATTCATTCACTCTTATTCATTAAAATACTTTTATGAGAAGCTACAATATGTTACTTACTGTTGTAAATTCTAAAGATATAACAATAAGCAAAACACACAAAAAAGTTATGTGTTGCAAATTATATTTCTTGTAGGTGATTCAAAATACATAGCAATAGTTTCCTATTAATACTATAAAAATGATCATCAATTATTTTAGTACAACAAAACTTTTATTAATTTACAGTTTTGGAGCTTATAATTCCAACATATGTCTCACTAAGTTCAAATAAAAACATTGGCTGTGCAGCATTATTTTTCAGAATCCCAGGGCAAAACCAATTGTCTTGCCATTTCCAGCTTCTAACAGGAAAGCTGTTCACATTCACTGGATTATGCCCCCCTTTCATCTTCAAACCCAGCAACGTTCAATTCAATCTTTTACACATTGCATCACTCTGACATCTTAACAATTTTGCCTTCTTCTTTTGCTTTTAAAATAACCTTGTGATTGTATTGGGCCCACCCACAAAATTCAGGGTACACTCTTTATTTTAATGTCAGTTTATTCACAGCCTTAGATCCATCCGCAAGCTTAATTCTGCCTCATCATGCAACATAACACATTCTCACATTCCAGGGAATAACACATGGACACCTTTGGAGCATTATGACTCTTCCTATCACACAGCTAATAAGTATAGCATAGTAATTGTTAGACGGGAGTTAGTGTTTTGGCAAAATTTAAAAACAAGAAAGGAAGATAAAAGGTCATAGCGTGGCGAGGAGACACTATTTCAAAATAGGAAGACTTGAGAAGTCCTAAATGTAATATTTTTGGGAAAATATGAAAGAGAGAAAGGAAAGAGGGGCATGTATATTCTCATTAAAAGTGAAACAAGCAGTAGTAACAAGAAATGGAAAGGCTCTGATGCAGCTAGATACTAGACATGTTCAAGCATAGTAAGGAGGCCAATAAGGTAGAATTAAGTGAAAATACAGGAAGGTAATAGATATTGCAGGCAATGTGGTAATGGAGTATGAGAAGTGCAGATCATTTAATACATTGTAGAATTTGGGCTTTTGATTTAAAGAATATGGGAAGTCACTGGGTAATTTTAACATAATGTAATTTCTAAATTCTGTTCAAGAGATATATTTCAGAATAGATTATAGGATAAGTTTGGGAGCAATGAGGTTAGTTTGAAGTTTCTTGCTTAATCAGTTTGCAGATGATACTAACTTGGATCTGAGAAGTATGACAGAGATGGTGGGAAGATTCAGATTCTGTTTTCATTTTGAAGGTCAAGCCAACAGATTTTGCCAACAAAGTAGATACTATAGAATAAAATAAGAAAAGTCTGTTTAAGTTTTTTTGTCTCAAATAATAGAGGAGATATAATTGGAATTTTCTACTTTAGGATGTCAAGCAAAATAACAAACACAGAGGGACTGTCTAAAAGAAAATGATATTTATTTAGGAATAAGACATTGCAATGGGAATATGTGTGCCACAGTAAACCATGTGCATATTCAGGGAAGTAAAGGATGACAAAGTGTTTTTAAAGGTAAAATGAAGATAATTAATCATTGTTTAGAGATAATTTAGCTGGACAGGCAGTTGCCTGGTACATGTCTTTGCAGAAGTAATTTTTGGGTAAGAATATGATGAAATTTGTGCAAGGTTGCAGTATCCACAGAGTCTTGTGATACTTTTTGCTATCACACACGTATGCATGAGAATCCTATATTTATAACCTTCCCTGACTCTGTCAGTTTTGGTTTTTTTTTCTAATACAAGTCAACACAGTGACTCCATGTTAATTCTAACTACTTTCACATTTCCAAACACTTTTGATCGAGATCTTTCTCTGAAAGCATAACTGATTCATCATTCTATCATTAGGTTTTGAGGACTCCTGGTGCCAGGATGGACCTATCCCAGGTTGCTTACCTGGTCCTGTTAGAGATAGTGAATGGCAACTAGGAGTCAGTGTTGAAACCGTCTTAGCCACATTTGACAAACAAGCAATGTGTGAAGAGAACGGCTGTCAGGAACAGTCTGATAAGAGTTTATTATTTAGTTTTATTTTTATGTGTTATAGCCTTTTGTTATCTCAATGTGCTGAACCAATATTATTTTGTCAGGAGTTACACTTCTGCAAAAAGTTAACAAGTAACAGATGCAAAGTTTAAAAACAGAAAATATGAAGTAAAACTGTTAGCAATATGACAATTCCAATTTACACTATAGTTTTGAGTCATAAACTGAGACTTAAAAGCAGCCAATTAAAAAAAAATAACATACGCATTAAGAGGGTAAGAGTTTCAGTATAATATGGAGACTTGTTCTGACATCTTGGTAATAGCTGTTTTCAGCGTGGAAATATCAGCCCCTAATCCAGGGTTGAAGTTTTATTGTCTCTGGTTAAGGCATTGAGCAGTTTGGTGAACTTTTTTGTGTTTCCCACACATCAAACATGAGACTTCTTCCTTCAAATTTACCTTGTTTCAACTTATAGGTCTTCAGGAACAAAACTTTCCATTTATAGTAATTTTATGAAAGAAAGTTGGGTTGCAGGAATCTAGAATAATTCACAATGTATTCTAGTCTATACGTAAATAACAAGAACTCAAAAAGAATGCTCAGAGCTACACTGTACATACAATCATGTATAGTATAGTTTCTCTTTTGAAACCTTACTCTACGTTGATCACATAGAAATCTCACATTTGAAAACATCTGGATGCTAAAAAGCCAAACTGAGGCAGACTTTAGATTTTATTTACAGCCTTGAGGTTCCTGGGCCTATTGGAAAGTGACAACTTTTACTCACCGTAAGGCTGAGAGTCCTTGAAACCAGACATTGTATGCATATTCTCAAGTGTTATATTTCAGTCAAAGCTTTGGTGCCATAATCAATGTTTCCAACGTTTGGTACCGTAATCAATGTTACAATTGGAAACATTGATTATCCAATTATAAAGAGAGAGGTATACTGCTATGAGAGTTAATTTTAGTGAATTTATACAAAAAAAAACATATTGCCATATACAACAAGAATACTGACAAATAATTTCTGCATTTTGTAGAAATCAAGCAGAAAGAAAAAAAAAAATTTTCTGACCTTTGTTTACAAAAGTAAACCAAGTTGCATAAAGTATAGATAGCCATTAAAGAACATTTTCTTAAATCTAGGAAACAGAAGATTTAAGAACCAACAGTGCTTTAACTAAAACTCATAAAAACATTATCATCACCAGTTAATCTCTTGTAAATGTTTTTCTACCTAACCTTGATTAGCAGTTTTATGAACACTGTGTTTTCATTAGAATTTTGAAAAAAATTGTTTAATCTTAAAGTTACGAGAAATCTGCACTCAAGAGTGCTTGTTAGCATCATTTCAATGAATCTGATCGTAAACACTTTCAGAGAAGAGCTCAATGTAATAAGTACAAATGACAATAACTTAGAATAATTATTGTAAAAAATATGATGAAAGATTATTATCAGCAACCGACAAGGAAATTTAGTTATTTTTGTGGCTACAATAGTATTCAGAGTTATGACTGATGACTTACATATCTAAGAGTTTCATATAATTTTAGAATATTTAAATCAATTAAAAACCCATAAATGCATTAAAAGAAGATTTAATATCACTTATGATTTGACAATGATAACCATATGACTTACCAAAGAAGCCAAATTCTTTACTATCTCTACAAGATAATGTCCAACTAAAAAATACCAAAGTTAGTTATAGATCAGAAAGTTTTAATTAGAATTTTGATCCCAAGGAAGACTGTCAGAATGTCAAAATATTTGAAAAACTTGAACAAAACAGGATCACAAGTCATTGTGAAATAACAGTCGTTTATTTAATAAAAGTCATTGTGAAGCAATAGTCCTACGTGAAATAAATCATTCATTTAAGTGATAATCAGAAGTCTCCAACAGTCTTTCAAAAGAAAGCTACACAAATGTAAAAAAAAATTGTCTTTTCAAAGCTCAGTTTTCCTAAACAATAAAAAATGAATAAATACAACAAAGAAAACTATCTTGATAAAATGTAAAATCTGTTTTTTACACTGGTTATCAAAGGTAAAGAAAAACCTCCTGTAGTGGGATTGCTCTTCTTTGTAGAAAGCTCATTTAGATTACTTTGAGGGTAAGCCTAGTGAAAGGTACTTGAATTTGTCTAGGCACAGGAAGAATGTGTCCAAGGTTATAAGTATATATCACAACTTAAAGAAACATATATAAGAAAATGAATTTCTTGAGCAGGGGAATATATGGCTCTGAAAAAAAGTAAAACTACGTGACATCTCCTGGTAACATAGAAGAATTCAGACATATCCAGAAAAGCCAAGCATATAGAATCAAGTTAAACTGTAGGAAAACATTGCTTTTCTCTTCCTTTAAAATAATTATTTTAGTGGTAGGTCGTGACATTTTACTTAGAACCAGGGGAGAAATATTACATAAGCAGACGAAAAAGTTCAAAGTGAGTTATTATCACAGACTTTCTCAAGGAGAAAAATACCTGAAGGAAATGATGCATGACTTTCAAATCGTATACCACAAAATACTGCCAAAGCAGAACTTCTTTTATTTTATTGTAGGTTCAGGCATACATGTATAGGTGTTATAAAGGTAAGTTTGTGTCACAGGGGGTTTGTTTTACAGATTATTTCATCACCTGGTATTCAATAGTTATTTTTTTCTGTTCTTCTCCCTCCTCCACCCTTCACCCTCAGGTATGCCCCAGTGTATGTTGTTTCCCTCTATATGTCCATGCACTCTCATCATTTAGTTCCTGCTTATACTTGAGAACAAGTAGTATTTGATTTTCTATTCTTGTATTTGTTTGCAAAGGATAATGGCCTCCAACTCCATCCATGTTCCTACAACGGATATGATATTGTTCTTTATGGCTGCATAGTATTCCATAGTGTGTATGTAGCATATTTTCTTTGTTCAGCCTACCACTGATGGCAATTACATTCCTTTCATGTCTTTGCTATTGTGAATAGCATTGAAGTGAACATATGCATGCATGTGTCTTTATGATAGAATGGTTTATATTCCAAAGTTGAACTTCTGAAATACGAATTTGAGAAACTGTAAGAGGAAAAGTCTACTTCAAAACATTTCCATTCAAAAAATTACTATTTTGAATGGAAAGACAGCATTTCTAAACTGAAACTAGAAAAATTAAATTGATCTCAGGAAGAAATGTGGCAAACAAAATAAAACTGTCTGCAGGTTAGAAGATGGCAGCCAAAAAAAGTTTCAGAATTAAAAATTAAAACCTCTAGAAATATGTACTAAGAGCAAATCAATACTTTAAGAAAAATTTGTTGTTCTAATGTATGGGGACCATATTTTTAGTTTTGTATGCACATTTTAAACATCAAAGCTCAAATATTTAGAAAGAATTAGAAACAATTCCTTCCTATTATAATCAACTAGATCATACACAAGTTCTTTTAATAAATTCATCCTTCACCAACCTTTTTACAACTTACTGAGACTTCTGACAGCATGCTTATACTTTCTTCTATGTCCTATACCTCCTTATACTTAAATAACCAGTCATTTTACTTTAGGAACAAAATGTACCACACAAGGTTTTTTCCTCATACAAAATTATACTCTTTCTTATTAATCTATTGTCAAAAACACATTTTTATACCCATGACTAGCTTAACGTCTGTCTCTCCTTCTTACTAGTGCCTTTCTTTCTCTTAGGTTTCTATTTCTTTCCTAATTTTATATTTGGAAACAGCATTTAATAACATTTGAATTTAGTCAAAATTATTATTTTTCCTCAATCAAGAATAAGTTTTTATTCCTCTTTCGTACATTTTGTCATCATAAACTCTTGTTTGATACACTTTGTATATGGGATTATATATAATGGATTCTTAGTAACTATAATTTCCGGTGAAAACCTAGGAAGCAAGTAATTTTGAACCATCACTTATTAGTATTTTATAGATGAGAACCATTTTATAACTTTTAAAATAATATTTCTTCATAGCACAGTTTTACATGTATTAATAGACTCAAATAGTTATAGTCTTTCTTCAAAATTTAAGAAGCTAAGCACAAACATATGTTTGTTTAACAAATTGTTTTAGTATTATGTTTAACAAATTGTTTCAGTATTTTATCTTATTTGAAAATGGCCCAAACATTTAATGAGTATCTATTATTTAATTTAATATAGCTTTAAGACTTCACATTACATAGAAAGTTAATTTGTAAACATTTATCTCATTTATATTTAGCTAATTTAATTTTTAACAATTATGCTTAGACTACTTATAAAACTGAGATATTAGACAAAACTACTCATCTTTTCATTACGTTTTGTTAACTATTTTATAATCTATGGAATATAAGGTTGTTCAACTAAATAGGAATCTTAAATATGTACATATTTTGCCAACAAATCCAATGATCCACCTGTTTTCATTAAATCAACAATATTAGATTATTAAAGAATTGCATAAATAAAGATCATTCTGGTTTAGTCTGGGTTTGTAGTTTTATAAACTTTGTGTCAAATCCTGACACTTTTAAACATTTAATGAGAAAAACATAAAACTGTCTAAATGGGCATGACAGTAGGCCCAGCTACACAGTAGGCTGAGATGGTAAGATTGCTTGAGCCCAAGAGTTCGAGGCTAGCCTGAGCAATATAGCAATACCTTATTTCTTAAAATACAAAACAAAACAAAAAAACTGTCTGACCAATAAGTAAACCTGTGCAAAATGCATGCTGACTATTTTGAAGACATTTCTATTTTTATGTTACCGACTACATTACAACTATTTTATTTATCAAAGGTTTACTTAATTCATGTATAACTAAAAGAAATTTGAAACCCAGAGTCCCCATTCAGGAGCAGGTTGTTCAGTTTCCATGTAGTTGAGCGGTTTTGATTGGAGTTTCTTAGTCCTGAGTTCTAGTTTGAATTGCACTGTGGTCTGAGAGACAGTTTGTTATGAATTTCTGTTCTTTTACATTTGCTTGAGGAGTGCTTTACTTCCAATTTATGGTGGTCAATTTTGGAATAAGTGCGATGTGGTGCTGAGAAAAATGTAATATTCTGTTGATTTGGGGTGGAGAGTTCTATGATGTCTATTAGGTCCGCTTGGTGCAGGATGAAAGTTCAATTCCTGGATATCCTTGTTAACTTTCTGTCTCGTTGATCTGTCCAGTGGTTGACCAGCGAGTGGTTGAAGTCTCCATTATATTGTAATGGGAGTTCCTAAGTCTCTTTGTAAGTCTCTAAGGACTTGCCTTTATGAATCTGGGTGGCTCTTGTCCATCTGTGACAGACTGGATTAAGAAAAATGTGGTACATAATACACCATGGAATACTAAGGCAAGGCCCATAAAAAAGGATGAGTTTGCGTCCTTTGTAGGGACATGGATGCAGCTGGAAACCTCATTTCTTAGCAAACTATCACAAGAACAGAAAACCAAACAACGCATGTTCTCACTCATAGGTGGGAACTGAACAATGAGATCACTTGGACCCTCGGGAAGGGGAAACATCACGCACATGGGGGCCTATCATGGGGATGGGGAGGCAGGGGAGGAGGGAGGGATTGCATTGGGGATTATACATGAATATAAATGATGAATTGATGGGGTGCTGACGAGTTGATGGGTGGCAGCACAACCCACATGGCATAAGTATACATATGTAACAAACCTGCACGTTATGCACAGTACCCTAGAACTTAAAGTATAATAAAAATAAAAAAGAAAAAAGAAAATAATGAAAGGCATGCAGAAATAAACACATAAAAAAAAAAGAAATTTGAGTTAATTACTATATATTTTATGTGAACATTCATTTATTTAATCCAAGCTGAATAAACCATGTTTAGGGATTCCTGAATGTTTATGCTGGAGTTTACTATGTAGACACAATACACAATAAAATATATACATAGATTTAAACGCACTTGTATTAGACTGTCCTTGCACTGCTATAAAAAAGACCTGAGACTGGGTAATTTATAAAGAAAAGAGGTTTAATTGGCTCACAATTCTTTAAGTTGCACAGAAAGCTTGGTGACATCTGCCTGGCTTCTGGGGAGGCCTCAGGAAACTTACAATCATGGCAGAAGGCCACAAGGAAACCTGCACTTCACATGGCTGAAGGAGGAGGAAGAGAGAGAGAAGTGGGAGGTGCTACACACTTTTAAACAACCAGATCTCATGAGAACTCACTCACTATTGCCAGGACAGTAACAAGGGAAAGGGGAAGTTCTATACACTTTTAAACAATCAGATCTTATGAGAACTCACTCACTATTGCAAGGACAGTAATAAGGGAAATGATATTAAACCGTTCATGAGAAACTGTCCTCATGATCCAATTGCCTCCCACCAGGCCTCACCTCCCAATTTGTGAATTACAATTCAACGTGAGATTTGGTGGAGACACAGATCCAAACCACATCAAGACCTAAACATATATATACATACACAAAGATCTTGTAGCTTCCAATTTAGAATTTTAGTCATGGCACAGTAATACAACTCTCTTGTTTATAAAATACACTTGAATCCAAATTATATTTCTGATACAATGCGGCCTGTTCACAGGGCTATTTGCCCTACTAGGTAATCTAATGAAGACTATGAACCAAAATTTTGGGTATCGCAGTTTGAGTAAACCATAGCAGTTTGGTTTTAAAACAACATTTTTCAGTTTCAAATGAGTTTATGGTTAAGCTTTCAATGTTTACATTTTAACCAGGATTGGCTGATTTGTACATTTTTAAAAAATAAAATCTCCAAATGATCTTGAATTTGTAGTAACAAAATTATCTTTTGTTTGTTGATCTAGTTTGCTTGACTAGTCAATGCAGGTGGGCAAGTACTTTAGCAGGATTTTTTTCATATTTTTCTTTCTGTCTCCTTCATGGCAGAAAAAGGAATTTTATACTGGACAGCGGTATCTTAAGTCAGTGCTCTGAGTTCAAAATTTTGACCTGTGTCATCTAAGAGTCTAAATTCTATAAAATGTATCATTTATCTAGTTCTTTCCTTTTAGACTATCAATCATTTAATTAACTGTTCCATCACCTAAACAATTGCTAGTTAGAAAAACCTAAATTTACATTTCCAACAGTCATCTAGGTTGTTGGTTGCCATGTAGCTGTTATAATTGGTAAAGTCATATTTGAAACTTCTTTAAAATTTTAAAAACTAATCTTGACTAGAATACCATTGGTAGTGAGTTTTATCTCCACACCAGTAGAAAAGTCTGAAGCAGATTCAAAGTGTGCAGCAGAAAAACTAGAGCAATACAAAATATGTATACTCTACATACTAACTTTATAGTTGCAAGTTATTTTAGATAGTTTAAATAATAACCAAATGAACTCTGTTTGTGTTGATGTAATTTTCCCAGCAGTTAAAAAAATGTACACAAACGTTGGTCATAATATAGTCAACTGTATTCTCAGAAAACCTTGATATGCTTTAAGGTTTGAGAATCCTATTTGATTTCTTATTAATTTCTCAAGAGCAAAGGCCTTTACATCCTGACAGAGAATATCAGAAGTTTGAACCAGTTTTTGAAATGGTGATGACTGCCTTAGTGGCTTTTAATGAGTCATCCTGCACCCATTATTTTGGATGTTTATTTTCCTCTCGGAAGATTTTCAAAACAAGTCAGGGAAAAGAGCTAAACCATTTACAGACGAGCATAACTAAAACAAAATAAAACCAAAATAAGATTGTTCACAAAATATTAACTCAGACATACAGATACAACAAAATATTAAATTAGATGTGAAGGAAGAACCAAAAGGAAATTCCCTGGAAAAGCTAAGCTTCAGAGACAGTTGTAAATCCTACAGAAGCCAAATTACTCAAATCAGAAAAATACTTAATTAAAAAGGGTTTTTGTCCAAAAAAGGACAAAAACTCTCTTATCATTTCAGGAGGGAAGTAAGGCCCTTTATGAAAGGCAGCCCAATAACTAAACAAATCCCAAGTAAAATCAAAAAGCCTCTACCAAAGAAAGGAAGGTTCAGCTTGAGAAGTCTCACCAGCGCAGAAAAGGCAAGCTATGGAAGCAGAGAGCTCCAAGGGCTCAGGTGAATGCTGAACACCAGTTTCAAGAATTACTGATTTTTTCCAATAATGAACCTTTTTTTGGTTTCACTACTGGACATCATTTAGGTCATTTTAAATAACAGAGAGAGTCTCTCTGAAAGAAAATAATATTTATTTGGAAATAAAACATTGAAAAGAGAATATGTCTGCCATAGTAAACCAGGTGTGTGTTCTAGGAGGTAAAGGAAGACAAAGGTTTTTCGGGAATGCATAAGAAAGATTACATAATTGTTTTGAGATAATTATTATCTTTTGGGACAAGGGCGATCCCAGGTCAAGGCTGTGCAGGCAGTTGCTGGGCAGATGTCCTTGTAGAAGCATTTTTAAAATTTTTGCAATGTAAAAAGTTATTTTTTTGCAGTCTTTTTTGTTATCAGGCATGCACGCATAAGAATTCTCTCTTCACAGCCTCCCGTAGTTGTGTTTATCAGGGTGTGGATTTTTTTCAGCACGAGTTACTCCATTTTGATTCTGAAATTTTTCACAGGGGATATAAATGAAAATAAAAGTTGGGGTGTTAAAGATCAGGAATTTAATTGGGAACACGGTTTTATCGAAATGACTAATAGACTTTCAAGTAGAAGTACATGGTAAGTAGTTGAATATATCTGTCTAGAATACAAAGAAACGATTATAGTGACACATACAAATTGAGGGATTATTTGCATACAGATAATATTTAAAACCATGAAACTGAATTATTTATATATCACATATGAAATATATTTAACCAGTATTAAACTTTATTTCACCATATTCAGAGGTTCGAAATATGCATTAGTTTTTAAATATACTGATGGTGACTAATTCATCATTTAGAGAACGTGTAGAAGATGATCTTGGTGTTTTCTCCATCAATGTGTGTGTAGACAGAGAAGAAAGAGGATGTGACAGCTGCCATCTAGGGTATTTCAATGTTTTGTGGTTACATAGAAGAGAAGAAATAACACAGGAAATCGAGTGGTAGTAAGAGTAAAATAGGATGACAATTTCAAGAATATGGGTCTTGAAAGTCACAAGAGAGAAGGACGATCCTGTTAAACTGGTGTTTTCCTGAGAGGCCAAAGGAAATGAAGACTAAGAGAGCTAACCATTGTGTTTAGAAAATTTGCAGATCATTAGTGACCTAAAACAAATTCCTGGAGGGGTGACAGCAAAATCCTGACTGGACAAGTTGTAAGAGAAAATGGTTAGCAGAGGAATTGAGGAGAATACAGGTAAACAACTCTTCCAAAATAAATATTGAAATAGAAATATTGTGGTATCTGGCAGGGTATAAAACAGCAAAATAGTTTTTTAATGAGATAGATTATAGCATATTTTATATTTATTAACATTATTAATACAATTTGATAATACAAAAGGAAAATGGTGGAATAGCTGAAGTCATGTCTCAAACAGTCAAGAGAGAGAATTACGTATTGGAGAGTTTACCTTTAGGCAATTCGACCACACTATCCAGTGAGAAAGACATAAAATCAGCAAACAGAGATGTGATAAGTGATGTATACAGGGGTCCACAACCACCAGGCTGCAGACCGGTAATCAGTCCAAGACCTGTTAGGAAACAGACCACACAGCAGGTGGTGAGCAGCGGGCCAGTGAGCATTACCGTCTGTGCTCCCCCTTCTATCAGATCAGCCTGGCATCAGCTTCTCATGGGATGGTGAATACTACTGTGAAATGTGCATGCCAAAGATCTAGGTTGCCTATTCCTTATGAAAATCTAATTAATGTCTGATTATCTAAGGTGGAACAGTTTCATCCTAAAACCATCCCTTACCACTCCCCTGTCCTTGGAAAAATTGTCTTCCATTATCCCTGGTGCCAAAATGTTTGGGTATTGCTGATCTTTAAGTCTCTTATTGTTTCAATTATCTAAGTGAAGTAGGAAGCACAATCGTCTGCTGAGAAAGAGATCAAGTGTTGTTGATAATAGTTTGAACAGAAATAGAGCATTTTGGATTAATAAACAATTACTGAAAACTTTTCTTTCAATAGTTTTAAGAGCCACTTTGACAGGGTGTCAAGAAATACTCATTTATGGAATATGGACAAGAATTGAATTTATATACTATTTTATGTATAAAATTTTGTGTTATGAACACAGATGATATATATCAGCAATTTAGTGGCATGGGGCATTATATGTCCATGTCACAGTACATTGTATAGACAGGTGCTGGGATGTGAGTAAATTATATGGTATGTTATAGAGACTTGAAATTCCTACAGATGGTATAAGGTTTAAGGCAGGAAAGTAGTGTGATGAAGGCATCAAAGAAAATCTTATAAACTAAAAGTAAAGATGTTTTAAAATAATATAGTATGTTGTTCTTAGTCTCTGTGGATTGTAGATGAAAATGTGTAATTGTTTTGCAACTAAATTTGAGCCCTACTTCCAACAAGAATCAGGTTAGAGTGGTAGTTCACCCTTGTTGGTATAGTAGTGGTTTCCTTTGATTACAGTTTAGATCTTATTTGAGATTTTATGTAGTGCTAATTAAATTCTATTTTAAATGTTGATCATTTTGCAAATGTAACTCAAAGAAAAATTATAATTAAGATCAGCATAAACCAAGTTGATATATTTTAGACCTTTATTTTAAATCTCATAATATTAGTAGCTCTGAGTTGATTTTTTAAAATTTTTTTATTATTATTTTATTTTTATTTATTTTTTTCAGACACAGTTTCACTCTGCCATCCAGGTTGGAGTGCAGTGGCATGATTTTGGCTCAATGCAATGTCTGACTCCTGGGTTCAAGCAACTTTCATTCCTCAGCCTCCAGGTTACAAGTTTACATGGGTTTCGCCATGTTGGCCAGGCTAATCTCGAACTCTAGACCTCAAGTATTCTGCATGCCTCAGAGGCCTCCCAAAGTGCTGAGATTACAGGCATGAGCCACCACACCTGGCTGAAAAATTATTTTATGTCCTTGTAAAAATTATTTTACACATTTGTGTGAATTTTATTTACACAATAAATAAAAATTTGTAAAGTTCTATTACTTACATAGAATATATTTTGGAAAAAAATCCATTTTAAAATATAGGATTCTTTAGAGAACATTTAAAATACAGGATTCTTTAGAGAATTCTTTTAAGAATTTCATCTTCTGTAAAGAATAAGATCATATACATTTAAAAGAGATAGACATATATATTCTAGCCTAATCCCTTTAGATTGGGGTTGACAAATTTTTTTTCTGTAATGGGCCAGTTATTAAATATTTTTCATCTTGTGAGCCAAATAATCTCAGTCACAACTACTCAGTTTTGCCTGGTTGTACAAAAGCAGCCGCAGACTTGAAAGAATAAGCATAGCTGTGCTTTAATGAAGATTTATTAAAACACACACACACACACACACACACACACACACACACACACACACAAGCTCTTGGCCAGCCAGATTTAGTCCACAGACAGTGTTTGTTTACCCCTGATGTAGATTATTATATTTAGTATTATATATTAAGCCTGAAGAACATTTAAAAGAGAAGCAATCAATATCTTGTGCACATTTTTTAATTGGAAATTTCACATTAAAAATGGCAAGGGAGACAGGCATGGTAGCTAACAACTGTAAACCCAGCACTTTGAGAGGTGAGAGGATTGCTTGAGCTCAGAAGGTTGAGACCAGCCTGGGCAACATAGCCAGACCTCGTCTCTACTAAAAGTCAAAAAAAATTAGCCAGGCAGGGTGGCACACTTCTGTAGTCCTAGTTATTAAAAATTAGAAAATTAAAAATTAGAAAAAAAAGTAAGAGAATATCTGCCTATGGTGATGAATGGATATGGGATTTTTTCTGACATAAATCCAGAGGTAAGTGGCTGCCAGCCTTGGTTTAGCTGTGAAAGGCTCAAGTAGAATAGAGCTACGTTTTTTTTTTTTTAATATTGTTATGGTCTTTTCTTCATGGTCACTGGATAGTTTCTTCCTTCAAGCTATCATGTCTAACTTACAGGAAGAAAGGAAAAAGAAAAATATAACTATTTTCTAAAACTCCCTCCGTATGTGTAATATGCCTCTATGAACACATCTTTGCTACACAGCTATAGTTGACTGAAAAATGCCTAAGCGGAAGGGAATAGGGAATTAGAATTTTGTTACTCACTTGATACTATATACCACAACAAACAAGATTCAGGTGGGGAAGTATCATTAGGAGGAATAGGGAGGAATATTACCTGTTTTTATGAAAATGGCAATACTTTGGGTACTTTAAATTTTTTTTATTGAATTAGTTTGATATAAAGGAAAAACATCTCAAAGAAAATGTCCCATGAAATACTGAACACATGAAAATGTAGAGCTCTGGGAGGATAAAAGATACAATAGCAAAGCTGAGAATTGCAAGAATTAAGTTATGATAAAACAATATTACAAGATAAAATATATAGAAATGTAGAAGAATATAGAAGAAAATTTTCCAACACTTAGGGAATATTTTACACATAGGGGTTTACCCAAACAAGAAATGCTCACTTAGTAAAAAGATATGCTTGTTTTGTTTTCAATTTGTAGTTGTAAAAGTCTCTGACAACAAATTTTATTTAATTTGTCTAAAGATGTATTAACTAAAAAAAAAAAAAGTAAGATATTTGAACTATGTAGGTATGTTCGAGAATTCAAAGATTTCAAATTCACTGGATGAATTTTGAAGATTATTGTACCAGTATAAATGAAAACCCATAGCCTGAATAAGTGCAGAAAAAATGATAAGCATCATAATAAAATAGGGGAAGATTTGATTAACTATTTCATTCTTCCTTTTAATAGGCGAAGAAGGCTCTATTTTCTATACTTTTCTTGTCATTTATTATTAAAGTATATGTATATATATTAATTTATACTCACATTCAAAATTGAATTTTGTATTTGTAGGGTTTAAAAATCCTGTTGATCAAATGATCAACACTTAGTACAAAAGATATTAGAATGTTCTTTATAGTAAATGTAATTTATTTGAAAAAAAGACTTTTTTTTTCTCAGTCACCTGAGACACATTTAAGACTATCTCAATACAA
>NW_016821137.1:65723-85521 GCF_001698545.2 Rhinopithecus bieti
TAATTTATACTCACATTCAAAATTGAATTTTGTATTTGTAGGGTTTAAAATCCTGTTGATCAAATGATCAACACTTAGTACAAAAGATATTAGAATGTTCTTTATAGTAAATGTAATTTATTTGAAAAAAAGACTTTTTTTTTCTCAGTCACCTGAGACACATTTAAGACTATCTCAATACAACCTAGTCAATAACTTGCTATGACTATACTTTTAAATGCCTTCTCAGTTTTACTAAAGTTCTAAAGTGGCTAACTTGTCTTCCAAACTGAGGCCAGATTTTAGAGAATATCCTTCTGAATATTGTCCTACACAGCAGTATTCTATACATATTTGTTAATGTGTCAATCACCATGATATTGAACTTCTCTTTATACTTTGTTTCCATGTACATTGTATTATGTTTTTCACTGAGAAACATCTAGAAAAATCAAAATACTTAAAATGTCATTAATTTGTTTTTTTATGCAAAATTCTGAAGTGTTGATAATAATTCTTGGTATCAAAGCTAAACTATCTCAGCTTAGTATTTGTGGTCATGCACAATAAATTAAAATTGTTGTACCAGTTTTGTCCCTCCAAATCGCCAACACACACCCTCTTTAAAGGAAGAATTCATAATCCATATTCACTTTAAAATAAGCGTTACTCAAACTTTTCCCCCAACTTTAATAATTTGTCGTACATTTTATTTGAATTTCAATACCTATACATCTCATAACTGAAAAGCTCCATGTCCAAATAAGCACTTCTAATTTTCTTTTCTCTCTAAGCCCAAAAAGACTAGACATCTGTGAAATATGTTTTGGCATGTCAGGGTATCCTACCTGAATTAATATCTATTTTTTTATGTTTCCAATTGTTTATCAAATAGTTCCCAGAGGCAAATCATGCATTTGCTTTGTGTCCTATTCTATCAGTTTTCACAGAAAAATAATTGTGTTTAGCATGGTGGCACATGCTTGCAGTCCCAGCTACTCAGGAGCCTAAGCATGAGTTTAGAAGTTTGAGACTGCAGTGAGCTATAAACATGTCACTGCACTGCAGCCTGGCCAACACAGGAAGACCCTGCCTCTGAAACAAACCAAAAAAAAAAAAAAAAAAAGTAAAATGTTAAATGAATAATTTATAGTAAAAATTATATGAAAAATGTAATTTTGGCTAAATTCAATAATGAAAGTAATGTACAGACTTACAAAATTTCTACTCTATATGTTAACTTATATATAAATATCATTAGAAAGTGATTTTTCAGGTTTTTTTTCCAGTCATCTTTTTTTAATTCTCTGTTACTTCAGATTAGAGACCCATGTTAAGTGGCCAAACTGTGTTCTATACACTATTTGTATCACAGGCAGTAGTAAAGAATACTATAGATGTGAGTTCCTCATGAATATTTTATGATGTCTCTTCAATAACTCTCTTCCATCTTACATTCCCTGAGGGACCAGAATCAGGTTTCCTACCAGAGAAAGAAGAACTCATGCTGATTTTGATAACTGCTAGATCCGAAAGTGAACATGCCTTTCTCACTGCTGGAGACATTGTTTGTGACCAAAGGTTTTCCCGTTTTCTATTGATGAACCTGTAGAACTCTCATTAACACTGTGGAACTTATGCATGCATTTCACCAAGAGTACATATCCCTTAGTGTTGAAAGATGAACATTCCTAAAATAAACTCCTTTTACATATAAATTGCAACATACAGGAGGTCTCACTCCTGAGCCATGCACAAATAAGGAAGAGGAAGACTCTCATGTGGATAATGAGTATATGCAAACTTCTTCAGTGAATAATCACAGAGACTGGCTAAGGCAAGATGCAACTGTACATGCATAATAACAGTCACAAAAGCTGTGCTGCTTGGATCATGTCATGGTTTGTTGCTGTAAAAGAAACTAATCTTGGGATGAAAAGTTATTATAGCACCAGCTTAACAAACTATAAAATAAACTTAATGTAGCTACATCTGATATGAATTTAAGCATGTGGTGTAATCACTGAGTTTGAAAAAGATGTCTCTGAGAGGATATGAAACACCCATAGTGACAATTATTTAATAATGCCTCAGGAAAACAGCTATTTAAAAAGTTTGGTATGCCTAAAACGTTATATACAATCAGTGCATTATTCACATTTAATGATAGATAGGAACTGAAAGTTATTCCTCTACTGAATAAGACCACACTCCAGTTTTGGATTGGCCAAAACTGGGGTGGGGGACCAAGATCTGACTTAAATAAATAGAAAAGGGGAAGAAAGCTGACCCTTGGACCCCTATCCTGGCTCTTCCTCTCCTCTTTTTTTTTTTTTTTTTTTTCCTTTCTCACCTTGTTCTCTCCTTTCTGTCTCTGAACTTCCGCTTATCCATGTTCTTATCTCCCCCTTTACATTTGACTTCTCTCCGCTCACCTTCATATTTTTTCTTCTCAGCAGTGTCATTCCTTTTTCCTACAACCTCGCCCACAATAATAACAGTTTTTTTTTTTTTCCATAGGGATTAAAATAGGAGGATGAAAAGCTGTATGCTTTTTTCTCCCCATACCATTTTCAAGGGTTACTGTTAGTTAAATTGTGATTAGAAAAAGGAACCCCAGAATTATGCATAATTGACCATTGAATATTATGTGATCCATTGGGCCAGAGAGAGAAACTTGGTAAAAGACATAATGATGTTGAAACAACATGGACTTAAGCAGAAATCAGGCCAAATATGAACTCTGATATTTTGCATATTAATTTATGATTTATAATAAAAATAAATTATGGATATAGTCTTTAACATAGTCTACAGTCTACAGCATAATCTAATATTCTTATTTTGTATCATTTATATTAATGTTGAATCACTTTTTTGTTGATATGTAATATTTGTATATACATATGTTATGCTTATGACATTTTGTTTCCTGCATAGAATGTGTAATAATTAAGTCAGGGTATTTGAAGTGTATATTACCTTAAGTATTATTCTATGTGTTATCCACATTACAAGTCCTCTATTCTAGCTATTTTGAAATAATAAATATATTCTTCTTAATTAGAGTCACTCTACATTACTATCAAACATAAGAACTTATTCTTTCTAACTATATGTTTGTACCTGTTAACCAACTTCTTTTTATCCCTCCCATCACACACACCCTTCCCCGCCTCTACTGTCTATCATTCTGCTCTCTATCACCATGAGATCAAATTATTTAACTCTCACATACGAGAACGTGCAATATTTGTCTTTCTGTGCCTAGCTTGTTTCATTTAACCTGATTACTTCTGGTTCCATTCCCGTTGTGCAAACAACATGATGTTAGTCTTTTTATGGCTGAAAGATATTCCATTGTGTATATATACCACATTTTCTTTATCCATTTGTCCACTGATGGACACCAAGGTTTATTCCATGTATTGGCTGTTGTGAATAATGTTATAATAAACACAGGAATGAAGATATATTTTTAATATATTGATTTATTTTGCTATGGGTCAATGCCCAGATTTGGATTTCTGGATCTTATGGTAGTTCTGTTGTTAGGTTTTTGAGAAATCTCTATATTATTTTCCATAAAGGCTATACTAATTTACATTTCCAACAATCATGTATACACCAGCGTCTGTTATTTTTGTCTTTTTTAAAAAAAATTTCTAACTGGGGTAAGTAATATATTTTTGTAGTTTTGATTTAGATTTTCTTGATGATAGTGATGATGAGCATTTTTTCATATAGTTCTTGACCACTTCTCTGTTTTCCTGTGAGAAATGTCTACTCTTGTCCTTTTGTCTACTTATTATTATTATTACTACTACTACGTTCAGGGGTTTGAGTTTCTTGTGTATTGCGGATATTAGTTACTTGTCTGATGAATGGTTTGCAAATATTTTCTTCCATTCAACAGGTTTTCTCTTCATTTAATTTTTTCTTTGCTTTGCAGAAGTTTTAAGTTTAACATAGTCCCATTTTTCTGTTGTTATTTTTGTTGCCTGTGCTTTTGAGGTCTTACTCATGAAATGTTTGCCCAGACCAATGTCCTGATGTGTTTTCCCTATGTTTTCTTCTAGTCGTTTTATAGTTTCTGGTCTTATGCTTCAGTCTTTAATCCATCTTGAATTCATTGTTACATATGGTGAGAGATAGGTGTCCAATTTCATCCTTGTATATATGAATATCCAATATTCCCAGTACCATTTATTGAAGAGACTGGTCTTCCCTCAATTTATGTTCTGGTGTATTTGTCGAAAAATCATTGAGCTGTAAATATGTGGATGTATTCCCAGGATCTCTATTCTGTTCCATTGTTTTATGTGACTTTTCTTATGTCAATAGTATGCTGTTTTGGTTGCTGTACAATTACAATATAATTTGAAGTCAAGGAATGTGATGACTCCAGTTTTGTTCTTTTTGTACAGGATTGCTGTAGCTATTCAGGTTCATTTTTATTGTTGTTTTATACAAATTTTAAGATTGTTTATGCTTTTCTGTGAAAATAACTGGCATTTTGATAGTGATATCATTGAATCTGGAGATTGCTTTGAGAGATATGTCCATTTTAATGATATTAACTTCTTCCAATCCATGTGTGTATAGGATGTCTATCTGTGTGTGTGTGAGTGTGTGTCCCCTTTCTTTTCTGTCATCGATGTTTTGTAGTTTTTCTTGAAGAGATTGTTCACCTCTTTTGTTATATTTAATCCCATTTTATTATTTTGTAGTTATTGCAAATGGGACTGCCATTTTTATTTCTTTATCAGCTAGTTCATAAATGCTACTGGCTGGGCACGGTTGCTCACGTCTATAATCTCAGCACTTTGGGAGGCCAAGGTAGGCAGATCACTTGAGCCCAGGAATCTAAGACCAGCCTAGGCAACATGGTGAAACCCCATCTCTACTAAAAATAGAGAAAATTAGCCAGACCTGGTGGTGCATGCCTGTAGTCCCAGCTACTCAGGATACTGAGGTGGGAGGATCGCTTGAACCTGGGAGGCAGAGGTTGCAGTGAGCCAAGATTGCACCACTGCACTCCAGCCTGGGTGATGGAGAAAGACCTTCCTTCAAAAAAAGAAAGAAAGAAAGAAAGAAAGAAAGAAAGAAAGAAAGAAAGAAAAGAAAAGAAAGAAAAGAAAAAAAAAGGAAAAGAAAAGTGAAAAGCACCACTGATTTTTGTGTGTTGATTTTGTGCCCTGAAAATTTACTGAATTTATCAGATCTAACAGTGTTTTAGTGAAGTCTCTAGGTTTTGCTAGCTATATGATTATGTTGTCTGAAAAGAAAGGCAATTTTACTGCCTCTTTTTCAATTTGGATACCTGTTATTTCTTTCCTTTGCCTGATTTCTCTGGGTAGCACCTCCAGTACAATATTGAATAGAAGTGGTAAAAGTGTCTATCTTTTTTTGTTCCAGTTCTTAGAGGAAAGAATTTTAGCTTTTCCTCATTCAATGTGATGTTAGCTGTGGATTTGTCATAGATGGCCTTTATTATGTTGAGACACGTTTGTTCTATTCCCAGTTTCTCGAGCATTTTCATCATGAGGTGTTAACTTTTATCAAATGCTTCTCCATCTCTGAGATGATTACATGGGGTTTTTCTTCTTCATTTCCTTGATGTGATGTATCATGTTGATTGATTTACATATGTTAACCCATCCTTGCATTCCTGGGATAAATTCCAGTTGAACTTGGTGTATTATATTTTTGATGTGTTGAAAGATTTGGTTTGCTAATATTTTTGTTGAGGATTTTTGGACTATATTCATCAGAGATGTTGGTTCGTATTTTTTGTTGTTGTTGCATCTTTGTTCGGTTTTGGTATCACGGTTGAGTTGGCCTCAGATAATTAGTTAAGAAGTTCCTTCTCTTCAATTCTTTTGGAATAGTTTGAGGATAATTGGTATTAGATTTTCTTTGTAAGTTTGGTGGGTTTCAGGAATGAAGTCATCTAGTCTTGGACATATCTTGCTTGGAGACTTTTTATTATCGATTAAATTCATTACTCTTTATTGATGTGTTCCTCTTTTCTGTTTCTTCCTTATTCAGTTTTGGTATGTCGTATGCATCTCAGAATGTACTCATTTCCTCTAGGTTTTTCAGTCAGCTAGTATATAGTTGTTCTTAACAGTCTCTGATGATCTTTTGTGTTTGTGTTTCTGTGGTATTGGTTGTAGTGTCTACTTTCTAATTTCTAATTTTATTTATTTGTGTCTTTTCTTTAGGTTACTCCAGCCTAGAACCATATTTTAATCTTTTTTTTAAAAAAAAACAAATTTTCATTTCATTGATCCATTGTATTGTTTTCTTAGTTTCTATTCTGTTTAGTTCTCTGATCTTTATTACTTCTTTTCTTTTACTAATTTTTAGTTTGGTTTGTTGTTTTTATAATGCCTTTAGGCACATCACTATATTCTTTTGAACTCTTTCTGCTTTTTTTTGTAGGTGTTTATTGTTATATACTTTCCTCATAACACTGTGTTTTCTGTATCCCATAGGTTTTGGTATGTTGCATTTTGATTTTTGTTTTAAGATACTTTCCTCTTTAATTTCTTAATTGACACAGTCATCATTCATGAGCATTTTGTTTAATTGCTATATAACTGTTTCCAAAGTCCTTGTTACTGATTTCTAGTTTCAATCCATTGAAATCTGAAAAGATACTTGATATGATTTCAATTTTAAAAAATATGTTGAAGTTTATTTTGTGTCCTATCGTATGGTCTATCCTAGAGAGTGTTCCATGTGCTTTTGGGAACAATATGTATTCTAGATCTGTTAGATGAAATGTTCTGTAAATGTTTGTTAGGTCCTTTTATTTAAATGCAGCTTAAATCCAATGTTTGTTTGTTAATTTTCTGTCTAATCTGTCTAATGCTGAGTGAGATGTTGAAGTTCCTATTATTGTGTTGTATTCTTTATTTTTCTCTGACTATTTCAGTTCCAAGTTTGCTGTTTGGGTCCTTTTAATGATTTCTATCTCTTTGGTAAGTTTCTCATTTATGCACTCAATTGTTTTTCTGATTTATTTATATTATTTCTCTGTGTTCTTTTGTATCTGACTCACTATTTGTTAATATCATTTTTTTCTGGAATTTCATAAATTTATTTTTCATTGGAATCTATTGCTAGAGAAACACTGTATTCCTTGAAAGGTATGATACTTCCTTAATATTTTTTATGTTGTTTGTGTTCTTACATTGATTTCTGTGCTTGTAGTGTAAGGGTTGCTTCTTCCAATGTTTTCAAGTTGCTTTCATAGGGGTGGGCTTTATTCTGAAGATGTATCTATTATGGTAGTTGGTGTCAATTCATTTGTGTTACTATAAAGTAATACCTGAGACTGGGTAATTTATAAAGGAAAGATATTTATTTGTCTCATGGTTCTATAGCTGTACAAGGAGCATGGCACTAGCATCTGCTTCTGGTGAGTACCTCAGGAAACTTCCAATCATGACAGAAAGCAAATAGGGGAGGGAGGAGGGTGTCATATGGCAAAAAAGGGAGCAAGAGAGAGCAAGAGAAAGTGTGAGACTCTTTTGAGCATCCAGCTCTTGTCTGAATAGAGTGATAGCCCACTCATTATCTCAGAGAGGACATCAAGCCTTTCATGAGTCATCTGCCCCCATGAGCCAAACATCTCCCATTAGACACCATTTCTAACATTGAGTATTACATTTCAACATGAGATTTAATAAGAACAAATATCCAAACTACATTAGGTGGGTAGGGTACATTGGCTTTGATTCTGGATGCTTAAACTATAAACAATACTATTGGTGCTGTGATTTCTTCAATGGCTTAAGGTGCAGTTTCAATGCAGGTTATTATAATATTTTACTGGGAATTGTTATGCCAGGTGGGCCCCTTGTCAGGCCACAGTGGTTTCAGTGGCTGGCTGCTTGTCATTGGGCCCTTGAGTGGTATACACTGCCACTGGTTTTACCTGGTCAGGTGAGCTGATTCTTGAGCCACTTGCTTAGATGCTGGAAGTGACAGTAATGGGAAGGGTAGATGGGTGGGTGCTTGTGACCCTGGGCAAAATGCATGGCATAGGCAATGGCAATAACATGGTCGGACACCCCTCTGTCAAAAGTGGTCCATGCTGATTCTGGTGGTGGCTCTGTGGGCCACTCCCCAGGTCCGCAGGTGGCATGTGCAGGTGGGTTCCAGCTACTTTGATAAGGGCAGGTAGAGTGGTACCAACTTCAGGTTCTTGTGAGGAATGCACAGGTACAAACCATGTTGCCTTGGATGGGCTGTCCCCAAGACTTAGATGGCATACTTTGGCACTCATGAGGGCAGAGCATGGGCAGAACTGGGCCAGGTGCACCTGTCCTCAGGTCCCATGTTAGTGGGTGCAGGTACTGGCTGTGGTAGACAGGTGCAGTGTTATCCCCTTTCCCTCAGTGAAATGCTCAGGTTGGGGTGACAGTGGCTGTGCTATGGCCCTGTATTGAGGAAAGTGAGCAACGTTCCTTCCAATGCCAGCAACCATAAGTAGGTGACTAGAGAACATGTACTAAGACCCCAGTTGTTGATTACAGGTGAGGTAACCTGTTCCCAGGTCCCTCATTTATGCACAATGGCTCTGTTGCTGCAGGGGTCACTGCAAGTGGCTCATGATTCAGCCCTGGCAGCAGCAGCCAACCACAATGGTGGCTGCAGGTAACTGATGTCAGTGGAGCCCACAGGATGTGGAGATGCAGAATTCTTTAGTCCCCAGGGCAAAATGAAGTATGGTGGGGGCTTATTTCTCAAAATGGTTCCTTGCTGTAGCTGCTTATGACTACGGGAGTTATTTGGGACCCAGTGTGAGTTCCCTCTCTGAAGCAGTGCCATTGCATGGTTCCCATGCACCATCCTATGTTAAGTCTCAGGGCCCAGAAGAGTCAAGGGGCTCTCCTATGGCAGGAATTGCAGGAATTTTCCGTGGTAACATAGACCTCTGGGGTTCTCTCACTTACTGTATCCCATATTGAGAGCTCTCCAGGCTTCTAGGCAATCCTGGCCAGTCAGGCTGCCTCACTTCTGTCTCCTTCCTTGCTTTAGGTTTTTTGTATCACTTCTCAGTTGAATTCCAGTGTCCTGTCTTTTTTTTTTTTTTTTTTTTGAGACGGAGTCTCACTCTCTCGCCCGGGCTGGAGTGCAGTGGCCGGATCTCAGCTCACTGCAAGCTCCGCCTCCCGGGTTCACGCCATTCTCCTGCCTCAGCCTCCCGAGTAGCTGGGACTACAGGCGCCCGCCACCTCGCCCGCTAGTTTTTTGTATTTTTTAGTAGAGACGGGGTTTCACAGTGTTAGCCAGGATGGCCGGGCGCGGTGGCTCAAGCCTGTAATCCCAGCACTTTGGGAGGCCGAGACGGGCGGATCACGAGGTCAGGAGATCCAGTGTCCTGTCTTAAATGAGATATTTGAATTATCTGCTTCCTGTTTTGTTTCCTCTTTATGGAGAAGGTAAGTACCAGAAGCCTCTAGTCAGCCATCATGAAGCCTTTCCTGCATTTGACTATTAATATGTACGTTTTTTAACATTTAGTTTTCTCAATAAGAAGTATACCGATGAGCCCATATAATTTCTCTATAAGAAATAGTCTACCTGTAAACTAAGGTAACTAGTGATAGAAATCTCTACTCTATAACCTTACTTGATTAATGAATCCAAACCAAAGTTCTATTTTAAAAGTTCTTATTAATTATGACTCATTAGTACTAGTCAGTGAGATTAATTCAGAAGACCAAGATGTGCTACTCTTGTCACTGGAGCATAAAAACTTTCTTCCAAGTAAGTGGTTCCCAAACCTGGCTGCATATTTGTATTATCTGGAGATAATTTTAAAAATACATGCTTTGGCCTCACCTCAAAATCATGGAGGATGGGTTCTGGACATCAGTATATCTTTGAAGATTCAAAGATAATTCTAAATAATGCTGCTTTATTTAAGAACCTCTGCTACAAATAATTGAGTTTAATTTACGGGTGGAAATTTCAGGGAGGTACAGCCATACAATTCAGTTTTCCATAGGGTGGCTGAGAGACAATCATGTAATGTCCATACTCCAAATTCTTCGTGTAAGATGTCAACTGCCTACATAATATTTTGCTGCTCTCAGTCTCTACCGTCACAATTACATGAACACCAATCAGTCTATCTTCACAATCTTTCCAGAAACATCTGAGCCCCTATAATGCATTTATTGTGTGTTTAAGAAAGGTCTCTCTCAACCTCCAAGTAGATTTAATAATTCCCTCTTATTTCTGTCAATTTCATCCGTTGGCAAGGTCTGTACTATTCATGAAGGAAGCACCATTCTTGATACTGAAAAAGATGATCACAAAGGAAACTAAATGTTATTACAATGCTTTTGAATTGTGTTTCTTTTAAAGTTACCAGAGTTACTTTCCGGAGCTACTAAATTTATTCATAAGTATTAAATACAAATTCTACAATTCCCACCACCTGCACTGCTGCACCACTCAAGACATTGTTAGTGCAATTGAATAAATCGTTGTCTCTTTCTTAAACTTGGATATGCAACCGTATCAGTTCAGTTTCATTGATTACATACATATTTAATTAAATACTAATAGGTATCAGGCTCTTTGTTAGATGCTGCTCAGTAACCCTGTTTTTACAGAAAGCAACACTTGTAGCATAGCATCTACCTTTTGTTATTAACACAGAAATATCCTGACAACCTCACTGTCCTGCCCTGAATTCATCCCACCCATGGAGAGAGAACTCCTATTTCCACTTTTGTGACACATTCTATTATTTTGGCACAAAGGCAAGATTGGGTTGTTATTGGAGTCTTCTCACAGTTACTTGGTTTGAAAATAGTTTTTTTTTTTTTACTGTTCTTTTTAACAATTCACTCTACTTATTCCCTAGGGAGTTAGAGGTGAAGAATGTGTGTATTTGTGTGGAAAATGGGTGGGAGACTTTTATCCTAAATGACATGCACCATGGTCTGTTAAATATCTTTCATTTTCTTTCTCTTAAGCTTAAGGCACTGCACATAGAAAACACTCCTCACTATGTCTTCCACTTTTTTGCGGAGTTTCCTCAATCCCTCATGCAGATAGGACTCCTAGAGAAATTTTATGGACCATAGAAAAATTGAAGTGGGCTCATGATATCATACTTACTATAATTTAAGCAATTATTCAATTTATCAATTTTACTCTATTTGTAATTTAAAATTTCAGTATCATTTTCAATTTCTAACAATATACTTTGTTTTTCTAAGGAGCAATTTAAAATTATTTTGTAACACTATATAACTCATGTCTTAATAAATATTGATTTTATTTAGGAAATAATGTTCAAGTTTTTGATGGATTATATTCCATCTGCAGGTCAGTCATAAGAATGTATCAGAGAGAGCTTTAGTTTCTCAGGAAGTTCATAAGTGCAACACACATAAATCATTAAAAGTGAGTGATAACTCATCAGTACATCTTATCTGATATTTTAAAAGGAGCATTTTTAATCATTATCAACTCTATATTAGTGTTATCAAATGTGGGGATGCATTATGCATATAATCTCTACATTTCTATGATTAAAATCTATAATAATAATAAACACTATGGACAGAGTAAAGTCTTTTATTTTGAAACCCAAGAAATGCAATGTATAAACAGTAAAAGGCAGTGGGAGAGCACCAGCCTCTGCATTGGTACAATCCTTTTCATTTTCTCCTAGGTCTTGCTGATCATGGGATTGGATCAAATATTCTTAACAGCATGAAATAATCAACATTCTGAACTAGAGAAAGAGCAAGATTGGTAGGCAGAAAAATGTTATGTAACCATGAAGATAGTTTTGAAATTTGATGATAATCTCTTTTCTTGTAGTTCTATTAAATGCATATATGTAATAATTATTAAATAGCATAATGATGTAGATAACAGTTTTTTTAAATCCACCCTCTGCTAAACTTCCTGGATGTAATTTATAATATCTAAATTTCTTATGTTTAAAATACAGAAAATATTACCTTCAGAAATAACAGAAATTGTAATGCTTTCATTTCCCCTTACATTTAGATATCTCAAAAATCTCACTCAAAGAAGAAGATACTGCCATTTGCAACAACAATTATTAGGTAAAACAATTCAGAGAAAGATGAACACTACGTGATCTCGCTTTTATGTAGAAACTGAAAAAAATAGAACTCATAAAGGCAGAGAGTAAAAAGGTGGTTGTCAGGGGCTGGTGGAAAAGTGGATTGGGAAAATGTTGGTCAACTTTCAGTTGTAAGATAAGTAAGTTATGAGACTAACAAAGATCATGGTGAGTATAGTTAACAATATTGTATTGTTTATTTGAAATTTGATAAGGAAAATTTTAAGTATCCTACAAAAACACACAAACACACACACACATGCACATGCACACACACAAATTGTAAGTGTGTGTGGTGATAGGTGCGTTAATACATACTATACATACACTATGCATACAATTGGTATGCAATATATACATGTGTACATATGTCAACTAAATATGTTTAAATAAATCTGACTAAATATACAGTACAAATTATAACCAACTGCACAGTTCTGAAAATTTTCTCCAGTTCACTTCAAACTGTTCTTTCATGAAAGCTCTTTCTTCTTATTCCAATATCCTGTATTATAATCTTAGCAAACTTTCACGTGAGTACCTTCTGGGGGAATGTACCATATAGTGATAAACATAGATCTATTTTTATTTCACAAAGTTCTGTAGATTATCCTTGTCAATTTTTAGTTCTCCATGATAAATTATCAATTATATACTTCCATTTTAATAATTATTTATTGTTAAAACAGTGTCTATCACCCAGATAGACAAATTTTTTAAAAAGAAACACTACATGGTTTTAGTGCTACTTAAGTTCAAGTCATAGAAATAGAAAATAAATGGTGATAAAATGTAAATGGTGATAGAAAATAAATGGTGATAAAAAATAGTATTACCCCATGAGGTTACATCAAAATTGTAGAATTTAACTTAAATAAATTTAAATTTAATTTAAAAATTTTACCATTGCTTATATCAATTTAATAACACTCTTTGCAGATAAGGTAGATTTTCACAATAATGGTCTTGACTAAATCATCTTTCCTATATCTACAACCCAGGAAGTTGATTGCTGCTGAGTAGCCATTTTTCCACTCCTAATAACTGAACTGGCCTTGTGACTCACACAGACCAATACTAAGTCACAAAATGATGTTTTTTCACTGTGAGGCCTTATGAGGTCTTATAATTTCCATCCTTGCTTCCTTGCAATGATTCACCCTAAAGATTTTCTGTCAATTGCATGAGTCTGCTGAGACAGAATACTGGCATAACAAGTCAGGCAAAGTGTACATATCATTCACAGATAGGCATCAGGGATAAGCAAGCCCTAGGATCCACTGCAAGCTGAGCTCCAAGGTTCAGGAAAACTGCCTAGATTGAATAGAGTCTCATCTGTGCATGCCTCACAACACACTGCAGCTAAGGGACCTGAGAGCACTCCACTGTGGGTTTTACACCTTGGAAACGACTTGTCACACTGAGTTCAGGTTTGCAAAACATCCTGTTCTGAGAGGAATAAGGACATAGGCCGGGTTATTCCGGACATCTCCTCTTTATCTCCGGATGTTGCATTCTTGGTAAATTCTGAGAACTGCAAGCCGGAGGGCAAAGAGCTGAGGAAGACTTAGAAAAAATAAAATCTCTGTGCCTCTCTGTATTCCTAGAAATAGTGATCGAAACAGGGCTTTGTTCACCATAAGAATACATTTGGGGAAGAAGCATTCTTCTCTCACTTTTGTATTTGGTTTTCATGTTATGACGTTTTTGCTTAATTGACTATAAAGTCAATAATCTGTTCTTTAATGGAATATCTTATACTCCTAGAACTACACTTCTAAGAATTATAATATAACAATTTGAATTTTATTTCAGTAGAAATTTTTGATGATGGACATCATTATATTATAGTAGAAATCTCTCATTATGCTCAAGAGAAAATGTTGATGAGCCTGGATAGCTAACTGGGAGGAAGAAAATATCAAAAACATTATCCTTTGTGGGGATGTTTTCTGGATGATATAAATCAGGAACTCACAAGGAAGTGCCCCCTTCAAGTAAAAAATTTGATTATGAGATATTGTGACCCTGAAAACCAGTGTCTGTTTTATGATAATTTATTTTATTTTCAGAGCTGTGTATTGAGATGCCATTTTTGCCTGATGCTTTATATATTCCATATTAAGAAAGATGACCTTTTTACATATTCCAGATTAGTTATAGAATACTAAAAATAATCAGTATAAATGAATATGACAAAATGTCGTGAGTGGGAAGAAATACTTTAATAATACTTTATGGGTTAAGTTCAGGTAAAGTAAATGTAAAACTTCTTTGAGTTTAAGTTTCTCTGTTAGCAAAGTTTTGGAAAGACATAGACATGATCTCAGACAATAATATAATATATGTGTAAAATTAAAGTGATTATTTAGAAATAAAACCTTAAGAGCAAAATACAGGAGTACGAAATATTAAGCTTAGTGTGGATTTTAAAGCTAAGTTAAAATCGGCCAAGGAAACAAAACTAAACTGTGGAGTGCTTTCTCATCCTGGCACTGGATTCTCTTCATATTAAATAAGGAGTAAGTATTCATATTCTCAGATTCTATAATAAATATTGGCAAGACCTATATGACATAAAGTCAGAGCATTTATTTATAAATATCCTAATAAATATAATTCTCATGTCTAATCTTTTCATTGTAACGCACAATAGAACTGTCTCCTTCCTGAATTTTCACAGTATGTAAATGATGCAATTATCACTTCAAGCAGACACTTTTTTTTTAATTGTGTCATAGCAAAAGCAGAATAAAGCCAAAGCTTCAAAAAGTTTAATAGTTAGCCATCTATAAGAAGTGGCACCTTTAAATAAGCAAGTCACCAAAAAAACACCTGTGTAAGAAATGTCAGAATTAAATACAGTAAAACCGAATTTGTACTGAGAATCTTTATCAGAGTGCATAAGTCTTTTCACATGTGGCCTGTTATCCTCGTGTTAAGATAATAGGGGAAATAATTACTAACGGGTACATACAGCTGAGTCTCTGTTTTATCTCTGTATTTATGAGAAAGAAGATAAAGGGCAGTGATCAATCTAGCAAGATCAAAGTTTATGGCTCCTGTAGGATATTAGTCTTGAACTTGGATAATACAGGTTGCTTTTCCTAATGAAGTGATAAAATGTGAAGATGAACAATTTAAACCTTCTCTAATAAAAAAAAAAATCAGTGGAATATAAAGGCATCACAATTAATTAGTCTCTTTTGAAATTTTCCTCTTTGGTTTACTCTCAGGTTATTATAATATGAAACTCGAGTATGTTTAGCAAATGGAAAAAAGGAACATTTAAATCTAATGAAGATCAAGGTAATTAAAACAATTGAATGTAACAGCAGAAACTCAGGCTGTGAAAACCATTCAGTGGAATCATTCGATTAACCTGATTCAGTAATATAATTTAAAACAAGAATTTACTCAGAAAACATTAGGGGCTTGACGGGATATGCCATTCTCTGTTTTGGCAGAGGTAATGTCAAACTTGGTATATAAGAATGGATAGTAAGAAATCAGAATGCGTACCTATATTACATTTTAAAAAATGTTTCAAGAAACTTATCTTCCATTACACTTTGTTAAATGGAATTCTGCATAGAAAAAAAGTAAATATGTTCTTTATATTTATGTATTCATTTACTTATAGCCTTCTCTCATATGGGAATATTCTAAGGAAGCTAAATATTACATTAATGTGCATATATTTCATATTTTTAGTAAATGAGGTTATTCTAAATTTTCTATATCTAAAAAATTAGAGTATTCATTGCTTTTTAAATAATGATCATTCATTATTCTTGATTATTACTGATTATACACCAATACAGATCAATATTTTAATTTTCAATGCATTAGTAGGCAAAATGTAATAGGGAATGTAATCTAAGTACTACCTTTGCTAGATGAAATTTACACTATGCCACTGTATTGAAATGTAAATATACTCGTCTAAAATGCAACTATTTGAAAGTGTTATATAAACGGATTTACATGTGGCTTAATCTATACTGGTGGATCATTATTGACATTAAAGCAAATTCAATAGATTGTTTATATGAATGGTTTGACATTTATATCAACTTTCCTAAAACTACAAGCAATATTTCTTTTGTGTTGGAGATAAAAAAATCTAAAATTGTATCTAAATTTTACTGAAAAATGTAGAGTTTCTAATAGCATGTGAATCCATCAATGACCACAATAATCAAAGGGGATCTTTATAGTGTATTAACTGTCAACTATATTTTAATCAGTGTAGCATAACATCTTGACAAGGTCAATAAAAATGACTTTCAAAATATTTATAATTGATGACATATGCAACAGTAATTAATTCTGGACAATTTTATATTTTAAAGAGAACCTTGGATGACAGGAACCATACAGACTTTAGAAAAAAAAATTAAAAAGGAGATTCTCATTCCAGTTGAGCTCTCAGCTAGTAATGAGTTCTATGGGCTGGAGACCTAACTTCATTGTCTCAGTTTCTTGTTTGTAAAATAGTAATAAATGGGCATTACTAGGCTTGGCTGCTAGTAACTTTTGACATACTGATTCTCATTTAGAATATGTTGAATAGGAAATAAAATAGCCATTTTCCTATTTTCTTTCTGTCTTCTCCTTTTAAATAAATTAGCTTTTCTTAAGTTTTTTATTGTAACTCAAAGGTAAGAGATGAAATAGTCCAGCATAAAAACATTCACTGTTTTACATGTGGGAATAAAATATAACATTTGTAAAGTTGGTAAAATGAAAGAATTTTAAGGCAGCCTAAAGTGTGTAATTGTCATTGTTAGCCAAACCATCTAAAGAAGCAGTTTAACCTGGAAACTAAGTGTCACTGTTAATGTGCCATCAAGTTCATGTTTATTGTATCATAGATACCTAGAATTTAAGACTTGGGAAGTATGCTTACATATACTCACACAAACCTATTCTCTATCTTTTGCTTAATTTTTTTATGATGCTCTCCTTCCTGAATTTTCAGTCTGTAAATAAAGTGATTGCATATATGCTAATGAACAGGAAATGTAGGGATGTACTACAATTGAGTATGTATAAGTAGGGTTTAGAGGCCTCATGAACAGGTGACACATGCTAAAACTACTAAAACTTCTATTTTGTCCGTGAATCCCACTTATATCAGTTTGTAACTTGTAAAAATCTAAGGTGTTTGTTTCATTTATTTTCTTTCTCTTTGTCCTTCTCTTCCGGCATGCGTGCATGCTTGCTTGCACACAGTCATTTTGATAGAAGGTAGTCACTAGTAATTGATTAACTTCATATTCTAACCCCCAGGGTTGGCCTACAAGATTAATGAAATTGTTTTCTTTTAAAGAAAATAATCTCAGGTTATGCAGACCTTGATGGTATCCAGAAGTCTGATCAGAGGAGGGATGGAAACAGCTTTGACCATCAGATCTCACCTCCCGTATACGGACCTTACTCATTAAAGCTCCTAGTTATGTTCAAAGGCAAGTCAGATTTGAGAATTTGCCTCTCCCACTCTCTCATTTTGGCCAAATCAAATAAAGCCTTTCTCTCCTCCTAAGCGCTGTTATATCAGTGTTTGGCTTATTGTGTGTTGGGTACTCAAACTTAAATTTGGGGATTTTATAACAATTTCACTCTTCTGCAATCAATCGAAATAATTTTCTCTTTTGATTTTGTTTGTTCTTTCACTAACTCACAATGATTCTACCAGAAAAGTTTTAATCAGTAAAGATATAGCTTGAATTTTTATACATAAGTCCCTAGTTTCAAACTCAAATTTACATGCCAAAATTTAAAAAAATTTAAAAACTCTATGCATGGCTCTCCATTTACACATTTATGGCGAAAGTACAAGATATGGAGAGCATGGCTTGTGTGTTCTGTGTGTACTGATTATTTCATACATGTATGTTCTTTAGACTATGTCTATGTATAGAAATAAATTCTAAGATTAGTGGTCTTTCTGAAATCATAAAAAAGCTCAAGAACTGCTAATCATAGGAATAAAAAAATCCCTATATAATATTTCATTAGTTATATTTTCAGCTCGACTGCTTGTATTAACTATATTTTTTGGAAAGTATATTTTTAGATAGTTATTTACCAAATATCTGATTTACTATAATAAATTTGTGTTAACTAACAAAAAGTTTAAATATTGAATGCAGTAAACAAAATCTAGTTACTTGTCTAGGAAATTTTCAAAGCAAAAACTTACTCAAATATTAGTTGACATTGCGAAAATAGTTCTGAACATAATGTCTCAGACATAACATAAAACTTTTAAAATGAAAGTGAGAATTTATGTCTTACATGTAAAATAAATTGTGTCAGTATTAGAATAGTATTTTGACCTTGAACAGAAATAAATCTGTAATAATCACCACTATGTTGCCAAAAGTAGAGAAAATAACACTATATAAATACTTAATCAAACAATACTTTATCTTTTCATCTAATAATATAGATATTCCCCTAAAATTTACCATTCTAAGAATTTGTACATGATCTATTACTAGCCATGTACAAATAATTGTAGTGGACATTTTTGAGGGGTCGTTTTAGAACTTTTCAAAATTCCCCTGAGAATATTTTGTTAGAATAGGTGCCGAATATTTTAGAATCTTGATTTGGGGCTGTATAAGTATAGCTTATAAGTATTTCTAGTTATTTAAAATGAATAATTTTAAAAGAACAGCAGTAAGGCAAGAAATAAAAGTTTAAAACTTTTAGATTTTATTTAAGACAGTTTAATATACTTTACAGTCGTGTGTCACGTAAGGAAGTTGCAGTCAAGAATCCACTGCATACAGGATGGTGGTTCATAAGATTGCAATGGAGCTGTAAAATGTCTGCCCTCTAGTGATGTTGTAGCCATCATAACTTCATAGCACAGCACATTACTTACATGTTTGTGGTGATGCTGGTGTAAATGAACCTACCTTCATAAATGTATAGCAGATACAATTATGTATATAGTATGTAATACTTAATAATGATTATAAACTACCATGTTACTGGTTTATGTATTTACTCTACTATATTTTTTATAGTTATTTTAGGTAATCCTTCTAATTACAAAAGAAAAAGGTTAAGTGTAAAAGAGCCTCAGGCTGGTCCTTCGGGAGACATTCCAGAAGAAAGCATTGCTGTCATAGGAGATGACAGCTCCACACATGTTGTCCCACATGACCTTTCAGTGGGCAAGATGTGGAGGTTGAAGACAATAATATTGATGATCCTGATTCTCTGTAGGCCTAGGCTAACATGTGTGTTTGTGTCTTCATTTTTAACAAAATGTTTTAAAAGTAAAGAAAATAACAATTAAAAAGTGAGGCAGGTAGATCACCTGAGGTCAGGAGTTTGCGAGCAGCCTGGCCAACATGGCAAAACCTCGGCTCTACTAAAAATACAAAAAAAAAAAAAAAAAAATTGGTCTGATGTGGTGGCGTGCACCTGTAGTCCCAGCTACTTGGGAGATTGAGGCAGGAGAATCTCTTGAATTCAGGAGGCTGAAGTTGCAGTGAGCCGAAGTCCACCATTGCACTCCAGCCTGGGTAATGAGCTAAACTCTATCAAAAAACAAGAAAGAAGGAAAGAAGAAAGAGAGAAAGACAGAGAGAGAGGGAGGGAGAGAGGGAGGGAGGGAGGGAGGAAAGGAAGGAAGGAAGGAAGAAGGAAGGAAAGAAAGAAAGA
>NW_016821137.1:85633-107407 GCF_001698545.2 Rhinopithecus bieti
AGAGAGGGAGGGAGGGAGGGAGGAAAGGAAGGAAGGAAGGAAGGAAGGAAGGAAGGAAGGACGGAAGGAAGGAAGGAAGGAAGGAAGGAAGGAAGGAACGAAGGAAGGAAGGAAAAAAACTTATAGAACAAGGATGTAAAGAAAAAAAAAATGCATTGTTAGCATGCCTCTCCCACCTGGAAAGACAAAATAATGTGTAGAGACTCACACTACAAACTTTTTTCCAATAAGAGATTCAGGAACTTAGAAAAACTGAAAGAAACCCCAGACTCTTTGAAAAAAAAGTGCAGGCTGTATGCTATACTGTAAGCCTGGTTGATAAACTGCCTCCAGAATATATACTTCCAGCAGGGAACCTGGCAACCCAGGCCACAAGGGAAGGCCTTACTCCTATCCAGCACTGGAACTGATTTAGGCAGCAATGGGGTATATAAAAGTAGGTACAGCTACTGGAAGAGACTTGCATGCATTCCCAGTCTCCAGTGTAAATGGGAGGGAGACCATTTCTGACTCTACCTCACAGGGGACCTCAGGAAAGTCTACCAGCTAAATAAGGCAATGGTCACAGCTTCAGAGAAGCTTCCAGATAAAATTCACAAGATAATCTTGAGTGGGCATGAACTCCCTTGGCCAGAACCAGGGGGTGAGTGGGAAGTGTGCTGCAGCTACAAGTGATGGAGCTGGGCACCCTTGCTTAACAGTTGGTTAAGCAGGGGCATGATCTTAAAGGCAGGCATATGGCTTGGGACAGTTTTGAGTTCCAAGTGTAAAAAGCTTGGAATTTAGTTAGCTGTAGCTAGCAGAATACTGCAGGGGTGAGACCTGCCTTGCCAACTACATGAGCGCTGGGTGGGGCTTACCATCGTCTATTACTCCGAACTCCCCATGTAAACTGTGCAACAAAGGCAGACTTGCTTCCCCCTAGAACATTATCCTAGCATCCTGAGAATCCTCACCCAGTCCCCACAGGGGCTATTGCTTGCTCCATGAATGGAAAGACAGAATATGGAACTATCTGATCCAGTCCCCACCTGGCTTTGCCCCTGAGCCTGCCCTGGTAGTTTACCACAAAGGACAGAAATTTTTGGGAGCTCCATGTCCCTGGTCATTCATTGAGAATCCAGAATAACTCCCTAGGTAACACAAGGCAAACACAAATCCTACTGTTACTATCATAACTGTCACTCTTTTGCAACTGTCATCTTCTGGCACAGTTCATTATGGCATCTCCAGGTAGATTAATGCAGTGCTCAAGAAGGAGAAAATTTGTGCATAACCTCAGCTGCCATCGTAACCTGGCTAACCAGGAGGTCCTGAGTCTTTCCACATGACCAGTTCATTCCTACTACAACCAGCAATGGAGAAATCCGACACATTAAGGCTATTTATAACCAAGGAACCTCACAGGGTCTATGTCACTAACGTGTCACCCCCATCAGAGCTGGTGTTGGTCCCCACTGCTGTGAGACTTGAGGACAGGTAACATCATTGGATCCCTTGCAGACATTCCCAAGCATCCACTTGAAGTGTGGCAGTCCCTCTGTATGACTAGGCCCAGAGAAGCAGCAGCATATACAGTAGTATAGCTCTCAGGGTTTTCTACTCCTAGGGAAAAGAAGAATGTACCACATCAAAGGAACATTCCATGGGACAAAACAATTCAGATGGCAGGTTTTGAGTACCAAAATTTTTCTGCTGGTGGGAAGTTTCTTTTAGTAGAGGCACAGTTTCAGTGCTGGGCTCAGCAGGGAATACCGGCAGCTCTATCCAAATAGTCAGGCAGTCCTGATATTTGTGAGAGGTCTTGGAGAAGGGGACTTCTTTTCCCACTCATTCATCACTACAGACAAGGCTGGGACTTCTCTCATGGGACCTCAGCATGGGCGTACCTATAAACAGTCTTTCTGGAACACTTCAGGGTGACTGCATCACCACTAAAGGAGTGCTCTTCAGGTTCAGGCTTGCATGAGGGGTAAGGTAACAATTCCTCTCTACTTGAAAGTCCTCTCGACATTCCTACAGATGAAAAGAGGTGCCTGTCTGACCTGAATAGCCAGAATACTGGGCCAAGAGGATGACTGTGATATGGTTTGGCTCTGTGTCCCCATCCAAATCTCATCTCAAATTGTAATCTTCACATGTTGGGGAGGGGCCTGGTGAGAAGTTATTTAATCATACAGGAGGACTTCCCCCTTGGTGGTCTCCTGGTAGTCTCCTGGTAGTGAGTGAGTTCTCATGAGATCTGGTTGGTTGTTTGAAAGTGTGTGGCACTTACCCCTTTGCGCTCTCTCTCTGTCCCTCTCTCGCTCTCTCTCTCTCCCCCTCTCTCCTGCTGCCATTGTGAAGAAGGTCCTTGCATCTCTTCCACCTTCTGCCAAGATATTAAGTTTCCTGAGGCCTCACAGTCGTGCTTCCTGGTAAGCCTGTGGAACTGTGAGCCAATTAAATCTCGTTTTTCTTCGTGAATTACCCAGTCTCAGGTAGTTCTTTATAGGAGTGTGAGAATGGATTAATAAAACTAGAACATGGATCACTTTCCTGCTAGCCTGGCAGGAGAGCTGAGGTAGTTCCCACTCTTCCCTCTGATAAGACCTCAGCATGTTACACTGGGAAGTCCCTCAGCCACCCTCTCAAGACTGTGACCTCTGTCTATCATTGCATATTGCATTTACCCACCTGCTTTAGCAACAACTTGTTTTTACCCAGGGACACCTTCCCTACTGGACTGAAGCCTGAGCTATTCAACCCAATAAATAGAATACTGGGAAAAAATAAATAAAGTGAAAACCACAAGGGAATGAAATAGCTTCAACAGACCTCTGCCATTCTAGCTTCATAGGAGACAGTAAACTTGCTCATACACTGAGCACATTTCTACTACAACCACCATCTGATGAATCCACATACACAGGCCCTCTATAACCAAGGAGCTGATACAGAGTCTTCACCCCTGAAAACATCAAGAGCTAAATTACGCTACAATAAACTATGAACATTGAATTCACATCCTTAAGGGAAAAAAAGAAATTAAAAAAAGAACACAGTCAAATCAAAAATAAATTTAAAAATAATTTGAAGAAATAGTCTACCCAAATGAGAAGGAGCCAGAAAAATAATTCTGGCAATATGACAGTATGTATGTAATACCTCCAAACGATAACATTACCTCTCAAGCTATGTATCCATATAATTGTGAAATCTTTGACATACCAGAAAAATAATGCAAAAGGTTGATTATTAGAATACTGAATGAGATAAAAGAGAAAGGTGTAAACCAACATAAAGAAATTAAAAAGTAACTCAGAATATGAATGAAAACTTCCTAAAGAGTTAGATATTTTAACAATATCAGAACCTGTGGAAATGAAAGACACATTTAGGGAATTATAGAATGCAGTGAAAAGTTTTAGCTATAGACTAGATCAACTTAAATAAAGAATTTCAGAGCTCAAAGACAAGGCTTCAGAATTAACCCATCAGAAGAAAATAAAGAAAAAAGAATATAAAGAAATGAACAATCTTCAAGAAATATGGGATTAGTAAAATGACCACACCAAAGAATAACTCATATTCCTCAGGGAAAAAAGAAGTCAAAAAGTTTGAAAAATTTATTTGAGGGAATAATTGAAAAAAATCTGTGGCATTGCTAGAGATTTAGATATTCACATACAAAAGCTCAGAGAACTTTTGGGAGATTTATTGCAAAAGACTTTGCCAAGTCATGTATTTATCAGGATGTCTGAAGTCAACCTGAAAAAAAGACATCTTTTTTTTTAAATCAAGGTTTCAGAATTCAAATATAACATATAACATTAAAATCATTTTATACAAGAGTAATGAACAATATGAAATTGAAGTTTTCAAATGGTACTTATAACAGCGAAAATAAAAAATACTTCCAGATAAATCTGATAAAATATGTGAAAGTTTCACACAATTAGAATTATAAAACACTAAGAAAAATTAATGATGACCTAAATAAATGCAGAAAGATACTTTTTCTGGTAATACAATAAAATATTTTTATTTTATTATTATTATTTTTTAAATTTTACCTTAAGTTCTGGGATACATGTGCAGAACATGCAGGTTTGTAACATAGGTATACAAGTGCCATGGTGGTTTGCTGCACCCATCAACCCGGCATCTGGGTTTTAAACCCCGCAGGCATTAGGTATTTGTCCTAATGCTATCCCTCCCCTTGCCCCCCATCCCCTGAAAGGCCCCAGTGTGTGATGTTTCCCTCCCTGTGTCCATGTGTTCTCACTCTTCAACTCCCACTTATGAGTGAGAACATGTGGTGTTTGGTTTTCTGTTCCTGTGTTAGTTTGTTGAGAATGATGGTTTACAGCTTCATCCATGTCCCTGCAAAGGAAATGAACTCATCATTTTTTATGACTGCATACTATGCCATGATGTATATGTGCCACGTTTTCTTTATCCAGTCTATCATCGATGGGTATTTAGGTTGGTTCCAAGTCTTTGCTATTGTGAACAGTGCTGCAATAAACATACATGTGTGTGTGTCCTTATAGTAGAATGATGTATAATCCTTTGAGTATACATCCAGTAATGGGATTGCTGGATCAAATCCTAATTCTGGTTCTAGATCCTTGAGGAATTGACACACTGTCTTCCACAATGGTTGAATTAATTCACACTCCCATCAACAGTGTAAAAGTGTTCCTATTTCTTCACATCCTCTCCAGCATTTGTTGTTTCCTGACTTTTTAATGATCACCATTCTACCTGGCGTGAGATTGTATCTCATTGTGGTTTTGATTTGCATTTCTCTAATGACCAGTGATGATGAGTTTTTTTTCATATGTTTATTGGCCACATCAATGTCTTCTTTTGAGAAGTCTATTCATATCCTTCATCGACTTTTTGATGGGGTTGTTTTTTTCTCGTAAATTTATTTCAGTTTCTTGTAGATTCTGGATATTAGACCTTTGTCAGATTGATAAATTACAAGAATTTTCTCCCATTCCATAGAAAAACTCTAAGAGTAGTGAGACAAAAACATCAGATAACCTGTAAAGGTAAACCTATCAGATCAGCAGCAGACTTCTCTGCAGAAACTTTATATGCCATAAGGTATTGAGGTCCTATCTTCAGCCTACTTAAACAGAATAATTGTCATCCAAGAATTTTGGATCCAGCAAAACTAAGTTTTATAAAAGAAAAAGAAATAAAGTCATTTTCAGTAGAACAAGTGTTGAGGGAATTTGCCACTAAAAGATCAGCCCTATGAGAAATGCTAAAAGGAGTTCTAAACCTACAAACAAAAGCTTGATATGCACCAAAATAAAACCTCTTAAAAACATGAAACTCACATGGCCTATTCAACAGTAACACACTGCAGAAAAAAAAATATATTGAACAGTCAACTTGATGACTGGAACAGTACCTCACATCTCAAAACTAACGCTGAACATAACATGGCCTAAATGCTCCACTTAAAACATACAGACTGACAGGATGGATGAAACATCACAAGCCAAATATATGCTGTCTTCAAGAGACTCGTGTAACATGTAAGGATTCTTAAAATCTCTAAGTAAAGGAGTGGAAAAAGATATTCCATGCAAATGGAAACCAAAGCAACCGGAGTAGCTATTCTTTATCAGATAAAATGGATGTTAAAACAACAAAAGTAAAAAAAGACAAAGAACATCATTATATAATGATAAAAGGATCATTGTAATAAGAAGATATTACAATCCTAAATTTATATGCACCTAATACTGGCACTTTCAGATTCATAAAGCAATTAGTACTACACCTAAGGAATAAATAGATAGAATCACAGAAATAGTGGGGAATAACAGCACTAGACAGGTTGTCAAGACAGAAAGTCAGCAAATAAACAATGGACTTAAGCTATAGTCTGCAACAAATGGACCTAACACATATTTACATTAAATTCTATCCAAGAACTGCAGCATATACATGCTTCTCATCAGCACATGGAACATTCTCCAAGACAGACCGTATGAAAGATCACAAAATGCTCATCGTCACTCGCCATCAGAGAAATGCAAATCAAAACCACAATGAGATACCATCTCACACCAGTTAGAATGGCAATCATTAAGAAGTCAGGAAACAACAGGTGTTGGAGAGGATGTGGAGAAATAGGAACACTTTTACACTGTTGGTGGGATTGTAAACTAGTTCAACCATTATGGAAAACAGTATGGCAATTCCTCAAGGATCTAGAACTAGATGTACCATATGACCCAGCCATCCCACTACTGGGTATATACCCAAAGGATTATAAATTATTCTACTACAAAGACACATGCACACGTATGTTTATTGCGGCACTATTCACAATAGCAAAGACTTGGAATCAACCCAAATGTCCATCTGTGACAGACTGGATTAAGAAAATGTGGCACATATACACCATGGAATACTATGCAGCCATAAAAAAGGATGAGTTTGCGTCCTTTGTAGGGACATGGATGCAGCTGGAAACCATCATTCTTAGCAAACTATCACAAGAACAGAAAACCAAACACCGCATGTTCTCACTCATAGGTGGGAACTGAACAATGAGATCACTTGGACTCGGGAAGGGGAACATCACACACTGGGGCCTATCATGGGGAGGGGGGAGGAGGGAGGGATTGCATTGGGGAGTTATACATGATATAAATGATGAATTGATGGGTGCTGACGAGTTGATGGGTGCAGCACACCAACATGGCACAAGTATACATATGTAACAAACCTGCACGTTATGCACAGGTACCCTAGAACTTAAAGTATAATAAATAAAAAATAAATAAATAAATAAATAAATAAATAAATAAATAAATAAAAAGAAAGATCACAAAACAACTCCCAATCAATTTTAAACATCAAAATGATATCAAGTATCTTCCTAGACCACAGTGGGATAAAACTGGTAATCAACTCCAAAAACAACCCTCAAAATTAAAACAAACACATGGAAATTAAACAATGTTTTAGTACAAAAGAGTCAAAAAGCTAAAAGAAAATATAGTTTATAAAGTAACAAATTTTCAGTAAGCTAAGTTTAATGTATTCTTGAAGAAAAAAAATTTATTTTATAAATTTACCCTAATGCCTAATGTTTAAGACATCGACTGTAGTGTAAAGTAATATCCCAGGCCTTCACATTCATTTGTTAATCACTCACTGATCCACCCAGAACAATTTTCAGCCCTATAAGCTCCATTCGTGGTAAGTGGTCTATATAAATACTGTTGTTTTTATTATTATTTTCATACTATGTTTTTACTGTATCTTTTCTAGATTTCAATAAGTTGAGATACACAAATATTTATTACAGTATTACAATTGCCTATATTATCCAATATGGTAACATGCTGTGCAGATTTGTAGTCTAGAAGCAATAGGCTGCACCTTATAACCTAGGTGTGTTCTAAGATATACCATAGAGGTTTGGGTAAGTATACTGTGAAATCTGCATGACAAACATCATTGCCTTATGACACATTTCTCAGAATTTCAGAACATATCCCTGTCGTTAACAGCACATGACTGTGTTTGATTTATTGTCTTGATGTCCCTTTGTTTTCCCCATGTATTACCATCAGCAGCCTAATGAAACAGCCTGGGATTGTGTAATTACTAACTTAGGCCTTTGTGTTTGATTCTTTTTCAGCCACTGTGGTATCTTGATTACTATATTAACAATGTATCTCCTTTATGTGTTTTTAAATAGTTACTTGGATATGAACTATTTATAAGCTTTGGAAACATGATTTCATTTATTCTGCAGGATAACTTCAGGAAGTGGGTATTAATTCTCATTGTACAAATGAAGACATTAAGTATCAGAGTTTAAGTAGCTTGGTAAGTGTTATTCCAGTAATTAAATAGGCATAAATAGAGTACAACTTTCTCAGTTCTATCTATGATTTTTCTTTATGTATGGGCTTATTTATATCAGCCAGTATACACCTTGGTTTCGGCCATCAGTTATTGACTTTCTTTTAGGAAGGAAGAGAAGACGAAAAAAGGGAAGAAAAAAAAAAAGAAAACCATAACCCTGTTTTACTATCGGACACCACATCTTTCTCTTCTACATTATCTTCTTTAAAGAATGGCATGTTGCAGAGTCTATGAGTGCAAATGCTAGAAAGGCCAGGTGGAAATATTAAAGGTGATGCAGTTCAATACTGACAGTGATGAAATAGAGAATGTATGGACCCTATAATCTCAAAGAGGGGCAGCAACCCAGTTGAATATTTTTTCAAGCCAGTATAGAGAAATATTGATAAGGTTTCCAATTTTTCAAAAGGACCCATCATCCAAATTTTATACAAAATCTCATTTTAATTTCATGAGTTGGAAATTAAAATCAATGTTTTATTTATGTTATGATCTCTACTTTTGGTTCTACCAGATTATTACTTGTTTAACTCTCTGTAATCTGAATTCTGCCACCCACAAGCCATATTAATGGAGATCGTCAATGATTTACCTATTGTCTTTTGAATACTTATTAATTTATATCTTAATTGACCTGCAAGCAGTTTAAAACTCTTCAGGTGTGTTTATCAAAAGATTCCTTCATGTGGCTTTTTATCTTTCTCTACTCTTTCATCAATCTCATTTATTACTAAATTTCAGTTATCATCTGCCATGCCAATAACTGCCAACTCTAAACATTTATCATAGTTTCCTATGCAAACTTTATAGGAATATTAATATACCTCATATTCACATATTCAGTGTTCACATATTCGGTATGTATACTGAATTAAGTATTAATTCCCAAAACATATGATGGTCGTTCAGGAGACTTTCTTTGAACCTCAATAAATGTCATTACATTTTATAGCACACTATTTTTGTTTCATAGAACTTCACTGTTTTATTAATCATTTATTTGGATGATATCATATATCTTCTACAAAAGTATAATTTCTATGGAGAAAATAACTTTATTTCTTAATTTTACTATTACATTTTAGCATCTATCATGCTGGCTAGCACGCTTCATGTTTGTCAGTAAATAATTTATTGCCTCTCAGCTTCAAATTTACTCTGCAATCACTCTGCCATAATGTGTGGAATTCCTCCTCTATTTATTTCCTCATAGTGAGCACAGTATTTAAGGCTTCTCAGCAGAGGGCACCGGAGAGATGTTGTAGAGGAAAGGACTCTCTTATGGTGCCTGGCTCCTTACAGTGAGTGGGTGGTGTGAGTGTGAGAACATCTAGAGGTGCTATACCTCAGAATCTGAGATCCCTCATCAACATTACAGCTGGGGGTGTCTTCCTGCAGCCTTCTCAGCATGGACACCCCAATTTCTAGGCTTCCTACCTCCACAGGTTTTTTATTCCCTCTGCCCACCTGTGTACCTGGGCCCTTGCTAAGTTTTGCCTGTGGCCCGCTTGCAGTTAAGAATTTGTCATTGGCTCACTCCTTCTGTATCTTTTTACCTAGATCCACTGAAAGAGATTCAACTGTGTGGCACCCAGGGTGAGGAGAGTTGCTTTCTGCCTTTGTTGTTGTCCAGCAATTGCTGAATAGCTCTGACCTGAGCAAACCAGTGAAACACGGTGCTATTCAGTGGGTTGCAACTGCACCTTTCTCAACTACTCTAGTCTTGCAGAGGAAACCCCCCTTCCAAAAATTTTCTTCGATGAATACTCTCTCCCAGTTCTCGGGTACCATATAGAGTTTTCTTGCATTTTAGAGTTACTATTTTATCAAAATTCACCAGTCTTTTGTATTACATTTATACTGTCTACATCAACTGTGTGGTTTCTACTCATTATGGATATAGATTGATACAAACTCAACAAATATTTCTGAATGAATAACTCCAGAGTCCAAGTTATTTTAATCACTATATAAAATCTCCAGAGTTTCTTTTATATTTCTGAACATGCTAACTATGTATCAAAAGACAAACCACACATCTAGAGAAGGTGTGGCCAGATTTTGTAAGTGTTTATAACATATTTAAATGTCTGGCATCTAGAATACATGTATAATTGCAACAAATAAATAAGAAAAAAAAAGAAATAATCCAATAGGATATTGGGCAAAATATTGAAACCAACGTGTCATAAAAGAGGAAATATTACTTCCTAGTGCACCTGGAAAACGTGTACCCACCTGAGCAATGACATAATGCAAATGAAAGTTAAAACAAAATACAACAAGGCAACAAAAATTCCCTTGCTTAAGCTTAATGTAAACAAACAAACAAAAAAATTCATCAAAGGACTATTAGTTTCTATACAGTCAGGGATAATGCTCAAAATCTGGAGCACGGAATTGATTCAGTGAGGAAACCACACTCACCACAATTAAAGATAAGTTCCTATAACTTACATGGGTGTCACTATTGTTCCAGTAACTTGATCTTGCCCCTACTGCTATTGCTACCAGTGAGAATTTTCTAGTGCTTCAATGTATCATTATATCATAATTAAAATTCTGGGGATTGGGTTAATCTAATTGTTAGAGCTTAGGTCATCGGGCATACCCTAGCTGCAACAGAGACTGAGATAATGATTACCTGTTATCTTCAGCTTCCATAGTAGGTGGAAGCTCTGCTTTGCAACAACAATCACAAAATAAAAGGTTTCTCAATCATATAAAGGTGGTTAAGATACTGAGCAACCAAAACGCACATATGCACATAAACAGGCACTCTCATTACATATACTCCCAAAGATATTTCAGTATTTCATATAATATTTAAAAACTTGAAGAAAATCTAAATGTTGGCAATACAAAAATGTTTGAATAAATTGTGACATGTTATTGGCAGACATGATTATCAGCAGCCATAAGTCAGTCTCTATATGCCACTTTCTTTGGCATTCTACTATGGAAAATAAACAAATAAACACTTTCAAAGTTTCTCTTTTGTCTTCTAGTCCATGTAAATTATATATTCGTTAGTAATATTTGAAGAGAGATCTCCTGTGAGGCTTATGAGGAAGTTATTTCTCTTACTATAAGGATGTGTGTGTGTGTGTGTGTGTGTGTGTGTCTGTGTGTGTGTGTGTGTTTTGAGGGGCTGTACATAGGAGACCAGCCTAGTTCTTGCTTAACAGTGAAGGCATAATGTGGTGAATTGAAGCAACTACCTTTCACTTATGAGGCTACAGGTCTAAGAGTGAATGTGAGGATTGCTAATGGAAAGAGGTGAGCCTGGCTTACAATAACATTATTTAGTGACTGACTCTCTGTCCAAATCTTTATTATTTGAGAAAATAACCACTAAATTTAAATGGAAGATTGATGGGATTTTCCATTAAGTAAAACTGAAAATATCCTTAACTTATTCAACATTTATTTCATAGGATATTAAACAGCAATTGATTATGCTGGACCCAAATGCATCAATGTGAATAAATCTTAAAAATATAATGTTGAGTAAGAAACCACTATGTTTGGAATAAGTATACTATGATGAAATGTATTAAGAAAATTACTAAAATTATAAAAAAAAACTTGTTTTTTTTTTTTTTGTTTTTTTTTTTGAGGGACGAGTTTCGCCTGTCGCCCAGGGGCTGGAGTGCCAGTGGCCGGATCTAGCTCACTGCAAGCTCCGCTCCCGGGTTTCACGCATTCTCTTGCCTCAGCCTCCTGAGTAGCTTGGGACTACAAGGCGCCCGTCCCTCCCCGTAACTTTTTGTATTTTAGTAGAGACGGGGTTTCACCGTGTTAGCCAGGATGTTCGATCTCCCTGACCCTCGTGATCCGCCGTCTTGGCCTCCCAAAGTTGCTGGGATTAACAGGCTTGAGCCACCGCGGGGGCTCCGGCCAAGAAAAATTATAAAACGTGAACATTGTTCAAGCATACATACTTAATGATAATGTGAACTATGACTAAGAGAGCCACACAGCGGCACTAGAGAGGAAAAGAATAACATAGAAATTGTTCTGGAGAGGAAAATTTTGACTCCCTTTTTAATACTTAGAAATAATATAAAGCAAGTTTGATTAAAATTGTTGACTATGGCAAGTATATACATGGATGTGTATTATATTATGCTATTTTGTTTTGTATGTTTGGTATATATAAAACTTAAAAACTTTTATCTTAGAGTGCTTTCCAAAGTAATGCGCAATTAAATTCTTAGAGAAACACTGTAAAGAAAGTAGTATTTTCTCATATTACAGAGTAAACTACTGAGCCTCACTGACACGAAGTAATATGCACAGTTGTTTCTACTCAATTGAAATATTTTACAAATTTTTATGTCACAACCTGGGATTTTTCTTTTGCATTATCATCATAGATGTTCAGGAAATACCTATTCATATATTCATAAAATTGCCTTAAAGTGTTGTTTTACCAATGAAACCAATGTTTTCATAGCCTTCATTCTTTGAAAAACCATCTATAACTTGAAACTCATGATTACGTGTTTCAAGAAATACTTGAAATATGAAATTTTCCTACAGATTAAGTGGTAAGGATGCGAGTTCAGTGGTGGATAAAGGACAATAATGAATAGCTATTTTTGTATTTCTCCTTTTTTACATATTGCTTTTCTTCACTATAAATCAAATATACATTAAGTATTTTATTAAAATAACTGTAACACTAGAACCTAAATATCTACAAAAATTAAGTGAAGAAATATATCAGAACCCATAGTAGGTTGAGCATCTCAAATCTGAAAGTCTGAAATGCAAAACGCTTCAAAAACTGAAACTTTTTAAGTGGTAATATGATGCCACAAGTGGAAAATTCCACGCCTAACTTCATGTGATGGGTTGCAGTCAAAAGGCACAACCCACAGTTTATTCAGCATCTCCAAGGAAAAATGACCCTCCTAGTCCACTTCAGCTGTGATATATCTTTTCCATGCCCTCCTACAAAGGATAATAAAATGGCGCATGCACAGGCTGGATGTGTGTTCCCACCAGTGCCCTGCATGGGGCCAAAACTTATGTGCATTACTTATTGTGCATTTTCTTGCTTATTTTCTGCTCTTTGGTCTAAAGACATTACTGAAAATGTCAAAAAGTTCTGCAAATATTTCTGTGGGTAATGGTAATAAGAAAAATAAAGCATTTCTGTTTATCTATGTAAGAGAAAGTCAAATTGTCAGAGAAACCGGACAGCAGTGTACGTGTGAAACATCTTATAGAAGAATATGGTGGTGGAATAACTGCCATATACACCCATGGAGAAACACAAAAATAGACTGTTGAAGATTTGTGCTGAAATTGATGAGCAGAAGATATTGAAAAATGCAAAAACACTGCATAAAGCTAAAAATAAATTGTAAGTTGTGTAACTAAAGTGAATACGTTAGCATCCCTGAAAAAACATACATATATATATATCCCTGAAGAAACTTAAGGGTAAACTGTTGAAGACCTGTGCTGAAAGTGATGAGAAGAAGATAATGAAAAATACCAAAAAACTGCATAAAGCTAAAAATAAATATGTAAATTGTGTAACCAAAATGTATATGTTAGCATCACAGTGGACACATGCCACTTAATGGTGTGTGGATCATGACACTAGCAAAGATCTATTATGATGAATTAGAAAATTGAATAGAACTGTGAATATTAAACAGATTGGTTGCAAAAGTTTAAGAAAAGTCAAGACATTACATTTTTAAAGATTTATGGTGATAAAGCATCTGCTGATCATTAGGTGGTAAATAAACTTATTAATGAGTGTACCAAGGTTATCACTGATGAAAATCTGATACCAGAACAAGTCTATAATGCTGATGAAATATTCATTTCTGTTTTAGTGTTGTTGCTCTAGAAAGACATTGACTAGAGCTGATAAGGCAGCCACTATAGGAAGTAAGTATGCAAAGGACCGAATCAGTGTCTGGGATGTACTAATGCAACAGGCAATTATAAGTGTAAACTTCCTTTGATAAGAAAAAGCTTGCATCCTCACTCTTTTCAAGGAGTACATTTCTTAGTCCATTATTATGCTAACAGAAAAGCATCAATCATCAAGGTGTCTTCTTTGACTGGTTTCACAAACATTTTGTACCAGTAGCTCAAGCTCACTGCAGCAACTCTGGACTGGATGATGATTGCAAGATTTTGTTATTCCTTGACAACTGTTCTGCTCATCCTCCAGCTGAAATTCTCATCAAAAATAATTTTATGCCACATGTTTTTCCCCAAATATGACTTCATTAATTCTGTCATATCACCAAGGAATCCTTAGATTAATAAAGAGTAAATATAAAAAGAGTTTTTGAAGAGCATGCAAGCAGCAGTGAACAGAGATGTGAATGTAGAGGGTTTTCAAAAGTAGTTTAACATGAAGGATGTCATCTATGCTGTTGCCAATGCTTAGAATAAAGTGACTAAAGACACAGTTGTGCATGCCTGGAATAGCCTCTAGTTTGTAACCATGTTTAGTGATGATGATGAATAAGTTGGTGACTTTGAAGAATTCCACGTATCAAGTGAGAGAAAAAACGATGTCTGATGTCCTTGCATATGCAAAAAATACCTTCAGAGTCCCTCAGTAAGCTGGAAGAAGTGGAATTTAGGAAGTTTTAACAGTGATAATGAGAATGCAGTTTTTCATTCATTGACTGATGATCAAATAGCCAAAATGGTTCTGAATCAACGTGATCATGAAAATAGCGATCATGAAGATGATGTTTACATTGCAGAAAAAGGGCCCATGAGAACATGGTGCAAATGTGTGATTAGCTTATTGAAAGGCTAAAGCAGTGTGCATTCATAACAGAAACAGACATCTTGTCAGTTCACAAAATCAGAAAGCGAATTCTAAGACTAAGAGCATTTTTAATGAGACAGATTATTCTGGAGGAAGCATTTAAAAAAGCCATCCAGCTGAATGTCTCCTCATCCCTAGAGGATCCACTTCCTGGTTGGCAACTGCTTCTAGTGTTTGTTTCTCGCTTACAAAAGATAAAATACTATGTACAGTAACCTTTTAATCAAAACACAGCTTCTTAGGTGGAGACTGAAAGCCTGCTCTTGTTTTTTGTTGTTGCTGTTTAACAGCTGTTAAAGGTGTTCTGGTGAAGCTAGTGTGCTGCTTAGTTAACCTAAACATATTATTTTTTCACTGTATCAATATTATGTCATATTTATTATGGTTAAGTACTTACGTGTGAAGAAATATAAGAAAATGCTTATCAGTAGTTATAAATTCAGAGTTAGGCGTGATGGTGATGCCAAAAAAAAAAAAAAAAAAAAAGAAAAAACTCAACAGATTGTTCATATGGGTGGCTGAGATAGTAACACTTTTGGTTTCTGATGGTTCACTGTACAAGAACTTTATTTTATGCACAAAATTGTTAAAAATATTATGTAATGTTAGTTTCACACTATCTTGGTAAAGTGTTTATGAAAAATAAATTTTGTGTTTAGATTTGTGTCTCAACCTCAAGATGTCTCATTATGTGTATGCAAATATTTCAAAATCCCAAACAATTCAAAATCTTATACACTTCTTGTTCTAAGAATTTTAGACAAATAATAGTTAATATGTACGAATAAATAGCACTTAAGAGAAAAAATGAAATTAAATAAAAGCTGACTAGTTAATATGTACGAATAAATAGCACTTAAGAGAGAAAATGAAATTAAATAAAAGCTGAAAGAAGAATAAAGAAATTTTACTTCACTAAGAAAAATAAAAATGGCAAAGAAGAAATGTGATGTGTTACTGTGCTAACCTAGAGTTATGCTAACATTGCAGTGACTTTCAGGAATATTTGATGATATCAACAAGGTATTGCTTCTGCAATACATGGAAAAAGCTGTGGAGATAGTTTCAGCTTAGCTGAAGTGGAGCTAACGTTGTTAGTTTTACTAACAATGGAAATTATATGCATGATATTAGAATTATATAATTGTTCAGCAGGTTTTGATTGCATGCTCTATGTCATCAATTTTTAATATTACAAAAGTATAAAAGTGGGAAAAGTATTAATGGGGATTATTTTTTGTGTGTGTTTAATGTGTTGCCAAAAGGTAAGGGCTGGTAATTGGTAATTCTAACAAAAAGAACACACACACTGCATACACACACATCCTGGATAGAGAAGATTTAAAAGAGAAGTGAAATTAAGATCAGTAGAGTCTGTGCTAAATACCAATGGACGTAACAGACATGGCATACTATTTCAAATAATTTCCATAATACCTATGAGACAGGTTACCATTGTTATCCAAATTTTAGAGATAAGGAAATTGAATTATGGTTTTATTTAGCACTGGAGAAAGCACAGACAGTAAGTAGGAGAGGTTTATTTAAAACAATAGTCATAGTTTCTCTAGAGCCCACACATTGAACATAATATCATAAAGGATTAAGTTGGAAAATTGAGAATTTTAGAAGGTGATGATAGTTCTGGGTTTAAATTATATTCTTATAATTTATTAATTTTCTTCCATATTTATGTGTATTTTCTGAATCTGTTTCCTTATCTTAAAATGGAAGTGTTAATACTAGTCTTGTAAAAGTTATTCTATCTTTCCCACAATTTTATCATGGGCAGAAAAAAAAAATAGTGATAGCTACATATAAACACATGAAAAATGATATGATATTCATTGTTCAAATATTTTATCACATTATTTATGCATACCTCTTGTTTAAACTTTAATTTCTTCACAGAAAATAATATAAGTTAATATTAAATTTGTTGCTTAATCAATGTCTTATAAGCTTACTTTATAAGTTTGTAGTTGGCCATTTTGTTCTCTATTTTATTGAGAATTAATCACTAACCATGCAGTAGTATCGTTAGTACCTTTTTTTTTTTGATCATATGAATGATTTTTTTAAAAGTAAAGATAGAGTTTTGTGGATTAAATACCATTTAAATTATAATTTATTGTTTTATTTCACTGGCACTGCTAGAAACTAGTAAGTTTAACTATATAAAGACATTCCATGTTTTTCAAATGTTAACTAAATGTTATATTTAGTTTAACTATATAAACATTAAATTTCTAATACACCAATATATTACCCACAAGCCATGAATGAACATACGTTACATGATAGTCAGAAAAAAAAAAAAAAAAAAATTTTTCACAAGTAGACCCAGATGCCAGTATGTAATTCCCAAAAGGCTAAGAAGTTAAGAACTTGGTCTTGTGTACTGCTGTATTACAAATTGTTGAGAAAATGCCTGTAACTGAGTGAACACTCAGTAAATATTGATCCTATGAGCATGAGTGTTTGTGTGTGTGTGTACACACACGTGTGTCTGCATGTGTGTGTGAGAGAGAGAAAGGAGAGAGAGAAGGAAAGAAGAGAGATCAACTTCCATCTCATTATTTCAGGGAAGAGTCACCATAAACAATGTGTACTAAGTCATAAGAAGAAATGGAATTAGAGCTTTATTTTGGAATAAGTACTCACTGATATTAAACAATGTCAAACATACAGAAGATTAATGGAATGTTTAGGATTTGAGTAAAAATAAATCAGAAGAACTGGGAAAAGAATATATCTGCTTAAGTTTTGAAACTCAACAAAACAAAGCAACAACTTACATATATCAAAATTTGGCTGCTTAGTAACTATTTTCTACTTCTATTTAATTTTATTGTGTGTGTGTGTGTGTGTGTGTGTGTGTGTGTGTAGTCTTAAATTGGCAGAATAACTTAGGACCATTTCAAATTATTATTAAATTAATGCAGCAAATGAGGAAAAAACATCAGCATATCTACATCAAAAAGCAAGGGTTATTTTTTAATATTAATAGTAATAAAATGTTTAAATGCATAGTTTAAAATCAGAAGAGAAGTGGTAGGTGCCCATTTTAATAAAAGGAGGCAAATGAACATTTGGGAATTTTCCAATAATTCCACAATTAAATAATATATAAAAAGTAGATATTTAAAATGTATATATCATCAGGGTGTTTAACTAAAATGTACTGTCTATTTTGATGAACCAAAGCTAGAAAGTGTTTCAGGAGTTCATCAGTGTTGAACAGTTGCTGACAAATTTGTTCCAATTTTTGAAAATAATTGTTTGCTAAATTATGGGATACCTCATGAAAGGCTTTAATTAGATTAGCATTAAGAAAAAAGAATAAAAAAGAATATATTCTTTAATTGCATCAAGATCTAAGCTTATGTTTATATTCAGTGAAAGAAATCTATTAATGAGAAAACCTTGTTTTCCCAAAAAATACAATTTAAAAGTAGATGTCTATCTCTTATGGTCCACTATTTTCCTGGTTTTAATACCAGGGTGTGCTTTCAGTTTTAAACTCCTTTAGTCCCCTCAATGGCAGGAATCTTTTTCGGAGCCAACATTATCATTTCTTAGGGCATTTATCAAAAGCTTAATGTATTATTTCAGGCTGAAAATATATCAGTGCAAATGTAATTGCAATCTCTGCATCATCAAAGTAGGAATACCCAGAGTTCATGATTGGTCATTCTTATCCATGAATGTATCATAATAGGCTGATATGCTCTCTTTCCCAGGCAACATATTTTCTTTTGGACATGGTCCTTCTGATTAAATAATATCTTATCACAAAGAATGACACTAATCGTAGACATTTCAGGCCTTGAACATTTCATCACTCTTACAACCTGGTAAGTATAGAACATTATTAAAGGGGAAAAAAGCTTATAAGTTGCTTAGTAATCCATCAACTAGCATTTACAATTACCATTTGATTATTACTCTCGGTAGTATTGTAGTGGAAGGAAAATCTAAGCTGTCCATCCACTCCTGAAAGAGATTTGAATTAAGCATATACCATAGCAATTTAATGAGTAAAATTATTCAATTGAGCACTTTCTGTTGAATATTCTCAAAGAGCAGCTTTGGACACTGTCATGTTATTTTAATGCTTTTCCCAGAAAGTGCTAGCCAATGTAATATTTCAATTATCATCTCTAGTCATATCATTTTAAATTATATCTATAAATTTAAACTTTCTTTAATATTCCAGAAATGTTTTTGTATTTAATATATTTAATTTATTCAAAAGACACAATTATTAGTCACCTATTTACATGTACCTCTCTAAGCTCTGTGACAATTTTACCAGTTTTTATAGCTCAGTGTCATAAATCTTGATTCTTGATCATTGAAATGTTCAATAACATGGACATCAAGTCAAGCAATCATCGACATTTAAATTACTTATAAAAGCCCCTGGACAATTAATTTTCACTTACCAAACTTTATTTTCTAAAAATTTTGTCAGGATTTATTCTTTCTAGAGTATTCAGATGGTACTTTTATGAAATTTAACTCAAGTTTTCTATTTTCAGAAAATATTCATCCAAAGTTGTATTTTCTAGCGTAGTTATCTGATTTTATCTAGAATTTTGATTTCTTAAAATTTGTACTTTATATTTTTTAAAACTGATTGTCACCAAGATAATTTTATTTAGTAGAGTAGGCACACTCTTTTCTGCTACATATATATTTAGTTCTACCTTTCTATCTTTGATTCCATCACAGCAAAAAACAAAGTCTGGCATAACCTCCTCTTTTTGTTTCAGCATTTTTTCTCATAGATATTGTCCTGTAGATTTAAGTTTATTTATTCATCTGCATCATTTACCTGTTCCAAGTATTATTACAAAAATGTGCCCATCTATCTACCTTTTCTTTTCATTTTACTACCAACTTCCTTTTCTTCTTTTACTAATTGCCGTCAATAAGTATTAAGCATCACAGATTTCAGTGTGAAAATGAATGTGGCTGAAAAAAGAGATGTTAAGAAATAAATGCCTGTAAATGCATTTTAGGTAAGCAAAATATTGTCATATATAAAGATTTCTGAATTACTCTGGTGGAATTTACTTTATTCTTGTTTGTGGAGCACAGGAATTATTAAGATAAATAGAGCTTTGTTGATTTCCTTCCCCTAGTGAATGGATTCCTCCCCGCACATGCACAATTTTGGTAGTAGAGAATACGTTACCAGAGAAAATGAATAATTTTATTTATTTTCTTTTTTACAAACATCATGTGCAGGCAGTCACAGTATGATTTTATGCTATCTTTCCCCCAGAATGAATGAAATGTTAAATTTTTTCTAATATGGCTTCTAGAGGCAATAGGGAGTGAGACAGATTAAAGTGGATTATCTCAGAGTCGGGGCAAATTGAAATTCCGGTGCTTTGATGTGGGAGACAGGTGTAGTACGGCATTAGAAATAGTGCTGGAAATCCTAAACTGAGACCATTGGGGACTTGAATGCTGTTTGCATGAATAATCCCGAAGAATTTGCATATATAAGTCTTTGCAGAGGCTGAAAATGAACATGTAGCACTTCTGCCTTGAAGTTCTAAGCAAAAGCCTAGTTGGCTGAACGTTGCCTGTTGGAGAAACATTCTAGGGGAATTTACCATTGAACTTTGAAGGGGCCATGTGGGCACAGGAAAGGTGCTAAGTTGGGCCAGGAAGGCGCATGTCAGTCATGACAACAACAGAAAGTTCTTCCCATTTCCCTGAAGTGTATAAACTTCAGGACACTCAGGACGCTCAAATGCTTTGAAGGGGCAATCTTCATAAACAATTCAAGTTTAACTCTGGAGAGAGTGAGTGGAGGGGAACAGATATATTTTGCTCAGGAAAAAAAAAAGGGGGAATACAATATTTCTTTCACCTGGGGATATTTTAAAACTATAAATTACCCTTGAATTTCAATCAGTTGTGAACTGAGATTAAATCTTACTTAGAATATTGTACTACTTCAGGAAGCACACACTGTGATTCTCCAATGAGAAAAAGCAATATTGTGCTATGTGTTCTACAAAGATTACTAAATACATGGAGGGAATAATGTTTACTTAGCTTAATTAAAATAAACATTATGATAGGTGAGGATTGCTATCTTGTTGTTGTTTAATTTAAAGGACTCCAAAGATTAGTGAGCAAGTTGGAATATGTTTCATTATCAGACAACTTGGTTGTACTCTTTTTTGCAGTACCCAGTCAAGTCTTGGCCCCTGTGCATGTGTGTATACACACACACACACACACACACACACACACACACACACACAGAGAGAGAATTATTGAATTATCTTGAATTATTAGGAAATCATGACTTTTGTGATGGTATGAGGTTAAAGTTCAAGGTGCTTTTAAATCCAATATGTATATCAAATTTCCTCAGCATGACTTATTAAAAAATAAGCTATACTTTTTCATACATATATATATATTTAGAGAGAGAGCAAGTGAGACAGAGAGAGATCATGAGCTTATAGAGGTGAGTCTCTTTCTGGACTTGCTTTTGTTCCATTAGTGTACACTCTATTTTTGTTTAATACTACATTATTTTAATTATTGCAGAATAGGAATGCTTGATATATGGTAGTGCATAATCTTCATTTTGTTCTTTTTCAAGATTGATTTGGCTTTTCTAGATTCCTTAGGATTTGCTTAAAAGTTCCATAAAAAATTAAAATGCAAATAACCAAATAAATTGTGTGATAAGAAACCTTTCTATGAAACAAAATATCACGGGATATAGTAAAACTTTTTCACAATTATGAAGCCAATAATTAAATGTTAATTTTGGAAAAAAAATAAATTAACTAAGTATTCCAATTAGCTGAAGGAAAGGGAGAATGACAGCATTATAGGAGGAAGAACAAAAAGTAAATTAGAAAAAGTACAGTAGGGTGGAGCAAGATGGCCGAATAGGAACAGCTCCAGTCTCCAACTCCCAGCGCGAGCGACACAGAAGACCGGTGATTTCTGCATTTTCAACTGAGGTACTGGGGTCATCTCACTGGGGAGTGCCGGACAATTGGTGCTGGTCAGCTGCTGCAGCC
>NW_016821137.1:112354-119114 GCF_001698545.2 Rhinopithecus bieti
AATAATTATTTTATACTCTAAAATGAAATGTAAATTCAAGCAATACTATCTTAATCATTCTTTTCAGTTTCTCTTAAAAATAAATAAATTGATGGTGCATTCTTATGTGAAGTATAAGTGAATTTGCAAGTTTAGAGAAATACAAGATTATATATTTCTCATTAAATGCATGACTAATCAGCATTTAGAGAAATAAATTCTTAACCAAACATTATGGAACCATCCAGAATCTAAAGTAAAATGTTATGATGTGTACAATGGAATAAATAATTTAAATAAAGATGTATTTTAAGCAAAAGTTGTATATTAAAATTAAACCTTTTAAAAATTTATTTAACGTATTAAAGCTAACTGAATATGCACAGAAATATGTGTTTGTACAAGGAGTAAAAGGACATAAATATTCATTAACAGAAAGTGTTGAGGCATCATTCTCTACTTAGGTTATGCTTATTCAATCTTACCTTGCTTCTAATTTTTCTTCATTTAACCACTTATGTCTCAAAGGTTTTCTGATATAAAGGAAAAATGCAGCTTGAAGTAAAAACCAAATGCTCGAATGCATTCAAATGTATACACCTGGATATACTTTCTCAACTTACAGAGGCACTCCTGTGAATTACCACTGAATCAGTGAAATGAGGTGAAAAACTAACATTGCTTTTACCTTAGGCATTCTCTTCAAGGGAACATTAGAAGCTGGAAAATGAGACTCTTTAATTCTTCATTTATCATATTCTCTAAAATCTTAAAGTAACTGTATGTCATTTCACATATAAACACAACGTATCCACTTCCCTGGATATTTGAAAAGCAAAATCACAAACTATCTGTGAAAACTGTTATATTAAAATGTGGATCTGAACAGATGTTAGCATTGTTTTATTTGCTTTCTTAAAAATCTAATGTTATGAACATTAATTATCCATAAAATATCATTATGTAAAAGAGATCATTTCTCAAATCACTTTTTCTCCAAACTAATTATAGTCAAATAAAACCATGCTTCATGACTTTATGAGAAAAGTAGGGATATGTTAAACGTGTAAGCTTAGAAGTCCATCATAACTTATAAGTGTATACTGACATAAAAATAAATCTACTTTGACCTGTCTCTGTCTTGCTTGTCACTTCTTCAAGGATTTTCTGTAATTTTTCTAATCCTCTTTTGCCTATCTTACGCTCTCCCATACATTTTTATTTTATTCAGAAATTAACTTAGGGAATCATGACTTTTTTTTTTTTTTTTTTTTTCTGCTTATGCCTATGGCATCATAGAGATTGCTGATTTTAGCATGCTGGCATTTCCCCATTTTCTAGAAGACTATGGTTTCAAAAAGGTGAAATCAACACTTCTATGTGAGAACATGGTAAATTAGGTAATTTATTCACTGACTATGTCAATAAGAGTGGAAGAGAAGGATAGTTTTTGAAACCATGGAAAATATTGTTTTAATTCTTTAATTCTAGTTATATTTAAGTTAAATTAAAAGGAATTTCACTATATAATTCATTAGATTTCATTTTAATGAAGACTTCAAACTGAGTTTGAAAACAATTCATTTTCTCATAAAACACAAAAATGACTGAGACTTTAAAACATATGAATGTATTCACATATATAATTCTACCTAGAGTTATGGAATAAATACTTTAAGTATATTAAAAGTTAAAAGAAGTTTCCATAATTAAAATAGTATATTTTTGATGTAGAATATAATGAGTTTGTTTTGGGAGCACTTATATAATAGGTGAAAAAGGATTTCATTGAAACACAGAGGATGCAAACATTATGGTCAATACCTTACAAATCTCACGGATTTTCAGTTGCCTTGAAGAATAAATGAGGAGAATAAAAGTGTTGACACAGCTTGATGAGTTGATATTTTTTAATGCTTACTTTAAAGGAGTGCCTGGTGCAAGCTATTTGGCAATTTTTCCAAGTTTCTAATTTCTGAACTCTCATTTGAATTAAACTGTCTACCAACCTCTTGCTCCTTGCATGAGGAGACATAAAAACTGAATTAAGATGATGGAATATACATTTTAACTAAACAGTTTTTTAAGTTTATTGTATTGAACTGGAATGAAAATTTTAGCAACTAAAAGACATCCCACTATCCAAAATTAACAGATAATAGCTCAACTTATAACTTTTTAACTATAGTCACTAATTCTGTCTTAAAATATTTCCTCTTATAGTATATAATTATTCAATGCTAGCACTAAATGGTTACAATCTAAGATGCAGTATTTGTGAACTTACATTTATAAAAGATGCTATTGATGGTGGCAGGAGGCAGACAGGTTCCTAGGCAGGGCAGGTCCCTGGTGGGATCCAACCATCAAGTCAAGGATAGCCTAAAGCCTGGGGGCTGGGCTTCCAGTTCCAAGTAGAGTCTGCGACCCGTAGTGAGAACTTCCTTGATGCCCATCAGCCAGTCAGATGGTGCTTTTTCCACACCCAACTATGGACCAACTCAGCACCACTTCCTCCTGCCCATGGACAAATCAGCATGCACTTCCTCCATTCTGAGCCCATAAAAACCAAGGACACAGTCGGACTCAGACACCACACAGGCTACTCGACTTTGGGTAGAGGGCGGTCCTTTTTGGGTCCCCTCTCTCTTATAAACTGTGCTGTCGCTCAATAAAAGTCTCTGCCCTGCTCATCCTTCAGTTGTCAGAGTAACTTCATTCTTCTTGGAAGTGGGGCAAGAACTTGGGACCTGCCAAATGTGGGCATGAAAAAGGCTGAAGCACTCTAGCCCAAGGTCCTCCGCCAGTGTTGGGCGACTGCCCCATACAACAGAAAGCAGAGGTGGGGCTGTCAGCCCAGGAGACACACGCTGGAGTTGGGCAACAGGACTGAAAAAACTGTTGACACACCCCTGTCCACTGAACTGCAGAAGGTGGGAATAATACGCGCTTTGGGGATCCTGAGTTGCTGGTGTCTCCGAGTTTCTTGCGAGCCACTGCATTCCCCTCATTCAGATGCAGGTGCCCAAGGTGGAAGCAGGTTGCTGCATGCCTGGCTGAGTGGCAGGCTGAGCGTGGATCCCACGGTGAGCACTGGATCCAGCCTGGAGCACAAATCAAAGGCAGCCCACTGAACCAAGTGGGTGGGGTACCTCCTGTGGCAATTCAAGGGCAATCTTGGGTAGGGGCATCACCAACATCAGAAGTCACCAGCTGGCAAAGCAGCACTGGGGTCCTGTGTCACTAGTCTACTTTTTTAGTTTAAGATATTGTTGGAAGAAGACATAGTTCTTTGCTGATACTAATAAAAAAAATAAAAAAAAATAAAAAAAAAAACACCTTTTGAATATTAAACCTCCTTCATACTTGTGTCTTCCCTCACAATTTGCTCTATAATTTCAGACAAATGTCCTAGCATCATCAATGCATTTTTCAGTAACTCAACCTGTTCCTCAGTTCGTTCACCATCTGGCATATTTTTTTAAGGTGACCTATTACTGTATAAATTCTATTTAAGCAACACTTGAGCAGAACACAATGCTTTTCTAAGTAAGTGTTCATTGACAAAGTGTATTTTCTAACACAAGTAATTCTCTAAAGGTCACCATATATTGAACTAGAATTCTTAGTATTTGATGTACTTAACCTAAATTTTATATTAACAACTTAAACATTTGTGTCAAACACATAAAAAATATTGCAAGCATGAAAAAAGTACATTTCATAAATAATTAATTGAATCAATAAGGATAAATTTGAAAAATAGGGAAATGAATCGAAGGTCAAAATCAAATATTCTTTTGAATATATGCAAATAGTTTTAGTGCCAAGACTGAAAATGATTTTTTTATGATTACAGAAGCTATAGACATGCCCCGATATTTGCAAAAAATATGCTATAATAGTGGGTCAAGAGAGGTAGTCTAGAAACGGATTGATTTGGAGAACATGTAAAATAATCAGCTTAATATGCATTATTATTTTCTTACCCCAGCCAGTTCTGTGAATCAGGAATGAGAAACAGGTGTTAGTGAATCAGCAGTGAGAAACAGCTGCTAGGAATACTGTATTCTGAAGTCATGTGGTGATTTTATGGTTCAAGTAAAACAATAACAAAAATATTAACGTAAGTACCACACACTTGTTACAAAAGGAAAGAACATTGAAAAGAAGTCAACTATGATTCAGTTTTAAATCTTAGATATATTAGTCTATCTTGACATCACAAATGTATTTAAAAAATATAATTCTAATTTGATGTCAATTTGAATTAACTGATTACATAATTATTATTATTAACTTTCAAAGAGCTTCTTTTATGCCAGACACTATTCTAAACTATTTTGTTTACTCCTTACAACTCACTGAGAAAGTTTTTTTTTTTTTTTTTCATTTTACAAAGGAGGAATGTGAGGTTATAAATGAATTTCCAAAGATCACACTATTCCTGACTTAATACTAGTTATATCTCAGTCCAAAATAAAATAAAAGCTGTAATTTAATTGTTTAAAATTTGTGTAAGGAATATTATGTTATTTGTCATCTATTTGTCTCTTTCTATCAACTGTATTTTTTTATAACATCCAAATGCCACATACCATGACAATGCAAGTCATTCAATCCATTCTCAAAATTAAAGAGATTTAATAGTGCTGAGTACTATTTTGATGGTAAATGAACTGTTTAATGACTGATATTCAAGTATAAAGGCATCAATCATCTGACAGGCACCATTTTAGGAGAAAATTATGCATTTAAAATAAATTAATAATGAAAGAAGGAATCCCTAATTTGGACTCAATATAAGATCAAAAGTCCAAAGACTGGCACTGGTTCTGCTTATAACCATCTCAATGGCTCCTTGCATAAAGATACCTGATATTTTAGGTCTCATTCATCTCTGTATTTATTCACAAAGTATTTAAAAAGGACTTACGATGTGCCAAAAACAAAAGCAGAACTCGGAATAAAGTGATATAACAGTCGTCAAACATACAGATGGCTTTTCCAGGCATTGGACTGCATGACATAACTTAGTAACTGTGTGCAGAAATAATAGAGAAGTAGTCGGAAGTCTGAGTTCTTAGACACACAAGAGATTTCAGACACATAAAATGAGAAAGAACAAGCAAAGGGGAGTGAGAAACAGATGCCAGTGTGATAGAATTTAAACCAAAGTAAGATATCCTGAGAGAGCGGGTCCGCTTGGCTTGGCGTCGATCCAGCGCTGGAGCTCTTGCGGCGTCTCCTGGCTAGTGCGGCTGAACTGCCCGCGGCTAAGGGCCCGCAAGCAGCCGCCACTCCTCCGGCGCTGGCTGTGGCGCTGGGGTCGTTGTTTCGTGACAACCACTCAGGTAGCCGTTTCTGAGACAGCAGGTGCGGCCGCTTTAGCCCTAAGCGGGCTCCGCGACTCCCTGCACTGTCTCTGCCAGGGCCCGACTCTTTTCTTCCGGACCCGACGCCAAGCTGTGACCCTGAGCCAACAGCAGGAGCACCCGGAAATGGCGACCTGGACTGCCTCGCGCTGGCCCATCAAAAGGATCCTGAAGAACAAGACCTCTACAGCTTCCTCTATGGTGGCGTCGGCTGAACAGCCCAGCGGGAGTGTAGACGAGGAGAGGAGCAAAAAAATCCCAGAATTGGAAAGAAATGAACATCCTGGCGACATATCATCCAGCAGACAAAGACGATGGTTTAATGAAAATAGATGAACCAAGCACTCCTTACTGTCGTTAAGATGGGGATGGTGAAGCTGCATGTAGTGATACAGAAACCACTGAAGCCATAGCAGCAGATATCTTAGCTGCTGCTGAAGGCTTGGATCCAAAGTATAGGATTCGGGAACAAGAAAGCAGTGGACAGGAGGCTAGTGACCTCTCACCTGAGGAACGAGAAAAAAGGCGACAATTTGAAATGAAAAGGAAGCTTCACTACAACGAAGGACTCAATATCAAATTAGCTAGAGAATTAATGTCAAAAGATCTATATGATGATGGCAAAGATGAAGAAATGTTAAAGACTGCAGATGGAGAAAGCATGAAGACGGAAGAATCAAATCAAGGCTCTACTACAGGTGACCAACGGCAAAACAAATTCACGAAGTTCATAGAAGAGCTTTGTTCAACACTGCGACTGTTTGCTAGATATAAACCCTGTTACTATAATACATTTCTTCTTGTTCTCCACAATTTATGATTTAAGTACCAAAATCATACCAGTTATTATATATTGCCAAGAATTAAATGATATCCTTAGAAACTGATTAGACTGAAAATGCCTAATTGATCTAGTGCTTAGTACTTTACCACAAATGCAGTGTAATATCATCAGTCCAAAACTGCATTACTTTTTTAAAAACACTGATTAATTTGCATAAAATATTATATAGCATTTTATGCTTTAGAGGATGAAAAGTATCTTTGGAGAGGGAAACTAAGTTATTTTCAGCACTCTAAATGGGGCAATACCTCTTATAAATTTCGTTGGTTTGCTTTTTTTAAAAATCAAAACACAATTGAACAACAGGATGCATAGGCTAATAAATATTCAGTCCGAATAGTGTTTTAACACTGTTCTTCAACTTGATTTGTCTGTTTAATTGAAAAGGATTACAAGAGTTACTCTTGCATTTTCTGTCCTACTACCTTTAAAGTTCCTGTTGAGTTTATTTGTATTTACAAGGAAAGGACTGAACTTTTTCTCATCAAAACTAGCTTTTTTTTCCCCACAAATAAATTATCAGGTTAAACTTGCCAAAATAATAATAATAATAATAATAATA
>NW_016821137.1:119314-124188 GCF_001698545.2 Rhinopithecus bieti
AAAACTAGCTTTTTTTTCCCAACAAATAAATTATCAGGTTAAACTTGCCAGAATAATAATAATAATAATAATAATAATAATAATAATAATAATAAGCCAAGGTAGAATGTAGTTGTGGTCTGAGGAAATTAATGTTCTAAAAGTTGTAGAATGATAACAGGGTGTGAAAAGATACTGTTAAGTCAACTTAAACATGAACTGATGATTGACCACTGGATTCAGGTGAGCAGAGATGACAACAGCATGTGATATTTCTTCAGAGTAGAGGAAGCAAGTCTGATTGAAGTTTGTTGGAGAAAGGATGGGAAGAGAAAGAGCTCAGACAGTAAGTACAGTTACACTTTCAATGAGTTTCGTTGAATAGAACAGTCAAGTCAGGCATTAAAGGAAGAGGCAGAGTGAAGGGATTTTTATTTACTTTCTGTTGCTCTGTTTCTAAGCCAGTAGAAACTGCAATATGTTTCTATGCAAATGAAAATGTCCAAATAATAAGGAAAACATTGACCATACAGGAACATGATAGAGAAGTTGCCGGAGTCATTCACTTTGCAAACAAGAGGTAATAGGATCCGTTGCACAAGTGTAGAGCTGAGACTTACATAGGAGCATATAGCTCATTTGATGTGGGAAGAGGATAGGAGTATAGGAGGGTTGATAGACTTGATGATGGGTTCGTGCAGGCGTTTCCTTCATACACTTTCTACTTTCTCAGTGAAATAATAACCATGATTTTGTATCTGGAAAAAGATGCTATAGTTCCATAGAGAGGAGAGTAATTGGAACAATTATGCAGAATAATGGGAGAATAAATTGAATAAGGAGATGGAGTGGTATCACCCTACAGCCTTAAGGAATCCCTTGAGTTCAGTGGTCAGGATATTAAAATGAGATCATTCAGCATTGTTGTGAGGTTTTCTCCTTTAAGTTCACTTATTCGATGATGACTTAGAACAGGTGACCAGTGAAAAAAACAGTGAAAACGGTAAACATTTTTTTCAGGAAAATAAAGCAGGGGTGTTCATAATGGTATTGAGGCTTTATGAACAAAGGAAAGAGATTATAATGAGTGGTCATAAGATGTAAGTCAGATAGGTAGGAAAGACACGCTGAACAGTGAAAATACAGTAGTATCAATGGATTGATTGGAAGATGGGATGAACCTAGTAATAAGTGAGAAAGAGGGGTTAGCTGTTACTGGTAATTTTGAAAGTTCAGATGGCTGAACTAACAGGGGCCAGAAGTCCATTGAAGGAGAATTCCTAAAGGAACTGCATGTGTAAATGGATGTAGTAAGCATAGTGTATATGGATAGGAAATTTACTGAAAAGTTACAGGGATAGTTTGGAAGAGAAAGATAGTAAGCTGGATTACTGAATTTTCAGAGAATGAGGGAGACTAAATTACACATCTGGAGAGCTGTAAATAGCTGTGGCAAAAAGGGGCAATGTGTGTCATAAACTGTTGTAATGAGCTTCAAGATAGATGAGAGTTTGGAGAAAGGATAAGGAACATTGGTTTGTTTGTTGTGAATAACACCACAGATCATTATGGGATGAGTATAAGACTTTTTTTTTCTTTTTTTTTTTTTGAGATGGATTCTTGCTCTGTCGCCCGGGATGGAGTGCAGTGGCCGGATCTCAGCTCACTGCAAGCTCCGCCTTCCGGGTTTACGCCATTCTCCTGCCTCAGCCTCCTGAGTAGCTGGGACTATAGGCGCCCACCACCTCACCCGGCTAGTTTTTTGTATTTTTAGTAGAGACGGGGTTTCACCGTGTTAGCCAGGATGGTCTCGATCTCCTGACCTCGTGATCCGCCCGTCTCAGCCTCCTTTGCAAAGTGCCGGGATTACAGGCTTGAGCCACCGCGCCCGGCCGAGTATAAGACTTTTGAATGGATATGAAGAATCAGGTAGGCCAAAATCATACGAGCATAAATTGTGTTTCTTGATTGTAAATACAATGGGCTCCTTGAGCTAGCGAACTGAGTGGTCCTTGATGCTTCCTAAGAGTCTCTGTCTGGCATTTGGTCTGCCACACCTTAGGATCAGACTTCTTGGTAATCACACCCTGATTATAAATACCCGTGGTTTGTCTGTCTGTTGAATCACATTGCTCCCCTCCCATTCAACAAGACTTAGATATTTAAGAAGCCATTATCCTACTACAGTGGGAAATCACTACCTCGTCCCTTACTCCAAATAGAATTTCCTCATTCCAACAGAGTAGCACTTCCAATGTGATGCTATAAAACAGAGGGCACAAACTCAAATATGTACAGGAAATTTAAATAATTAAAGTTGTTAGAGGAAAGAAAAAATCAACTACCAAAAATATAATAAAACACTACTTTTACATAACTATGTAGTAAATAACAATATAAGGATTATTAGTCCTAGCAATTATATTTTAAATTAAAAAATAAAAGTAATGCAATTACAAAAAATCAAAACAGCTATGCATGACCTTTTCTCTAACTTTTAATTCAGTTTGAATATAATAGAGCTTTTTTTGTTAACATCAAAATGAGAAGTTAGATCTTTTTTAGATGTTATAATGTAGAACTATAACATGTCAGAAACTTTTATAGAGACCACACTGAAGGATTATTTAAAAATTAGCTCTGTTACAATTTTTAAATTGTAGTATAAGCTTGTTTGTGAATTGAAAATATGTTGAGTAAAATTAGTTTTTATTTTTAAAGGTTAGTATCTGTAATTGTCATTTGTATTACTGATGTAACAATTTTGTTGGGAATGTAAAGATTAAATTACAATGACACCATGAAGGATAATTCTATCTCAGAAGTTATTAAAAATAAATCTACTCAAAGATCAGAAGATTGCAAGATTTCTGAGGTCAGGAAGTGTGTCTGTATTGTTCACTGTTATATTCTTGGAATACGGAATAAGGCCTGGAACATAGAAGTCATTCAATAGATATTTTTGAGTGAGTTAATAAATTTATCTCATACCTGTGAAAGAATTTTTTTCTATTAATGCTGCCTAAATGGACATTGCTATATAAATTTGAATAATTTTATGTCTCACTGAATGAACAAGTCACGTTAACAATAACATAAAAAGTAAATTATTTTGATACTAGAAATTAATTATATAAAATCAATGTTCCCTTTTTTGTTTCTTTGTTTCCAGAAAAGTACAGCAGTACGCATTTACCTTTGAAAAAAAGATGTGCTTTAAAATAGTGAATTGATTCCCATTATTTAAGGATGCAAATACATTATTCTACAGAATTTACAGTTGAAAATATCAATTAGTAATAGGGGAAGTACTTATTTTGAAGGGCAGAAATCTGATCATAGTCTCATAAGCTATATAGTGTTCATCTCTACCATGCTACAATACACAAGTCCAAAGAGATAGCAAAGTATCTTAGAAATCCTGCAGAGAAACACACCCCTGTCACCCATGCTTCAATCACAAGCCTATGATAAGTTTTGAGTATAGAAAAATATTACCCACTTTAAGGGGCGGAGCAAGATGGCCGAATAGGAACAGCTCCAGTCTCCAGCTCCCAGTGGGAGCGACACAGAAGACAGGTGATTTCTGCATTTTCAACTGAGGTACTGGGTTCATCTCACTAGGGAGTGCTGGACAATTGGTGCTGGTCAGCTGCTGCAGCCCAACCAGGGAGAGCTGAAGCAGGGCAAGGCATTGCCTCACCTGGGAAGCACAAGGGGGAAGGGAATCTCTTTTCCTAGCCAGGGGAACTGAGACATACAACACCTGGAAAATCAGGTAACTCCCACCCCAATACTGTGCTGTACCAAAGGTCTTAGCAAACTGGCACACCAGGAGATTATATCCCACACCTGGGCGGGAGGGTCCGACACCCACGGAGCCTCCCTCATTGCTAGCACAGCAGTCTGCAACCTAATTGCAAGGCAGTAGCGAGGCTGGGGGAGGGTAACCCGCCATTGCTGAGGCTTAAGTAGGTAAACAAAGCCACTGGGAAGCTAGAACTGGGTGGAGCTCACAGCAACTCAAGGTGCCCTGCCTGTCTCTGTAGACTCCATCTCTGGGGACAGGGCACAGCTAATCAACAACAACAACAACAACAAAACAACAAAGCAGCAGAAACCTCTGCAGATGCAAACGACTCTGTCTGATAGCTTTGCAGAGAGTAGTGGATTTCCCAACAAGGAGGGTGAGATCTGAGAACGGACAGACTGCCTGCTCAAGTGGGTCCCTGACCCCTGAGTAGCCTAACTGAGAGACATCCTCCACTAGGGGCAGACCAACACCCCACACCTCACACGGTGGGGTACACCCCTGAGAGGAAGCTTCCAAAGCAAGAATCAGACGGGTACACTCGCTTTTCAGCAATATCCTATCTTCTGCAGCCTCTGCTGCTGATACTCAGCAAACAGGGTCTGGAGTGGACCTCAAGCAATGTCCACCAGACCTACAGCTGAGGGTCCTGACTGTTAGAAGGAAAACTAACAAACAGAAAGGACACTCACACCAAAACCCCATCAGTACGTCACCATCATCAACGACCAGAGGCAGATAAAACCACAAAGATGGCGAAAAAGCAGGGCAGAAAAGCTGGAAATTCAAAAAATAAGAGCATATCTCCCCCTGCAAAGGAATGCAGCTCATTGCCAGCAACAGATCAAAGCTGGTCAGAGAATGACTTTGACGAGATGAGAGAAGAAGGCTTCAGTCCATCAAACTTCTCAGAGCTAAAGGAATAATTACGTACCCAGTGCAAAGAAACTAAAAATCTTGAAAAAAGAGTGGAAGAATTGATAACTAGAATAATTAATGCAGAGAAGGCCATAAACGAAATGACAGAGATGAAAACCATGACACGAGAAATACGTGACAAATGCACAAGCTTCAGTAACCGACT
>NW_016821137.1:127807-137995 GCF_001698545.2 Rhinopithecus bieti
AAAGACACATGCACACGTATGTTTATTGCAGCACTATTCACAATAGCAAAGACTTGGAATCAACCCAAATGTCCATCTGTGACAGACTGGATTAAGAAAATGTGGCACATATACACCATGGAATACTATGCAGCCATAAAAAATGATGAGTTTGTGTCCTTTGCAGGGACATGGATGCAGCCGGAAACCATCATTCTCAGCAAACTATCACAAGAATAGAAAACCAAACACCGCATGTTCTCACTCATAGGTGGGAACCGAACAATGAGATAACTTGGACTCTGGAAGGGGAACATCACACACCGGGGCCTATCATGGGGAGCGGGGAGGGTGAAGGGATTGCATTGGGAGTTATACCTGATATAAATGACGAGTTGATGGGTGCTGACGAGTTGATGGGTGCAGCACACCAACATGGCACAAGTATACATATGTAACAAACCTGCACGTTATTCACATGTACCCTAGAACTTAAAGTATAGTAATAATAATAATAGTAAAGAATTCATTAAAACAAAGTAAATAATAATTTTAAATATCAAAACATTGAACATGATGACACTCAGAATAGCAGATATTAACTCCTGAACAAGTTAATTCTCAAGAAGCAACTCTATGCTGCATGTTTTAGAGTGAGTATACTCGGCCATTAATGTATATTGTATATCTAAATTTTATCTATATGTAATGTATATTGCAAGATTTAATGTATATTGTATATCTATAATGTATATTGTATAATCATTTTTATGTAGATGTACAATATATCATATTTTCTTATTGTTTGAGGATATTACAAAAAGAAAATGCAGTGTTAAAATAAGGAGTGCAAATGATAAATCTCCTGTGTAATGAAGTGCCAAAATGTTGTTAATGCTTCATTATACTTTCCTGATATTAATGCAAGTTACGTAAAATCTTCATTTCTAAAGATATATCTGTAATTGACTTGCTTTAAAGATGATATTTGCATAAGCACAATACAAAACAACTATTTTGTTTTAGCAGAAATTTTATACTCCTTTTATGCCCCTATTACTAACATTTCACAAGGATTTGTCACCAAAATTATATATAGCTCCAACATTCCCCAGAGAAGGCTTGGTGCTTTACTTCCCTTTGCTTTAATGACTATTTCTCTTTTCAAATGGAATTTTTAACAAGAAATAAGACCTCTTACAAAAAAAAAAAAAAAAAAAAAAAGAAGAAAGAAAATATTACCCCCTTTATCTCATTCCTGTCTGCAGCTACTCTGGCTAAGAAGAATCAGTGGAAGAACATTAGGCTTAGCAATCATTTTAATGCATGCCTGAGCCTATTTGTAGCTATGTCTCATAGACAATACTGTTTCTTTAACCTTTCTTCTCATTGTTCTATTTGTGAATGGTTTTATTGTTTATAATGAGGTTTTGTGTTGTAGTTTTGTGCTCTTCGAGGTTTTTTCTTCGCTTTTTTTTTTTTTTTTTTTTTTTTTTTGTCTTATCTAGTTGCAATTGCCTCTGTTTCTTCATGGTATGTTTCTGTGTGGGTGTGTATGTGTGCATGCACCTATGTGTGTGTGTCTCTGTAGACAGATTTGGAGCTCTAGATCTCATGAGGCTTCTGCTGGAACAGTGAGACTATCCAGAGTTGACCTCAGTCTAACTCAGTGTGGGAAAAGTACATGACATAAATTAAAACTCGTTATGTAGGCCGGGCGCGGTGGCTCAAGCCTGTAATCCCAGCACTTTGGGAGGCCGAGACGGGCGTATCACGAGGTCAGGAGATCGAGACCATCCTGGCTAACACGGTGAAACCCCGTCTCTACTAAAAAATACAAAAAAACTAGCTGCGCGAGGTGACAGGCGCCTGTAGTCCCAGCTACTCAGGAGGCTGAGGCAGGAGAATGGCGTGAACCCAGGAGGCGGAGCTTGCAGTGAGCTGAGATCCGGCCACTGCACTCCAGCCTGGGTGACAGAGCAAGACTCCATCTCAAAAAAAAAAAAAAAAAAAAAAAAAAAAAAAAAAAAAACTCGTTATGTAAATAGGAAGAGATCCAAGTTAACATAGTTTCTAATAGTCCCACAAGGTGTTAGAGGTCATCTGACAAGATTATAAGGCTATTTCATTTATATGAGTCATTATGCTCTGTATTACATTCTTCAAAGTAAGACTGTTTACTTTAGCTCCTAGGAAGCAGTCACATTACCATCAGTGATAATTACCATCATTGAAACAATACCTTAATAGAACACTAATTTGGGGGCTCTTGCAGTTCTTTTATAGGAAGCATTACATACTGAGTGGATGTTACACTTACTTTCACACAAGTTCCTAATAATAATGAAACACAAGAGAGCCTCCCATTGGGAAATGCCTCACCTCACCAAACACTACAGAATTTCACGGGAAGTGATTTTAATTCAGATATAAAAGTATATTCATAAAAATTCCAACTTGTTTAACTACTTATATTTTTATAAAGAATGAACAAATACATAATCATATCATCAACTATTTGATTTTTAATTATATACTTTGGTGAGGAAAATGTGTGTTAAATATATCTAACTATTGGCTGATTGGTTTTAAAATATTGATGGAGCTGTGTGGAAACAATGGAGATAAAAATGTATTAAGTTTGAAAGTTTGATTATCTTGAATATGTCTAGTATTTACAAAAATCAATCCTTAGATCAGTGATTCTCTCCTTAGGCTGCATTCTGGTATTACCTTGAAGTCTTAAAAACCTGAGTGTGCTGGATGCAATCCAGTCCAATTAAATCAATATCCCTACAGATGGGACCCAGGGACCTGTATTGTATAAAGCCTCAGGTGATTGTTCTATGCAGACAATGATGAGAACCACTGAGGATAATCTGAATACATGATTAGACTTCAAGCTAACCTGGAAAACTTCTCAACAAAAGAATGATGTGAGTCAAATCAAAACACAATTTTTTTATGAAGTTATCAATAACAATGTTTTCCCTCAAGAAAATGTTCTATATGGAGTTGTTATCCCAAATAACTACTGATTTTGAAGAACTATAACCAATATTTATATAAGTGTATGTGTATATATATATATGTGTGTACGTGTATATATGTATATCTCCATATATATCTTAAAAACTATTCTGGTATATTAATTTTTTGAGAAAACATAAATATGTACTGAAAAAATATAATGATGTTTGTTCTCTATACACAAATGAGCTCTGAAACATGAGCTCATTTCTTTGCTAGATAATGTCGATTAAAGTACTTTAAGATAAGCTCAATTATTCATCAATATTCAGTTTTTTCAATAAATTCTTTGAATGAATAATATTTAAGAACCATGTAAGTTCATTTAAAAATGCCCCCACCCAAACATAAATCTTAAAACAATTCCGATTAAATGCATTGAATTTTACTTAAGCTTTTAAAACATATAGGCCCCTCAGCAGATACATACTCAGCAGATATGCTGCTTTTTGTTAAAATTTCCCAACCTCTTTTGGAGAGTAAACATATCATGCATGTTTTATGCAAATGGTAGAAACAATTTTCCATATGTGAATACTTTTAGCAATTAAAATAACTACTTTTGTGAGTATGCTAGTGTCTTTTGAACATTTTAAAATGACTTTATGCTAATTTTTCCTGTGATAATTTTTTAAACAAGGCGTTTTTCTGACCTAGAGGACTATCTCTATACATTTTGTTTGTTCAAAAGATCAATAAAATCAATATCACTATAATTTTCCTGTATAAATTGCAAGGTGGCAAGGGTTTCATTATTGTTCTATATCTGAAACTTAACATGTAATTTATGCTATTACATATCCATTTGCATATAAAATTAGATAATATGCTATGCTCAGTGACATAAATGAATATAATTAACCTCTGTAGGCTGAATGTCTTTTCAGCTCTCTAATGAAATGATGATTTAGAGTTATAGGATTAAATAAAATTATAAAATAATTAGTTATATATCTTATCTATTGATTACAGCAGAAGTTTTTTTTATCAACAATAAAATACATGTCGTTCTAAATAAGAATTTTGATACCTTGTAGCTCTTTGAAGTAATTATCTTATGAACTGAATATAAATGATCACTTGGGCTATCACAAGTAAAATATGTCAATTTTTTTAAAAGTAAAGTCCTTTTAATGTTTAGTTATCCTGGTTTTGAACACTATATAAACAAACAGTTTTGAAAACTTTTATAAATCTGCTCTGCAACACAAATTTTTAAAACTTGAATATTGTATATAGGTAATGGTCCTATTCACCGGTTTATTAGAATTCAAACATCCTACTTAACTACTTAGATTTATAATATGTTAACTGTAAAGTAATTTTATAATTAATGGTAATATAATCAGTCTTCCATCACACATATTATTAGGCACCCCTAAATACACTTAAGATATTACCAAATAAACAATAATTTATTCTTTCTTACAACCCAGTTCTAAAGGATGGATGTTTGTTAGTTGCTGCTGCAGTAAATAAATCTTGGTCATGACTCTCCTGAAACAGTCCAACATGCTGTGTGGCAAGCTCGCCACAGCTAAAGATGTGAGGTACAAAATTAAATGATAGCTTAAAGGTTAGAAAGTTAAGTTCAAAGAGGTTGACAAAGGCAGCATATGCAACTCCTTGCTGCCTGCATGGCTGCTTAAGTGTGGCCTTGGGCCTGGAATATTTCTTATTGGGAGATAGACAACCCTCCCAGCCTGGGCTGGGCTTGTCATATTTCCAGCGAGAAAATACTTTTCCCTGTTTTGACTTGATATATGCTCCTTAAATATTCTGCTTAGGCACAAGCCTCAGTGATCCTCTGGCACGCCCCCAGCTTTCTATATTTCAGACCCCATGGGGGAGAGGTCATGGTCCCTTTACTGCAGTACAGAGTGAGGTGTTTGCAGCCACCCTGCCCACATTGTCTACGGAGTGGATCCTCTGGCCATGGGGAAACAAAGTCTTGCACTCTTTTTCTTCTTTTGCTGTAAATAAAGAGCTGTACCACACCACTTGAGCCTAGTGTACATATTTTCGGTTCTCATTGACCCCAAATCATGTAGGTCTCTTCCCTGGGTGGCATTCATCTGCTTGTTAATCTTGGCTACACTCATTTTATATTCTGTCCTGCAGCACAGTTTGACCAACCAGTGAACAGTGAAACACAACTATTTCTAAAATGTATTTTGGTAACCCTCTTGGAAGGAACAAAACTAGTGTTTGTTGCTCTTCTATGTTACCATGTGAAACTGAGAGTGTTAAGGCACAACTGCTGCAGATAGTTGCTAAGTGATGTCAGGGAAAGTTGTGCACCTCTTAAAAATGTGAGCAACTCAAAGTTGTGCTGTATTCAAAGTTTAAAATCAAGCGTACACCTTCAAATATTTTGACACAAACTTTTAAACAACAGTTTGTTCAAATAGGCTATACATCAGAAAAATCTAGAAGCTCAGAACATATCATGCAAATAGAATTGTAAACATGTAGTCTATGTAAAAGCAAATACAATCTTCTGATTAAAAATATTGTTATATAACATTGGACATTTTAATGGAGCCTAATTATTGGATTCACTCTACAAATCTGTACTAAGAAACTATTATGTACAGGAACTGAAGTCGTCATTTGGGGTACACTAGAGTAATTAGAAAAGAAAAATAGAAAAAAGATAGAAGAAAAATCAAATAAAGTATCTGAAGGTCTCCATCTTTTTTGTATTTCATATTCTGGATAGGGCAGACAGATTATAACTAAAAAAGTACAGTCAATTGCAAAATGTCATAGAGGCTAAACTATGTTGGTGATAGAATAAACAACTAGATCAACAAAATAGAAAATAAATAGAAAGACTAGAATAGAAAGCCCAGGAATAAACCCAAATAAATACAATTTATCATAAATCAAATTACCTTGGGCAAAGGAGTAAAGGCCATACAATGGAGGAAATACAGTATTTCCAACAAATGGTGCTGGAGCTTCTAGGTATCCATATGCAAAATAATGAAATTTAGACACAGACTTTACATCCTTCACAAAATTATGAGGTGCTGATGTAGGTTCACCAATTGTAGCAAAGGTATAATTTTGATAGGGGATGTAGATAATAGAGGAGAAAATGCATGAGTGTGAGCAGTGGACATACAGTACGCTAGTCACATCTTATCTACAGGGTAGAAGTTCTAAGACTTCCAGTGGATGCCTGAAACCACTACAGATAGTACCAAACTTTGTATTTTTAGTTGACTCCTGAACAGTATAAGGGTTTGGGGTGCCAGTCCCCCATGCAATAAAATATCTGCATATAACTTTTGTCACTTCAAAAACTTAACTACTAATAGCCTACTGTTGACCAGAGCCTTATGAATAACACGAAATAGTCAATTGACACATATTTGTCTGTTATATGTATTATATACTGTATTCTTACAATAAAGTAAGCTAGAAAAAAGAAAATATTATTCAAAGTCTTAAGAAAGAGAAAATATGTTTTACTATTTATTAAGTGGAAGCAGATCATCATAAAAGTCTTTATCAAATTTGCCTTCACAATGAGTAGGCTGAGGAGGAGGAGGAAAAGGAGGGGTTGGTCTTGCTGCATGTGGGGTGACAGTGGTGAAAGAAAATCTGTATGAAAGTGGACTCGCTTAGTTCAAATCTGTATTGCTCAAGGGTCAACTGAGTATTATGTGTTTTTCCTATACATATATACCTATCTACAATAAAGACACTTTATTGTATTAATTAGGTATATTAAGAAATTAACAATACTACTGTATTAGTCAGTTTTCATGCTACTGATAAAGACATACCTGGGGCCGGGCATGGTGGCTCATGCCTGTAATCGCAGCACTTTGGGAGGCCGAGGCGGGTGGATCACCTGAGGTCGGGAGTTCTCAACCAGCCTGAGCAAAATGGAGAAACCCCCTCTCTAGTGAAAATACAAAATTACTCAAGGTGGTGGAATGTGCCTGTAATCCCAGCTGCTTGGGAGGCTAAGGCGGGAGAATCACTTGAATCTGGGTGGCGGAGGTTGCAGTGAGCCAAGATTGTGCCATTGCACTCCAGCCTGGACAACAAGAGCAAAATTCCATTTCAAAAAAAAAAAGACGTACCAGGGATGGGGAAATTTTTACAAAAGAAAGAGGTGCATAGGACTTACAGTTCCATTCTACATGACTGGGGAGGCCTCACAACCATGGTGGAAGGCAAGGAGGAGCAAGTCACATCTTTGGTGGATGGCAGCAGGCAAAGAGAGCTTGTGCAGCTTAGCTCCCATTTTTAAAACCAGCAGACCTCATGATACTTATTCACTATCATGAGAACAGCACGAGAAAGACTCATCCCCATGATTCAGTTACCTCCTGCTGGGTCCCTTCCCCAACACATGGGAATTCAAGATGTTATTTGGGTGGGGACACAGCCAAACCACATCAACTGCTAATAAAATATGACAGACAAAAATATCCCAGCATCACTGCCTTTGTACTTTGGGGCTATTATTAAGTAAAATAAGATAAAGGTTACATAAACATAAGCACTACAATTCTATGGCAATGAGTCTGATAACCAAGAGACCTACTAAGTGACTAATGGGTGGGATGATTCATGACCCTGGTCCCTGGGCAGACCAGAGTGGGACAGCATGAGATTTCATCATGCTACTCAATATGATGTGCAATATTAAGCTCATGAATTGTTTATTTCTGGAATTTTACATTTAATATTTTTGGACCATGAAAGTAACTGAAACTGAAAAGTCAAACCACAGATAATGAGAGACTACTGTAATTCTCTGTACTTTCTGCTCTATTGTGGCATGAGCTTAACTGCTCTAAATAAAATCTTTAAAAGTAAAAAAGAAAAAAAAGAGATGGCTTATTTCATCTACATATACAAATATATATGCGTATATGGTAAATGTTACATTTTTTTAAAAGTAGAATATGGTTTATGAGTGGTTCCCATGGTAATGTCTCATGGTGCAGTATTGCGGGCATAATGAAATATAGAGAAGATGAGATTTGTGCAAATCTTTGAGAGAGGTAAAGGAGATGTCAAGCAAATATTTTAAAGATGTGCCCTGCATGCATGGGGAATGTTGAAAGAAGAACACTGTGGCCAGTGTGCCTGGATATTATCTGTTCTTACATGGAAATCATTTTATGATTCCACATGCTGTGGGTTTCCATGAAAATGCCATTTCTCTTCTTTAATCATAAGTTTCCTATGAAAATATATTTTCTGTGACTCACTTTTTATGCCTGCATATCCTGGTGGTTAGAAGCTACATTGAACCAAATTGATTCTAGATACAAAGTCAGACAAAAATGATAAAGTTTTCATGAGCATCCAGTTTGATCACTCAGAAGGTATAAAGGGAAAGAAAAAATTAGTGAGAATGCAATATTTATATGATATTTGCAATCAGGTCAACTTTAATGTTATTTTTCTGTGTTTTGGGCCAGCTTTGCATGGGCGGAGGATGATCTAGTCAATATACTCAGTTGAAAGAGATATATAATCACTAGAAATTTACAATGGTAATTTACATAAAACAACATTGCTTACTTAGCAGACAAGACTGAAAAGCAGTTAATAAAGTGAAATATATAACAAGAAAATTCGGGGAAGACATATTAAAGTAGTAAGCGTGTAAAAAATAAAGCAATAAAAAGACATGGTAGGAAGAGTAAGGTAGTATGAGCTACATCTAATTGAAGTTCTGGAAATAAAAATATAAATAAATGTGTAAATATGTCATAACTTCAGAGGTAATGGTAAAATTTATGGCAAGTGTTGACACACAGATTTAAGAAGCCCCAAATTCAAATCATAATGCATAAAATATAAATTTCACTTCAATGCATCTTAGTAAAACTAGAGTTAATAAAAAAGACCTTAACAGCAACCAGAGAAGAGATAAATAATGACTGGAAGTCAAAGAATAAATGAATGTCTGCAGAGTACCAAGAGAAAATAATTAGCTTAGAATTCTAACGCACAGTCAATATATCTTTCAAGAATGATAGTGGAATAAAAATACTTTCTACCAACAAATGTTTTCTATGAAAGATATTTTCTAATGAAAGATCTAACAGATGATTTTATGATGAAGAAAATTACTTCAAACATAAAATTTGAGATACAAAAGTAGTAATAAAGAATATAATTGATAAAGTTGTAGGTTGATAGAAGCAAAGACATAATTTTAAAAAATCATTATTTATTTAGCATGAGGAAAGAGATGTCAATTTTAACAATTACTTGGTTGACATACCTTCTGGTTTCCCAGGATATTTTAAATGTATAATTATGTAAATAAACTGCACATCTCACTATAAACACAAATATAACTCATACTTTCAACAATGCCCTGAATTAGATGACAAATCATATGCTAATAGTGGCCCTAACATTGATAGGTGAGTTCCACAGTAAAAATTTGCCATATAATATTAGGGAAATAGAAATGACATGTTTAAGTTACAAATTATTAGAGAAAATAAGGAAAAAGTTTAAATCAAAAAGTAAGAAAATGGAAAAAACACATTAAGGGGTGGTGTAAACAGAAATTATACAAGATATTTAAGAAATAACAGTAGTTCAGTAAATATAATAATTAGTAATTACTTAAAAGACCTAGAAAAGACAAAGATTATAAAACTGCATTAAACTGTTCAATTTATCTATATTTTTTTAAGTAAACATACCTACAAAGAAAGGACAAATTTTTGGAATAAAAGATGATCTAGCCAAATACATAGTAACTGGAACTAGCTGAGGTAGCACATTTATATCTGACAATATAGACTTTACATAAAATTTTTACTAGAAAATAATAATTCAAATTACCCTTAAAAGTCTAAATCTTTTAAAATGTATAAATGTAAATATTTCTAATAGCACATCTTCTTAATATATAAATTAAAAATTGATGTTCTGGTTAGGGGATGGGTAGCAGCAGAACCCAGAGGTATTCATTGTGTACTTGGTGATTCTACTATCAGAAGAGTACATGAATTTCAGTTCTCATCATCAAGTTGATTTTAGGGGTTGTACATCTGGCCAGTTGTTCTGTGAGAAGGTGATTTTCTTCAGAGTGATTTCATCTGGCAATAGACTAAGAACAGATAAGTTGTCCTTTATAGAAATCTTTAGGGGATACTCATGAGACTGCTTGTTGAATTTCTT
>NW_016821137.1:139308-193716 GCF_001698545.2 Rhinopithecus bieti
GGTATTGATGGAACGTACCTCAAAATAATAAGAGCTATTTATGACAAACCCACAGCTAATATCATACTGAATGGGCAAAAACTGGAAAAATTCCCTTTGAAAACTGGCACAAGACAGGGATGCCCTCTCTCACCACTCCTATTCAACATAGTGTTGGAAGTTCTGGCTAGGGCAATCAGGCAAGAGAAAGAAATCAAGGGTATTCAGTTAGGAAAGGAAGAAGTCAAATTGTCCCTGTTTGCAGATGACATGATTGTATATTTGTTGAATTTCAAGTTGGGCAGTTTTTACAACCTCTTGTTGCAGAGAATCCCATTCAGAGTGGGATGATTTGTGAGTTATAACATAAATTAGACTAAGTAAAATTTTAAAATAGGAATATATTGCCTCCAGAACCCTCAGAGCCTTAAAAGAAGTCAAGATTGTTTCAACATTCTTAGTGCTGAGAAGATCAATAGTTTTATTTTATTATTTTTTCTAAAAGTGTCAGAGATTGAACAGTTTTTAGCAAACCAAACAATTTTCAGAAATGTAACTGAAGTGGTGGGACCTTGTTGTAAATGCAGAGTTGTAACCTATTTCCATCCCTACTTTTTGTAAACTCCTTTGTGATTACTTTTACGTCCTGCATGTGTATGTGACAAATAACTCTCCTTGGAGGAGATACCATCAACGTAATGTCAGACCTGTGCTCCTGGAGAAAGCCAGATACAACTAAGATCCTTCCTACAAACACTGTAAAAGATGGAAAGGCTATTGTATCACCCCATCAGTAGCCAGGAAAGTGTATATCCCTTCAAAGGTGAAGGCACTGCAGCTGAAATAAGCACTAAACAGAACATGTTCACCTAACTAGGCACTGAGCAGAGCATGCTAATCAAATCTAGTTCTACAAAGAATTTACTAGTTGCTGATTGGATGGAATCAATGATTTCAGTAATATTATATGTGTGGACTTTAATGGGTAGAGCCACTTTGAGTTCATGGTCATCCACTGCCACTACAAGATGTCTCTCATTATTTTCAGTTTTAAGAACAGATTAAATTGGGCTATTTAACAGTAAAATAGTAAAAATAATCATCCTTTTCTACATAGGGCTATAAAGTAAATTTCAAACACTGAAGCCCACATTTTAATTTATATTAGGCTTTATCAACTCTTTTAATTAAAATAGTAGAAGATCCATAGTGTTGTATTTGTCAAGTTAATTTTAAGTGCCAAAGACATAATTTTATTTCAATTATTTACTTGAGTCAAAGGGCCACTATAGGATATTTTAAGGGCAATGAATACTATGGCCATGGGAAATTTTGGCAAAGCAACATTTCTCATGGTTAAGTTGATACATATCTGTTAGTTTTCTGTTTTATGCCTGGTAACTTCCTTAAGAAAATAGGAGGTACTTTGTTTAAATTTAGTGAATTTAGTACGATATCCATGCATAATAGCAATTTTGTCACCTATATTAGTTAAGGCCATGAATAGTTGTCAATAGGTATATTTCAGCAGATTTTAAAATTAATTTAGAACCTATGATGTAGAGATATAAGTGCCACATAGCACCCTTTTAATATTTCTATTGGGTAAATTCTTTAAGTAAATTGATTTCCATTTATATCAGACTGTGGGCCTCTGTCTCAGTTTCTGGTTTATCATTATGTATCTAGGCATCTGTCTTGCTTTTTGTGCTGATGGTAGCTCATTTTGTGTGTTTGTCCATTAGTCCCCATGTTCTCAGGCTCCTTCCCTACACTCCTAATATTTATAAGTTTCTCCCTCCAGAAGTTCCCAAATTGTTGTCATCACAGTTGAGAGACTCCACAAAGTACTTATTGAAATATTGGCTTTAGAGCTGCTAGACAAAAGCCAGGTTTGAATGCTCTTTGGTATGTTGACAAACCACAGCATTTATCAGACTCACAGTCCAACCATTTTATCCTTGTCCAATAGAGTGATGGTGCCCTCTGGCTTTTTAAGGAAGAGGGTGGATGAAAGATAAGGCACTGTAAAGGATTCAAGACAACTTTTCCCAAGATCTGTGCCAATGTTCCTTGGATGTTTTCCTCCATAAGTTTGAGGATCAGAATCTCTGTTGTGATAGAAGTACAGGTGGCTGTAGCAGCATTTGGATTCCTAGAGACCTATCTGATATTAAGAGTATTGACATCAACATTTCAGAAATTACCCTTAAAATGGTGACTATAGTTATTTAAGCAGCCACCTAATGGGTTCATAAATTGTACAGTATATAGGTGTTTTCCCAAGCACTCAGTAGAATGTGAGTCAATGTTTTATTGATGTCTAGATTAAATCAAAGCTTATGGTTAGATCAAGATAAATGATTAATTTGACACATAGATAGGTATGGACTGAGACACACAATCAGTGCCATGTTAAGGAAGATCCCTAATCCCATACTGGTATTCTCGAGCATCAGCTACCAAAATTTTCAAATAATACCAGTTAAATATGCAGCAGAACCTTGACAGAAGTAACATATATTGTGCTAAGAAGTAAAGCTCAAAGCATATGGAAGTCAGCTGGCAACAGCTCAAAGTGCATACTGTCCAGCAGAGAGCAGAGCCAATCAGTGAACCACGGCAGAAAGGGCCACAGGTAGTAGTCATTACCTAGACTATCCTGTTCACACACCAATTGTTTTCTGGTTCTCTATGGGATCCGTCCCCCCAACCCAAAACTGATATAGATGTGGAGACTGATTATACCAGAAATACACCAGGGTATAAAAAGATTTATTACTCTCATAATGGGACTTTTTGATTGAGTGTTTAAGGTGGAGGAGCCGGGAGAGGGTTTTTGCATGGGAGCTTGGGTTTGTGTTGTTTGATCTTTCCAATTCATCAAAGAAAGGTGCCTGTGGACTCTGTCTGCTTTTCCAGAAATAGCACAAAAACAGAAAGGGGAATTTAGGCCTTGAATCTATCCAACAGTCAAATATCAAAACAGAGTCATTTAAAAGATTGTGTCTTTTATTTGCATAAATATAACAGGTATATAAAATTTCACAATGCATATGTATATCAAATCATCACCTTGTATACTTAAATATATATCATTTTTTGTCAGTATATATTAACAAAGCTAAAAGAAAGCATTTTAATTGAAAATAGAAGAAGCCTATAAACCACATCCATTAAGCAAATAAAGATGAAACCAGGAAATGTGTTTGGAAACTAAAACATATTTATGAATTAAACTCAATGTCAAAAAGAGAAAATATAATAAAAGGCAGGAAATTTTGTTAACAGATGTCTTTCTTTTCTTTTTTTTTTTTTTTTTTTTTTTTTTTTTGAGACAGAGTCTCCCTTTGTTACCAGGCTGGAGTGCAATGGCGCAATCTTGGTTCACCGCAACCTCCACCTCCTGGGTTCAAGCACTTCTCCTGCCTCAGCCTCCTGAGTAGCTGGGATTACAGGCATGTGTCACCATGCCTGGCTAATTTTATATTTTTTGTAGAGGTGGTGTTTCACCATGTTGGTCAGGCTGGTCTTGAACTACTGACCTCAGGTGATCCACCCGCCTTGGCCTCCCAAAGTGATGGGATTACTGGCGAGAGCCCCTGCTCCAGGCAAATAGATGTCATTATAAAAGCTGTAAACTAACAGTACAATATTGCTCCAGAAATAAATAAATTGACTAATGGGACATTAAAAGAATTCAAAAATATATATTGTTTCAGTTAGCCTTTGTTACATGTGATGGGCTGAATTGTGTCAAAATTCAGATGTTGAAAATCCCTATCTCCCAGGGGATTTTATTTGAAGATAGGGCCTATAAGAAAGCGATAATTGTTAAATGACGTCATTATTGTGAGAATAGGGTTGATGACGTTACAAGAAATGAAAGAAAATACCCTTCTCTCTCTATCTCTGTGCACACTCAGAGGAAAGAGCATGTGAAGCTACTGCTAGAAGGGCCATCTGCAAACTAGGAAGAGAGACCTTACCAGAGACCAACCCTAACATTACCTTGATTTAGATGTATAGACCCCAGAACTGTAAGAAAATAAATTTCTGACATTTAAGCCAGACTGTGATATTTTGTTATGGCAGTCCAAGTAGGCTAATACATTTCATAACACAATAGTGGCTTAAATAACAATTAATTACTTCTCATGGTTCTGTGCATTGGCAACATTGGTGGTTCTTCTATTTGTTTACCTAGAGTCAAGTATAGGGCAGCAGTCATCTGATACCTAGGCTGGAGCTAGAGATTGTCTTAGAGACCCTCAGCCTAGCAGTGCCTTACCATACACCTGCCTCCAGTGCTTCATCACACTAGTACTGGACAGTGATCATGAGGTCTGGCAGCTCATCAAATGCCGGGAGTACATTTTCTCTCATTTCAGATGTCTACATTTTTCTTGGGTGGTAGGGGATTCCTATGGCTCAGTCATTCATATTTCATTCATGTGAGTGGTGGAGAAATTTTTCAAAAAGCAGAAAAATGGGAATCACATGATCACAGGATCCTCTCAGGCACTAACTAGCACCTAAACATTGTGTTCACTACTTCTAGACTCTTGCCCTGTGCTAGATTGGTTTTTCTAGTTTATTTCCCACCAGTTGTTTATAGTGTAAATCTTAAGATTGCCTATTTTAAAACATTTTAAAACTCTAATGGCACCTTTCAAAGATAAAAAAAAAAGCTTGCTTGCTTGAAAACTTTAAAATATTTACTCTCAACACTGCTCTTCTGATATAAGTTTCTGGATCATATTTTGGGACACGATAGCAATCATTCTTTCTTTATGTAATCTTGCCATCAAATTTTCAGTGCTTCTAACTAAAAAAGAGGGTTGTTAAATCTGTCGGATTAGGTCATGTCACGCAGTCATAGAAAACATTCTAAAAATCATAGAAACTTATTAAAACAGACCTTTATTTCATTTTCCCATTTTATTTTAATTATGGGTCAGTGGTTGCTCTGCTTAATGTCATCTAATTTGTAGGACTAAAATGACAAATCAGCTTCCATCCGGACTATTTCCATACATCACAGCAGAAGAGAAAAGACATTTGCACTTGATTCATGCGTTTCTACCTTTCATTGCCAACAAGGGTCACATTCACATTTCTGAGTAGAACGGGGAGAGATTGTAGTCTTGTATGGAAGGTGACTGCCAGGAAGAAAAACACATGTAGCATGGTCACCTATGCAGAAGGCCAAGTGTTATGTTGCCACAATTTTACTACTAATATCTGTGACTCATCAAATATATAAAATACAGTGTGTTATAGAACATTTTACATTTATTATCTCAATGAATTTTCACCCTAATTTTATGAGTACATATGCCTAGACCCAGAAAATTTAGTGACATTTCTTACATAAACCCAATCCTGTGATTCTTGGTTTTCTGCTTTTTGAGAAATCTCTCTACCTCTCATGTTAATGAAATATGAATGACCATATGCTACTTCATAATTATAGCACATTGCATTTATGTAGGATCTATATTATACAGGTGGTTCTTCCAGTTTTTCACTTGTAAAATCAATTGATTCATATATGTATGTAGCAAGTATGCACAGAATGTCTAATGTGTACCCCCCAAATTACTCTGGGGCACAGTATTGAACAAAGCAAATATGTTGCCTACTATCATACAGCATATTGTCTAGTGAACAACAGAGACATATCACTAAAGTGATGAATAATTTCCAAATCGTGTATTGAGATTTGCAATCACCTATGGTAGTTGAACCTATTTTACTCTGTGCATTTAGGGAGACCACTCTGAGAATCCACTTTTATACTGAGATCTGAAGGTGAGTGGACAAATTGTTTCCAATAAAAGCACTTCATAACTAAAGCATATCATATTCTTGACCATAATTACATAATCAGGCATTTGTTTAATCGTTAACTCCACCATCACTCAGTGTAGTGTTGTGCATTAAATGATGAAAGTTTTCGATTTATCGACAATAAAAGTTCAATTGTAGTTTTTTAGCACATTCTCAGGATTTTTTTTTTTTTGACTAAGCAGTTTATCAAAAAAGCATCAGCTTAAGCATCTCTAAAAGATGGTTAGAGGTGCAAAAAGAGCATTAATATATTTTGAGGCTGTAGGTGATCTCTTCTGTCTCATCTCACACAACTTCTATCCTTCCTGTATTATTCTGGATGAACACAGACTATTCAGAAAATCCTGCAGACAATGACCTCATGCACTTTGTGGCCTGTGGTAAAATTGCTATTCATCAAGTCAGTTCCTTTTGAACTTAACTTTCACAGTTAGTTGCCCTTGATTCATCACAGTTGTCATTCTCGGTACAGCTCAAACATTGTCCTTCTTTGTCAATATAGATTTATTTATGAGCCTTATTTTTATGTAAATATCTAAAATAAATGTAAAACATGATGTTTTTCCTCATGTGAATGTGATCAACACATTTCAGAACTAAAATAAATTTTATAATATCATTAAAGGGTTATTTCTCTAGGTAGGTAACTTTGTATATAACTTTTTTCCCTCTATGCTAATGTTTGTTATTCTTCTGAAAATCAACAAGGTCTGTTCTATTACAAATTTATATAATTATTTTTGACCAATATAGTAGCAGCAATGTAGGAGGAATATTTTTCACATCAAATTTAGGATTACAGTAATCACCAATGACAAATTTTAATGTTAAAAATGATCGCCTCACAAGTAACAAACGACAGTATGTTTGCAGACAAAATCCTTGAGAAACAAGTTAAAAATACAAAGCGAGAAAAAACTGAAAAGGGCGTGAATCTTCTATATGTATATGTAATTATCTTGGACAAATGCTCTATTACCTATTTCATGATAATCAATATTAAACCAAATCAATTTATAAAAATCTTTATACCAAAAGGAGTCTCTAATTTTTAATTGTCCAAACAGTGCCTCAACAATTAATCAGTAATCCAATATACAAGTTAAAAAATAAGGGGTGTGTGTATGTGTTAAACTAAACAAAAGTACAGCAAAAGAAATTACTATCCTTTGACAGAATGATTGCTGGTCACAGGACAGTGCTTACTTAACAAAACTAGGCATGAGAAACGAAAAAATTATATAATGTCTAAAATGGAAATAGGAGAAAATGCTCTTATCTCAATTTATTGAGTGTTCTTTCATGAGAAAAAAAGATAGTCTAAATATTCTGTTATTTCTATCATGTGCAATGAGAGAATTGCTTTTCTATCTAACCCAGACTTTACTTTTTGCAACTTAATATAAATTCTCCCTGGCATCTTTGCTTTTGATTCTTTTTTCAAATAAGTTTTGGTTAGTATTACATTACTTTAAGTGCATTTCTCCTGGTGGAATAAAGAGTGATTAAACATTTGCATTTCTATTACAATGTTAAGGTATTCTTTTTTTTGAAATATTTTATCCACACCTGACCCTCCATATTCCATTAAACACTAATTTCCCTTTGTTTTGCATTATCAGTCACTGTTTCAGAAATTTATATTTGATACCTGAAAAAGACATTCTTGTTATTTGTAGTCATATATAACCAATTTGTTATTAAATAAAGTTATTTTTTAAGCAGCAATGTATCAGTAAATATACTGTGAGGAATAAACTATTCTAAGAATCTGTGGGATGAATTAGATCAGAGAATAATTTGATTCTGATTACAGATTGTCTGTCTACTCCTCATTTAATGTTCCATTAAGATTATTTTTTAATCAAGCCATGTAGAATCAAAATATCCAATAATATAGTCGTGAATTGTCATAGGAATCTGGCATTAATCATATACTTCTTATTTAAATGCAAAGGTTACTCTATCTTCCTGGAAATAATAATTCAATTTTCTCTGCCTTTTCTGATGCAATTTAAAATTTTCCAATGTAAATCCTCCATCAAAAGCATGGAAATTTAAATTTTTGTATTTAGAAAAATGTCCTAAATATCTTATGGGCAGCTGATTAGAACTTTATCAATGATATTTACCTCAAGTTTATAAAATATTTTGCTATTAATAAGGCTAAGGTAATAATAAGGTAACTAAGCTAAGTAAAGCCTTTGTTCATTATTTATATTTATTGTATGTCACTTATTTAAATATACAAAAGACAGGGGAATAGGCATTATTTTTTGTCTTTTTAAATAAGTTTTACTTTTAATTTTTGTGGGCACATGTTAGGTGTGTACATTTATGGGGTACATGAGATCTTTTGATGGAGGCATGCAATGCATAATAATCACAGCAGGGTAAATGGGGTATTCATTACCTCAGACATTTATCCTTTCTTTGTGTTACAAAGAAACCAATTATAATGCTTTAGTTATTTTAAAATGCATAATAAATTATCATTGTCAGTAGTCACCATACTGTGCCGTCAAATACTAGATCTTATTTGATTCAATCTTTTAATCAAATGGTGTAACTAAATCATTTTTATTTAATTTAAATGATTTAATTTAAATTTAATTTGGTTACATTTTCTTTTTTTTCCTTTCACTTTCATTTTAAGTTGCGGAGTACATGTACAGGATATGTGGTTTGTTACATAGGTGAATGTATGCCATGGTGATTTGCTGCACAGATCATCCCACTACCTAAGTAATAAGCCCAGAATCGATTAGCTATTCTTCCTGATGAGCTTCCTCCCCGCACAACTCCCCTGACAGGCACCAATATGTGTTGCTTTCCCCACTGTGTGTCCATGTGTTCTCACTGTTCAGCTCCCACTTTTCAGTGAGAACATTAGCGTTTGACTTTCTGTTCCTGCAAAAGTTTGCTGAGGATGACAGCTTCTAGCTTTATCCATGTCCTTCCGAAGGACATGATTTTGTTCCCTTTTATGGATTTTGTTCCCTTGTATTCCATGGTGTATCACATTATCTTTATTCAGTCTATAATTGATGGGCATTTGTGTCGATTCTATATCTTTGTTATTGTGAATAGTGCTGCAATAAATAAATGTGTGCATGTATCTTTATAATAGAATAATTTATATTCCTTTGGGTATATACTCAATAATGAGATTGCTGGGTCAAATAATATATCTAACTCTAGATTTTTGAGGAATTGCCACACTGTCTTCCACAATGGTTGAAATAATTTACATTCCCACCAACTGTGTAAAAGTGTTCCTTTTTCCCCACAGTCTCACCAGCTTTTGTTCTTTCTTGACTTTTCAATAATTGCCATTATGACTGGCATGAGATGGTATCTTATTGTGGTTTTGATTTCCATTTCTCTAATGATCAGTGATGTTGAGATTTTTTTTCATGTTTATTGACCACATGTATGTCTTCCTTTGAGAAGTGTCTCTTCATGTTCTTTGCCCACTTTTTAAAGGAGTTGTTTGCTTTTTCTTGTAAGTTTGCTTAAGTTTCTTGTAGACTTTCCATATTAAAGCCTTGTCAGATGGATAGATTGCAAAAATATTCTCCCATTGTGTAGGCTGCCTGTTCACTCTGATGATACTTTCTTTTGCTGTGCAGAAGCTCTTTAGTTACTTATATCCCATTTGTCAAATTTTGCTTTTGAAATTGCTTTTGGCATTTTCATTATGAAATCTTTGCTTGTGCCAGTGTCTTGAATGGTATTGCCTAGATTTTTTTCTAGGGTTTATAAAAACCAGTTTTACAATTAAGTCTTTAATGCCTCTTGAGTTAATTTTTGCATAAAGTATAAGGAAGGGGTCTAATTTCAATTTGCTGCATATGGCTAGCCAGTTTTCCCGGCATCATTTATTAAATAGCTAATCTTTTCCTCAGTGATTGTTTTTTTCAGGTTTTTTGATGATCAGATGGTTATAGGTGTGTGGTTTTATTTCTGAAGTCTCTATTCTGTTCCATTTGTGTATGTGTCTGTTTTTGTACCATGCTGTTTTGGTTATGGTAGCCTTGTAGTATAGTTTGAAATCAAGTAGCGTGATGCCTCCAGCTTTATTCTTTTTGCTTAGGATTGTCTTGGCTATTCAGGCTCCTTTTTTACTCCATATGAATTTTGTAATAGTTTCTTCCACTTCTGTGAAGGACGTCAATGGTAGTTCAATGGGAACAGCATTGAACCTATAAATTACTTTGGGCAGTATGGCCATTTTCACAATATTGATTCTTCCCATTCATGAGCATGGAACATTTTTCCATTTGTTTGTGTCTTCTTTGATTTCCTTGAGCAATAGTTTGTAATTCTTGAAAAGGTCCTTCACTGCCCTTATTAGCCTTTTTCCTAGATATTTTATTCCTTTTGTAACAATTGTGTATCATAGTTTATTCCTGATTTGGCTCTCTGCTTGCCTATTGTTGGTGTATTGGAATGCTGGTGATTTTTGTATATTGATTTTGTATCCTGAGACTTGCTTAAATTTCTTATTAGCTTAAGAAGCTTTTTAGCTGAGACAAAGGAATTTTCTTAATATAGGGCCATCTGCAAATAAAGATAATTTGACATTCTTTCTCCCTATTTGAATACTCTTTTTTTTCTTTCTCTTGTCTGATGGCCCGGGTCAAAACTTCCAATACTATTTTGAATAGGATTGGTGAGAGGATGCATCTTTGTCCTTTGATGGTTTTCAAGGGGAATGCTTCCAGTTTTTGCCCATTAAGTATGATATTTGATGTGGGTTTGTTATATGTGGTTCTTATTATCTTGAGATATATTCCTTTCAAACCTAGTTTATTGAGAATTTTTAAGATAAAGGGATGCTGAATTTTATCAAGGGCCTTTTCTGCATTTATTGAGAAAATCATCTGGTTTTTGTCTTTAGCTCTGTTTATATGATGAATTATATTTATTTATTTTAATATGTTAAACCACCCTTGCACCCCAGGGATGAAACCAACTTGAATGTGATAGATAAGCTTTTTGATGTGCTGCTGGATTTGGTTTGCCAGTATTTATTAAAGATATTTGCATCAACGTTAATCTGGGATATTAGCATGAAGTTTCCTACTCTTGGTGTATCACGGTCAGGTTTCTTGTATCAGGATGATGCTGGCCTCATAAAATTAGTTATGGAGGAGTCCCTCCTTTTCAACTTTATGGAATAGCTTCAGTAGAAATGGTACCAGGTTTTCTTTGTACCTCTGGTAGAATTCAGTTGTAAATCCATCTGGTCCTAGGCTTTTTAGGTTGGTAGACTACCTATTACTGACTTGAGTCAGTTTCAGAACCTATTATTGGTCTACTCAGGGTTTCAATTTATTCCTGGTTCAGTCTTGGGAGGGTGTATATATTCAGGAATTTATCAATTTCTTCTAGATTTTCTAATTTATGTGTGTACAGCTGTTTATAGTATTCTCTGATGGTTGTTTGCTTTACTCTGGGGTCATTGGTGATATCCCCCTTATCATTTTCTGATTGTGTCTACTTGATTATTCTCTCTTTTCTTCTTTATTAGTCTAGCTAGTAGTCTATTTTATTGTTTGTTTGTTTGTTTGTTTCCAAAAAAAAAAAAAGAAAACCTCTTGGATTCATTGATTTGTTGAAGGAATTTTCATGTCTTTATCTTTCAGTTCCCCTCTGATCTTGGTTATTGTTTATATTCCGCCTTGTTTGGGTTTGTTTGTTCTTGGTTTTCTAGTTCTTTTAGTTGTGATGTTAGGTTGTTAATATGAGATCTTCCTAGCTTTTTGATGTAAGTGTTCAGTGCTACAAATTTTCCTCATAATACTACTTTAGCTCCATTGCAGATATTCTGACATATTGTCTCTTTGTTCTCATTAGTGTCAAAGAACTTCTTGATTTTTGCCTTAATTTCATTATTTACCCACAAGTCATTCAGCAACAGCTTACTCAATTTCCATGTAGTTTTGTGGTTCTAAGTGAATTTTTTAGTCTTGAGTTCTAATTTGATTGTGCTGTGATCTGAGAGACTGTTATGATTTCAGCTCTTCTTCATTTGCTGAAGAGTGTTTCACCTCGTATTATGTGATCAATTTTAGAGTAAGTATATATGACAATGAGAAGAATGTATATCCTGTTGTTTGTGGGGTGAAGAGTTCTGTATATATCGAGCAGATCTGCTTGATCCAGAGCTAAGTTCAGGTCCTAAGTATTTTTGTTTATTTTCTGTTTTGATGTTGTCTAACATGGTCAGTGTGACATTAAAGTCTCCCACTATAGTTATGTGGGAGTCTACATCTCTTTGTAGGTCTCTAAGAACTTGCTTTATAAATCTAGGTTCTCCTTTATTGGGTGTATATATTTTTAGGAATAGTTAGCTCTTCTTGCTGAATTGACTCCTTTACCATTATATAGGGACTTTCTTTGTCTTTTCTGACCTTTGTTGGTTTAAAATTTGTTTTGTCAGAAAGTAGGTTTGCAACCCCTGCTTTTTTCTGTTTTCCATTTGCTTGGTAAATTTTTCTCAATCCCTTCATTTTGAGCCTATGTGTGTCTTTGCACGTGAGATGGGTCTCTTGAAGACAGCATACAGGTTTTGACTCCATCCAGCTTACCATTCTATGCCTTTTAATTGGGACATTTAGCTCATTTACAGTTAATGTTAATATTGCTATGTGTGAGTTTGATCTTGTCATCGTAACCAAAGCTGGTTATCTTGCAGACTTATTTATGTGGTTGCTTCATAGTGTCAATGGTCTGTGTACTTCAGTATGTTTTTGTAGTGGCTAGTAACAGTTTTTTCCTTTTCATATGTAGTGCTTCCTTCAGGATCTCTAGCAAGGCAAGCCTAGTGGTGACTTATTCCCTCATCATTTGCTTGTCTGAAAATAATTTTATTTTCTCCTTCGCTTATGAAACTTAGTTGGGCGGGATATGAAATTCTGGGTTGGAAATTCTTTTCTCTAAGAATGTTGAATATTGGCCCCAAATTGCTTCTGTCTTGTAAGGTTTACACTGAGAGGTCTGATTGATTTCACTTTGTAGGTGACCCAGCCTTTCTCTCTGGATGCCTGTAATATTTTTTCTTTCATTTCAACCTTGGAAGATCTGATGATTATATGTCTTGGCATTGATCTTCTTGTGAAGTATCTTACTGGGGCTCCCTAGATTTCCTGAATTTGAATCTTGGCCTGTCTTGCTAGGTTGGGGAAGTTCTCTTGGATGATATCCTGAAGTATGTTTTCCAACTTGGTTCTGTCCTCCCTGTCTCTTTAAGCAGCCCAATCAGTTGTAGGTTCAGTCTTTTTACATAGTCCCATATTTCTTAGAGGTTTTGCTCATTCCTTTTCATTATTTTTTCTCCATTCTTGTCTGTCCATCTTATTTCAAAAAGATAGTCTTCAAGCTCTGAGATTCTTTTATCCACTTCATCTATTCTGCTACTGATACACGTGATTGCACTGTGAATGTCTCATGTTGTGTTTTTCAGCTCCATCAGGTCAGTTATGTTTCTCTCTAAACTGGCTATTCCAGTAAAAATATGGAATGCTTCACAGATGTGTGTGTCATCTTTGTGCAGCAACCATGCTAGTTTTCTCTGTATTGTTCCAATTTTAATATAAGTGCTGCCAAAGTGAACATGACAGTATATTTTAAAAATCCTATATGGTTTGTATTTATACCCCATTTATTTACTGACTCCAGAATTATGAAGCCATTTTAAAAATGGTTAGCAAATTTCCCATATCTAGTTTGCTAACAGATTTCAAAGAGCCAAAACATAAACAAAAATAAAACATAATCATATGAAAGAATATACAGTATAATAATAATAACTTATTTAATGTTAGGATTTACTATAGTCATCATTTATATATTAATTAATGATATAGCAATTTTAACTCATAATCACTTATATTAATCCTTTGAAAAGTGCTTCCTTCTAGTAATATTTAACATGCTGGTTGATACATTCTAATATTTTTGTTGAAGTTTAATTGACATACAATAATCAGTGCAGAAAGTCTTTAATTTGTTGAATTGATATGCATATAAGCCACTCAAATAAGCATTGCAATTAAATTGATAAGTATACCCACCAGCCCCAAGAGTATCTTCTTTTGTAATTCATAGAGTCCTACCACCTCTCCTTTCTGCAACAATTAATTTCCTTTCTGTCATTATAGTTTCTTTTTCTTTTTTTAAGCATTTTATATAAGTGGAATCTCACATTATGTACTCACTTCGTGGGGTTTATTTTACTAACATATTTTTGTTTTCAGATTTATTCACAGTTTGGTGTTAATCAACACTTTAAAAAATGTCTAAATAGTATTTTGTATAGGTATTAAATTCATTTATTAATTTTCTATTGATGGATATTTGGAATGTTTCCAATTTGGTGCTTTACAAATAAAGCTATAAAAAATTGTCCATAAATCTTCGTGTGAGCATAAATATCTAGGAATGAAATGTTTAGAATATATGCAAGTTTAAATAAGAAAGAATTTCTAAAAACTGTATTATAGAAGAAGTGACTAGTAAGATGGCCAAATAGGAACAATTCTAGTCTGCAGTTCCCAACGAGATCAACATAGAAGATTTCTGCATTTCTAACTGAGGTACCCAGCTCATCTCACTGGGACTGATTAGACAGTGGGTGCAGCCCATGGAGGGCAAACCGAAGCAGGGTGGGGAGTCACCTCACCCCAGAACCACAGGGGGTCAGGAATCCCTCCCCTAACCAAGGGAAGCTGTGAGGTACTGTGACATGAGGAACAATGCACTCCAGCCCAGATACTACACTTTTCCCACAGTCTTAGCAACCTGCAGTCCGGGAGATTACCTTGGGTGCCTATGCCATCAGGGCACTGCGTTTCAAGCACAAAACTGGGCAGCTGTTTGGTCAGAAAACAACTTTTTTTTTTTTTTTTTTTTTTTTTTTTCCGTACTCCAGTGGCACCTGGAACACCAGTGAGACAAAACCATTCACTCCCCTGGAAAGGGTGCTGAAGTCAGGAAGCCAAGTGATCTAGCTCAGCAGATCCCACCCTCATGGAGTCTGGCAAGCTAAGATCCACTGACTTGAAATTCTGGCTATCAGCACAGCAGTCTGAAGTCGACCTGGGACACTGAAGCATCATCGGGGAAGGGCATCCACCATTACTGAGGCTTCAGTAGGTAGTTTTCCCCTCGCAGTGTAAACAGAGCTGCCACAATGTTTGAACTGAGTGGAGCACACTGAAGCTCTGCAAAGCCTCTGTAGCCAGACTGCCTCTCTAGATTCCTCCTCTCTGGACAGGGCATCTGTGAAAGAAAAGCAGCAGCCCCAGTCAGGGGCTTATAGATAAAACTGTCATCTCCCTGGGACAGAGAACCCAGGAGAAGGAGCAGCTGTGGGCACAGCTTCAGCAGACTTAAATGTTCCTGCCTGCCAGCTCTGAAGAGAGCAGCTGATCTCCCAGCACAGGGCTCAAGCTCTACTAAGGGACAGATTGCCTACTCAAGTGGGTCCCTGACCCTTGTGCCTCCTGACTGGGAGATACCTCCCAGCAGGACTTGACAGACACCTCCCAGCAGGGGTTGACATACACCTCATACAGGAGAGCTCTTGCTGGCATCTGGCAGGTGCCTCTCTGGGACAAAGCTTCCAGGGGAAGGAACAGGCAGCAATCTTTGCTGTTCTGCAGCCTCAGCTGGTGATACCCAGGGAAAGAGGGTCTGCAGTGGACCTCCAGAAAATTCCAGCAGACCTGCAGAAGAAGGGCCTGACTGATAGAAGGAAAACTAGCAAACAGAAAGGAATAGCATCAACATCAACAAAAAGGATGTCCACACAGAAACTCCATTTGAAGGTCACCAACATCAAAGATGAAAGGTAGATAAATTCATGAAGATGAGGAAAAACCACTGCAAAAAGGCTGAAAATTTCAAAAATCAGAATGCTTCTTCTCCTTCAAAGGATCACAACTTCTTGTCAGCAAGGGAACAAAGCTGGATGAAGAATGAGCTTGACTAATGAACAGTAGCAGGCTTCAGAAGGTGGATAATAGCAAACTCCTCCAAGTTCTAACCCAATGCAAGGAAGCTAAGAACCTTGTAAAAAGGTTAGAGGAATGGCTAACTACAATAAGAGTTTAGAGAAGAACATAAATGACCTGATGGAGTTGAAAAACACAGCAGGAGAACTTTGTAAGGCATACACAAGTATCAAGAGCTGAATTAATCAATCAGAAGAAAGGATATCAGAGACTGAAGATCAACTTAATGAAATAAAGTGTGAAGACAAGATTAGAGAAAAAAAAATTAAAAGGAATAACCAAAGCCTCCAAGAAATATGGGGCTATGTGAAAAGACCAAACCTACATTTGGTTGGTGTACCTGAAAGTGATGGGGAGAATTGAACAAAGTTGGAAAACACTCTTCAGGATATTACCAAGGAGAACTTTCCCAACCTAGCAAGACAGGCCAACATTCAAATTCAGGATATACAGAGATCACCACAAAGATACTCCTTGAGAAGAGCAATTCCAAGACACATAATCATCAGATCTTCCAAGGTTGAAATGAAGGAAAACATGTTAAGGGCAGCCAGAGAGAAAGATTGGGTTACCCACAAAGGTAAGCCCTTCAGACTAACAGCAGATCTCTCTGCAGAGACCCTACAAGCCAGAAGAGAGTAGGGGCCAATATTCAACACTCTTAAAGAATTTTCAACCTAAAATTTCATTTCCAGCCAAACTAAGTTTCATAAGTGAAAGAGAAATAAAATCATTTACAGACATGCTGAGAGATTTTGTCACCACCAGACCTTCCTTAAAAGAGCTTGTGAAGGAAGCACTAAATATGGAAAGAAAAACCAGTACCAGCCACAGCAAAAACATACCAAATTGTAAAGACCATTGATGCTATGAAGAAATTGCATCAACTAACGGGAAAAATAACCAGTTGGCATCATAATGACAGGATAAGATTCACACACAACAATATTAACCATAAATGTAAATGGGTTAAATGCCCGAATTAAAGGACATGGACTGGCAAATTGGATAAATAGTCAAGACCAATTGGTGTGCTATATTCAGGAGACCCATCACACATGCAAAGACACACATAGACTAAAATTAAAGGGATGGAGGAATATTTACCAGGCAGATGGAAAGAAAAAAAAAAGCAGAGGTTGCAATCCTAGTCTGTAATAAAACAGACTTTAAATCATCAAAGATCAAAAAAGACAAAGAAGGGCTTACATAATGGTAAAGGGATCAATGCAACAAGAAGAGCTAACTATCCTAAATATATATGAACACAATACAGGAGTACCCAGATTTGTAAAGCAAGTTCTTAGATACCTACACAGAGACTTAGACTGCCTCACAATAATAGTGGGAGATCTTAACAGCCCACTGTCAATATTAGACAAAATTAACAAGGATATTCATGACTTGAACTCAGCTCGGGACCAAATGAACCTAATAGACATCTACAGCACTCTCCACCTCAAGTCAACAGAATATACATTCTTCTCAGCACCACATAGCACTTATTCTAAAACTGACCACATAATTGGAAGTAAAACAATCCTCAGCAAATGCAAAAGAACAGAAATATAAACAAACAGTCTCTCAAACCACAATGCAATCAAAATAGAACTCAGGATTAAGAAACTCACTCAAGACTGCACAACTACATGGAAACTGAACAACCTGCTCCACTGGGTAAATAACGAAATGAAGACAGACATAAATAAGTTATTTGAAACCATTGAGAACAAAATGCAATGTATCAGAATCTCTGAGAAACAGCTAAAGCAGTATTTAGAGGGAAATTTATAGCACTAAATGCCCAGAGGAGAAAACAGGACATATCTAAAATCAACACCCTAACATCACAATTAAAAGAACTAGAGAAGCAAGAGCAAACAAATTCAACAGCTAGCAGAAGATAAGAAATAACTAAGATCAGAACAGAATTGAAGGAGATAGAGACACGAAAAACCCTTCAAAAAATCATTGAATCCAAGAGCTGTTTTTGTGAAAAATTTAACAAAAGAGTTAGACTGATAGCCAGACTAATAAAGAAGAAAAGAGAGAAGAATCAAATTGACACAATACAAAATTATAAAGGGGATATCTCCACTGATCTCACAGAAATACAAACTATCATCAGAGTATACTATAAAAACCTGTGAGCAAATAAACTAGAAAATCTAGAAGAAATGAATAAATTTCTGGACACATACACCCTCCCAAGACTAAACCACAAAGAAGTTGAATCTCTGCATGGACCAATAACAGGTTCTGAAATTGAGGCAGTATTAATAGCCTACAAACAAACAAACAAAAAAGCCCAGGACCAGATGGATTCACACCCATCTTCTACCAGAGGTACAAAGAGGAACTAGTACCATCTCTTCTGAAACTATTCTAAGCCAATGAAAAAGAGATACTCCTCTCTAACTCATTTTATGAGGCTAGCATCATCCTGACACCAAAACCTGGCAGAGACACAACAAATAAAATTTCAGGCCAATATCCCTAATGAACATTGATGCAAAAATTCTCAATAAAATATTGGCAAACTGAATCGAGCAGCACATCAAAAAGCTTATCGACCACAATCGAGTAAGCTTCATCCTTGGGATGCAGGGGTGTTTCAACGTATACAAATCAATAAATATAATCCATCACGTAAACAGAACCAATGACAAAAGCCACATGATTATCTCAATACATGCAAAAAAGGCCTTCAATAAAATTCAACACCACTTCATGTTAAAAACTTTCAATAAACTAGGTATTGATGGAATATATCTCAAAATAATAACTATTTATGACAAACCCACAGCCAATATCATACTGAATGGGCAAAAACTGGAAGCATTCCCTTTGAAAACCGGCACAAGACAAGGATGCCCTCTCTCACCGCTCCTATTCAACACAGTATTGGAAGTTCTGGCCAGGACAATCAGGCAAAAAAAAGAAATAAAGGGTATTCAGTTAGGAAAACAAGAAGTCCAGTTGTCTCTATTTGCAGACCACATGGTTTTATATTTAGAAAGCTCCGTCATCTCAGCCCAATATCTCCTTTAGGTGATAAATAACTTCATCGACGTCTCAGAATACAAAATCCATGTGCAAAAATCACACAAATTCCAATACAGCAGTAATAGACAAACAGCCAAATCATGAATGAACTCCCATTCACAATTGCTATGAAGAGAATAAAATACCTAGGAATACAACTTACAAGGGATGTGAAGGACCTCTTCAAGGAGAACTACAAACAACTGCTCAGTGAAATAAAAGAGGACACAAACCAATGTAATAATATTACATGCTCATGGATAGGAAGAATCAATTCATGAAAACGGTCATATTGCCCAAAGTAATTTATAAATTCAATGCTATCCCCATCAAGCTACCATTGATTTTCTTCACAGAATTAGGCAAAACTACTTTAAATTTCATATGTAACCAACGAAATTTAACCAAAATAGAACCTGTACAGCCAGGACAATCCTAAGAAATAAGAACAAAACTGGAGGCATTACACTACCTAACTTCAAACTACACTATAAAGCTACAGTAACCAAAACAGCATGGTGCTGGTACCAAAACAGATATATAGACCAATGGCCGAACAGAGGCCTCAGAAATAATGCCACACATCTACAACCATATGACCTTTGACAAACCTGACAAATACAAGCAATGGGGAAAGGATTTCTACTTAATAAATGGTGTTGGGAAAACTGGACCCCTTCCTTACACCTTATACAAAATTAACTCAAGATGGATTAAAGACTCAAATGTAAAACCTAAAACCATAAAAACCCTAGAATAAAACCTAGGCAATACCATTCAGCACATAGGCAGGGGCAAGTCTTCATGACTAAAACACCAAAACCAATGGCAACAAAAGCCAAAATTGACAAACTGAATCTAATTAAACTAAAGAACTTCTGCACAGCAAAAGAAACTGTCATCAGAGTAAACAGGCAGCCTATAGAATGGGAGAAAATGTTTGCAATCTATCCATCTGACAAAGGTCGACTATCCAGAATACACAAGAAATGTAAACAAATTTACAAAAAAAAAAAAAAAAGACATCAAAAAGTGGACAAAGGATATGAACAGACACTTCTCAAAAGCAAACATTTATGTGGCCAACAAACATGAAAAAAAAAAAAGCTCATCATCACTGATCACTAGAAAAATGCAAATAAAATCCACAATGAGATACCATGTCATACCAGTTAGAAGGGCGATCGTTAAAAAGTCAGGAAACAACCAATGCTGGAGAGGATGTGGATAAATAGGAAGGCTTTTACACTGTTGATGGGAATGTAAATTAGTTCGACCATTGCAGAAGACAGTGTGACGATTCCTCAGGGAACTAGAACCAGAAATACTGTTTGACCCAGAAATCCCATTACTAGGTATATACCCAAAAGATTATAAATAATTCTACCATAAAGACACATGCACACGTATGTTTATTGTAGCACTGTTCACAATGGCAAAGACATGGAGCCAATCCAAATGTCCATCGATGATAGACTGGATAAAGAAAATGTGACACTTTTACACCATGGAATGCTCTGCAGCCATAAAAAGGATTAATTCATGTCATTTGCTGGTACATGGATGAAGCCGGAAACGGTCATTCTCAGCAAACTAACAGGAGAACAGAAAACCAAACACCGCATGTTCTCACTCATAAATGGGAGTTGAACAATGAGAATACATGGGCACAGGGAGTGGAATATCACATACCAGGGCCTGTCGGGAGGTGGGAGGCTAAGATAGGGATAGCATTAGGAGAAATACCTAATGTAGATGATGGGTTGATGGATGCAGCAAACCACTATGGCACATGTATGCCTATGTAACAAACCTGCACGTTCTGCACACGTATCCCAGAACTTAAAGTATAATATTATTATTATTATTATTATTATTATTATTATTTGAGACGGAGTCTCCCTCTGTCGCCCAGACTGGAGTGCAGTGGCGCGATCTCGGCTCACTGCAAGCTCGGCCTCCCGGTTTCACGCCATTCTCCTGCCTCAGCCTCCGAAGTAGCCGGCACTACAAGCGCCCGCCACTAAACCCGGCTAATTTTTTTTTTATTTTTGGTAGAAACGGCCTTTCACCGTGTTAGCCAGGATGGTCTTGATCTCCTGAACTTGTGATCCGCCCGCCTCGGCTCCCAAAGTGCTGGGATTACACGCCTGAGCCATCGCGCCCAGCCAGTATTTACTATGTATTTGCTATTCTCAACTATGTATCCACCGAATATTTTAATAGGTTAAAATTGTATGTTTCAAAGAAGTTACAAATTTTAAAGACTTTAGTCTTTAAATATTATTTAATAATGTGCATGGATATATATTTAAAATACAAAATTATCATTGTTAACTCATATTCAAATATGATTACTTCAAAGGTAATACTTATTTTCAAAGGTAGTTGATTGTCAGTTAAATATTTTCCACTTACTATGCTCACAATGAAAAAAATTAAAACTATAAAACTGTTTTTTACATAGCTTGAAATGATTAATTACTATAAGATGCAAATTAACCAACAGGTTGTAACCATCTCTGTAATTTAAAACATTCCTTTATCAGATAATTTGGGAAATACCCAAATTTTCACACATTTATTAAAAAGATAAATATATTCAAGACATTGACATTTTAAGAGATTACCTCCTACACGAACATGCTACATCTGACCACTTTATATGATCACCCCCACTAACCTTGATGCCTACTTTCTAATGATCACTATCATCTCATACCTGGACCTCCATAATGGTCTCCTTGCTGCTTTCTTCATTTCCATTCTTACCACAAAGGAGCAGGAAAGATTCTCTATGAACATAAGTCATTCCCTGTTCCTCCTTTGCTTAACACATTCCAGTAGCTTTCCATTACAACTAAAAAAAGTACAAACTCTGGCAGTGTTCTACATTTTCCTGTTGAGTAATTTATTTCTCTTGGCCATGTTTGATATGCTCCCCGGTGAGCAAGGTTTATGCTTGTTTTGTTGTCTCCCAAGAATCTAAAACATCCTGGCACACAGTAGGCACTCAATATGTATTTGTCTAGTGGATGAATAAAACATTTTGCCATTTTGTTTTTTCAGTGTAATTGTATTCATGTATTCTTGCTCATTTAAATTGCAAAAAAGGTTTTATTTAAAGAATAGTTGTTGATCATATGTTAGCAAGAAAATAAATATCCATGTGATGATAAGAACATTTACCCAGCAATATCTCTTGGAAAATAAAAAAATAAAATCGCAGGTAGTTCCTATGCCCAGAGGTTACAGAATAAGTGTGGTGTGTTCAATGTTTGCAAATATGCTTTCTATGTTAATGCACTAGCACTATTTTTTTTTTTTTTTTTTTGTAAACACGGCACCACTAAATTAGCAGAAGCTGAAACTTTATTTCAAAAATCTAAACGGAAGTCTAAAATAAAGATATTGAAGAGTGAAGAGGGTGAGGACGTGAAAGTTTCAGGATTTTTTCTCATTTTATAGGATATGCCTAAATGATTTATTAAGGTGTGAATGTATAAGCAGGAGCTCTCTGGACTTTTTTTTTTTTTTTTCTTTTTTTACAAGTGTAAAAGATTTGTCTGCCACTCGTGGATGCAATCCCAAAGGAAGAGTTCCTTTGAATGTGGCTTCTCTGTTCCCTGGGGCAATAAAAGGCATACTTCTGCTGAAAACTTATATTTTATTTGCATCAAGTGGTGAGAAATTATGCTGCAATGCATCTGAGAATTCTTTTAGATGTCTGCTTTTTAATAATAGTCTTTTACTAATTATTCCTTACATAAAACCATTATCAAGAGAGATGTATAAATGTTGTTATAATTTCCTTGAGTTTGATAATAGTGACTGCTAAACTAAGGTCGTGTGGAGTGACCATGTCTTAGGGACAAAATTTAATGAAATAAAATCACTTCTTTTAGTCAAATAATAAAGCTTTGTGATGATGTATTGCCATCTGAAGGCAATATTGTTTTCCATTATGTATTAAAGTTATTGTCACAGGAAAGTGACATCAAATAGACATGGATAAAGCTTGTTTTTCATCTATTGTTGCTTCAGGTTTTCTATATTAATTTCAGCATAATTCTACATTCTGTGTGTTTTATATGGAGATGCAATTTATTTGCTTTGAGTCTATCAAATTTATTCATGTATTCTCAAGTTTATCTTTAATAGAATATATTTATATACTTTGAAAATGTTAAGGTCTTCTGTTTTCTAGATATAAGTGGGACAGATTTGACATTGACATCCTCTTTATGCTACAAGATATATACAGATAAATTTTAAAATGTCAACTACATTTAACATATATGTTGAATGTTGTGTAAAATGACTAAAGTAGTATCATTTATCCTGAGTCTATCACAAGTATTTTGTAGTGAAAATTCCCTAAATTAAACCAAAATTGCTGAAATCACTTTTGGAGAGCCAAAGATTTTCAAGGCAAAATGATGATAAATAGCTTTTCCAAACTCTTTTTCTATGTATAAATTCATTCTGCAAAATGCACTGCCTGTACAAATGCAATTGTCAGAACTTACATATTTACTCAAACTTTTCATTTTGAAAAAGCCTTTATGTGCTCTTAAGATTTTCGGTATCACTTTACAAACTCTCAAGACTAGACTCTTTGGTTTAAATAGTAATATTTATTTTTATTAACAATTATTTTGTGTTTTTCCCATACTAGACACTGCAACAATTGGTTTATATGGAATATTTTGTTTATTTAACAAAACTGCAGTGAGGAAATCATTTTTACTTTTCCTATTTTATAGAAGGAAAAACATAAGGATTATATGACTTCTTCAAAGCCCTATGCCAGTGATAGAATAAATTAGAATCTAAATCAAGCCAATCTAACTTTGCATATTATAACCCTAACAAGATATATCATGTTCATACAGGCATTGCACTTCCATTTTTTGATGATGAGGGTGATGATAATCGTGATCATAATGAGAATTTTATGTTTTATTAAACCATTTTAGATTTAATTAGCCACAGCACTTACTTGATGTCTCTCTGCACACAATTTTAAGTCATGTAGCGTACAATTAGATTACATGTATTTAAGATGGACAACAACCAGAAAAATACAAAGACATTAAAGATAAAAACGTATCATTTATTCAGCTTACGTACAACTAAAGAAACCAATTTAAGTCAAGTAATCTGTGGAAGTTGGGAATATGTGAAGTGGGGGAAGGCAGGGCAGTGAAAAGCACATGAACTTTTGAGCTGGGTATATATGGGTTTTAATCCCTGTTCTCTTATTTGGAATATCTGTCTTAATAAATTACACATGACATTGAAAGATCAGTTTCTTCATTTTTAAAACCAATTAGCACTAAAATAATTAGCCTTTTTTACCTTATGCAAATTTTCATGGCTGGTTTTACTATTTTATTCTCATGTTTGATCTTTAATAGTTGCATTGTGTCATGTTTCAGAATATTTTTCTTTTGCTATTTATCCTGCTTAGTATTTATAGTGGTTTTTATATTCATAGTTTTATGCCTTACATCAGTTTCATGAACCTTTCATGCAAAAGGTCATCAAATATTGATGCTGATTTATTTTCTTCCTCCTCTTTTCCTGGCACTCAATTACCAGTGTGTTTGCCATTTTGATTCTACCTCCTATGACTCTGTACTATCTTTTACTCTTGACATTTCTTTCTTTTTTCAGTCCTTTATTTGCTGTCTTATTAACTACGTATAATGTGTTTTAAATTCTGTACTTGGAAGAACCTAATGCATGGGCATTAGGTTCTTAATTTTATTTATTGAGTTTTTCATTCTACGCATATCATTTATTAGAATCCATTACAGTTCTTTGATGAAAAATATTTTATTTTAAAACCCATCTTAAATGCAAAATTTTAAAGAAATTAAGACTTGTGCTTAATAACAAATGGGTCAGCAGAATCTCACTATTGCACTCACGGAAGCAATTTCTAAAATAATTTTCCAATTTTTATTATTAGTATAATATTTATACAGAAAAATAGGTTTCCTAGCCATACCAGTTAAATATCACTCTGTAATAAAAGACCACAAATCTCAGTGACTTAAAACAAAAACACTGATTATTTCTCATTAGTCTGATAGGTTTGTGAGATTGGTAGGGCAGACTCAATTAATCTGGCCTTGGGTTTGTGTCTGCCACAAATTGATTTGGCTGTGGCCTAACTGCGCAAGCATGTCCTCAGTTGGACAATTTATTTCTGATCCACCTACACTGTTGTTTTTTAACAACTTAGCACAGACTTGTTCTCATGTTGGTTTCAACAGAAAATGGAAATGTGTGAAGACTCTAGGACTATGCTTGCAACTACCATACTATAACTTTTATTAGCTCGAGAAAAGAAAAGCCAGCCTAGGCTAAGAGTGAGAAAATACATTCAAACTCTTGATGAGAGGATTTGCAGATGACATTAATATTGAAAATTGAAACTTGTAGTCATTTTCCCAATCAACCCAACATATTAGCTTGTACCTAAAATTCTCTTAATTTAATAAAGTTCAAATGGCACAGTGATCTAAAAATATACAATCATATCTAAAGGGAAGTTTTAATCAAAGAAGTCTGAGCAAGAATAGATTAATAACTATCTAAAATTATAATAATAATGATTTATCAAATAACCTATTAGCACATAAGCCTAACCCTAGTTAACAGTTTGTAAGAACATTATGCATACTATAATTAAGAGCAAAGTATAAGTGAGATAAAATTCCCCATACTGTCTCCATAATTAAAAAAAAATTTCCAAATTAGAAGATGACATAGTAAACTAAATATTCTCTATGATTATAAAATCTAAAACATAAACATTATCATAACCAGCTACCAAACAATTTAATTTGTCGTTTTCTTTAAACTTTAGCTAATGTTAATATTCAATTTTATGACATATACTATTTGCATTTATACATACACATAATACTCAATTTAAGGATTTCAAGATATGGAAAGACATATTTTGAAACTTCCAAGTACAGAATTAAAGGATTTGAGATATTGCATTGGTGAATTAATTTTGCCATAGTACATTTACAAGTCCAGTGACCTCAATTATGGAATAATGAATGACGGCAAACATTCTTAATCCAAGGACCTGTATTATATCTTAATTTCTGAACAAATCCAATATTTAGTTAATAACTTTAGAACCAAGGTCATCTTAATTACAAACTTTCATATCACTTATCTTCTCATCTTTAATGAAGGAAACAGTTTTCCTCTTTTAAATGCATTTTTCAGCATATTAAAAACACAATATAAATATATTATTAATTTTCTTATGAAAACACCCACTAGAAAACCAGAACACTTTTATATGGCAGCTTTAGTATCAGCCAAATAATTTGTGTTAAAGTGATCTATTTTGATTTCTTAAAACCAATACATAGCTAAATGAACTGAATTTTGCTTAACACTGTGTTCTTATTACCTAGCAAAATGTGGTGGCTTGAAAAATATTTGTTTAATAAATAAATTATGTAAATCATAATTAGAAGTAAATATTATGTTATCAGCAAATTTTAATTTGTTATTGAGCCTTAGCTATTTAATTGTAAAAGGCCTTCTTTAATCTTTGACAGAAAAGAACATGAAGTAGGTGAAAGCAGTACAAGGAAACTTCCATAGCAGAAGTTTCCCTTTGTTTTGGTTTAGTTTTTCCATATTCTTACCGATTTTCCTCTAACAATGATTATTTTCTCCTTCCCATTTATACCTATATCCCTTTCTTCAGTACACCTATGTCCAGAGCACAGGCACATAATACAATCAGTATATTTACTGAGACCTGATATTCTCAAATAGGTGTCCTCTTTGTCTGCTGGCCTTAGGTCTTATCCATGCAAACTTCATTGCTCTGATCTTTATGCCCAAAGAGATTAGCTCATATTTATAGGGCACACAATTGGTGTTACCCAGGCTTAAAATACCTGATGATGATGAATGTCTTCACAGAAATGCCTTTGCAGAAAAGAGATGAATGTCTTCGCAGAAACGAGAGTAGCATTCAGGGAAAACAGAACTTGAAGAAAATAGAGAAAAATAAAGTATTCCATAAATGTGAGACTAAGATAAGCTCATTTGCTCTTCTCTATTCCTGTCCAATGAGAATTCTTGTAGAAAATTAGAAAAAGAAGACCAAGGAAAAGTATTTGCTTTCTCTGGAGTTAAAATTTATAACAAATAACTGGACCCACTAAATTCCTCTTAAATATTCTTTTTTAAATTTTGTTTTAACTTTTATTCTAAGTTCAGGGGTAAATGTGCAGATTTGTTGCATAGGTAAACTTGCATCACAGGTTTGTTGTACAGATTAGATTTTGTCACTCAGGTATTAAGCCTAGTGCTCATTAGTTATTTTTCCTAATCCTCTCCTTACCTCCATCCTCTGACAGCTTCTAGTGTCTGATGTTACCCTCTATTTGTCCATGTGTTCTCATCATTTAGCTCAACTTTTAAGTGAGAACTTCTGGTATTTGGTTTTCTGTTGCTGCGTTAGTTTTCTAAGGACAATGACCTCCAGCTCCATCCATATTCCTGCAAAGTAATCTTGTTTTGTTTTTGTTTTTGTTTTGTTTTGTTTTGTTTTTTTGGTTGCAGAGTATTCCATGGTGTATATATACAACATTTTCTATATCCCACCTGTTATTGCTGGACATTTAGGTTGATACCATGTCTTTGCTGTCATGAATAGTGCTTCAATGAACATACATGTACATGTATCTTTATGATAGAACAATATGTATTTCTTTGGGTGTATACCCATTAAAGGGATTGCTGGGCTGAATGGTAGTTCTGTTCTTAGGTCTCCAAGGAATTGCCACACCATTTGCCACAATGGTAGAACTAATTTACACTCTCATCAACAGTGTGTAAGTCTTTCTTTTTCTCTGCAACCTTGTCAGCCTTGTTATTTTTTGACTTTTTATAATAGCCATTCTTACTGGTGTGAGAAGGTATCTCCCTACAATGCAGAAGATATTGGGTGCCAATATTCAACATTTTCAAATTGAAGAAATTGCAACCCAAAATTTCATATCCAGCCAAACTAAGTTTAATAAGAAAAGGAAAAATAAGATGCTTTTCAGGCAAGGAAATGCTGAGGGAATTTGTTATCATTTAACTTGCCTTACAGCACTTTTGGAAAGAAGCACTAAATATGGAAGTGGAAGACCAGCCACTACAAAAGTACACTTATGTTCACAGACCAGTGACAATATGAAGCAATCACACAAAACAATCTGCATAGTAAATAGCTTACATTATGGTAACAAGATCAAATCCACACATATCAATAGAACCTTGTATGTAAACGAGCTAAATGCCCCAATTCAAAGGTACATATTTGCAAGTTTGATAAAGAAGCAAGACCCAATGGTATGCTGTCTTCAAGAGACCTATGTCACATGCAGTGACACACATAAGTTCAAAGTAAAGAGATGAAGAAAAATCTACCAAGCAAATGGAAAACAGAAAAAAAAGCAGAGATTGCAATTCTAATTTCAGACGAAACAGACTTTAATAAAGATCAAAAAAGATAAAGAAGGGCATTACATACTAGTGAAGGGTTCAATTCAACAAGAAGACCTAACTGTCTTAAATATATATGCAGCCACCACAGGAGAACCCAAATTCATAAAGCAAGATCTTAGAAACTTTCAAAGAGATTCAAACAGTCTTTGAATACTCTGGAGGAAGTGAAGAAAGAGGGACTGTGATGTAGTATTTTTAAATAAACTTGATTTGGTTTTCTATCTTTTGACACATACCTTTAAATAAAAGGTTGTTAAGTGAAACTGCACTTGTGCAACTTAAAGATAAACTGAGGTATGCCAAACATGATCTTGATTCAGATAATAGTATATTTTTCTTCTTCATGTTAATATTAAATGAATTAATTAAATACTTTTTTAAAGACAGGGTCTCACTCTGTTTCCCAGACTGGAGTGCAGTGGAGGAATCCTGACTCACTACACCCTTGAGCTCCCAAGTAGCTTCATGGTAATATTAATACTATTTTCCAATACTATTTTCTATTCTCTCTATTACCTGTGAGTTTTCATATCACAGATTTTTTCAATCAGGTAAAATGGGGAGGGAAAATAAATTATGCTCCCTGAGCCTATATCAGTGGTCCCTAAGACTTATCCCAGGACTAGCAATTTGCTAGGAAGTCTCAGTGAACTCAGCATATAGTTATATTCATGGCTATTATTAAATGCAGCAAAAAGATACAAAGCTAAATCCGCAAAAGTAAAAGGTGAATGCAGAAAACTTTACTTTATATCCTCCAACAATGAGTTATGACATATGAAATATTGAAATATTGAAAATATACATATGAAATATTGTCTATCAATACTTTATTAGTTCATTCATTAGCATATTCTAATTAGCTCATTAGAGACTCAGTGCCCAGGGTTTTTACTGGGGTTGGTCACGTAGGCTTTGTACATATCAAAATTCTCAGTTTTGAGAAGGTAAGTAGGTATTTGTCATAAACCATACTGTTTTCAAAAAAGTTTAGGTGTAATAGTTTCTCTTACAAATTTTGGGAATGGTAGGAACTCTCCTGCAATCCATGTTCCCAGATCATCTAACAGGCAACCATAAGAGCAGTTCTTTCTAAGGATATCAGTCTCCAACCTGCTACATTAACTCGTGTCTGCACAATCTTTATTTGCAAATCAGAATAAATGCTTATGTTAGAATACAGTTTATTATAAATAATACAAACACGGCATGCCTGTGGCAGGGTTACTTATATAATGCTGTGGTTACTATTTTTATAATTTTTTATACATATACATCATTTCCCTGTGTATATTTACCAACAAGATTGAAGAAAAGTCAACTGTTTATTCTTTTCCTTCAGTTAATTCTTACATGGACTAGTACTTTGTATTAGTCAGTTCAGACTGTCATAACAAAATGTTGTAGTCTGAGTTGCTTACATGATAGCAATTTATTTTCTCACAGTTTTGGAGGCTAGAAGTCTGAAACCTGGATATCTGGATGTCAGTATAGTCATGTTCTGCCTCTCTTTCTGGCTTATTGACTGCTGCTGCCTTTTCACTGGGTGCTCACATGACTTCCTTTTTGTGCATGCATAGAAGGCAAGCCATATAGAGTCTTTGCTTGAAAGGACACTGACACCATTATAAGGGCTCCATCCTTGTGACCTCATCTGATTTAACCTCCAAAGACTTTATATCCAAATTCTGTCACACTGGGGGTTAGGGCTTCAACATATGGGTTTGGGGGAGGGGCAATCATTCAGTTTATAATAGTTTAATTTTCTCATGTTACAGTTGAATCAGTTGATTATCAAAATCATTAACTTGTCTGGGATCATACAGAGAGTATTCTTTTCTAAATTCCTGTCATCTTTTATTGTTATGCCATTAAAAACTTTGAGAAATATATTATAATTGAGTATATAAGAAAAGTTAGAATACGTGATACAGGATAATAGAGAGTGGAAGGTAAATACGCTGTTTAAGTAAAATTAATAGAGCTAGCTATTGTTGGAAAGTGATTTCCAAAGTAAAATAAAGCTTTTCTTAAACTCCAGATGTTAAATCTGAAGATCTAACACAAGTCTCACAAATTACTATTGATGTGAAACCTATGACAGTCACTTAACCTCCTTAAATGTCATTGTTTTCACCTGCTAAATTGAAATAATAATTAGACTTGCATCACCTTTGAAGTCCCAATTACCCATGCCTTTAATTTCTAATTATTTTAGAGTTTCATGTGTGTGTGTTTGAGGGGAGGGTAAAGTTCTGGCTTATTTCTGTTAAAATCTCCCTCTGCAGCCATGTAGACATTTCCTTTTCTGCCTACCTCATTCTCCTAAATTATTTACTTTGCTTCAACCACTTTAAAGCTTTTACAATTATGTTGAAACATTCTGCCAATGTTTACTAATATTCTTACCTTTGTAGGCTTCTAATAAAAAAAAAGTATCTCACTGTAGTAATAAAAAATTGGTGAGTAAAATGCTTTCTATTAAAAACTTCTCTATTTAATAACAAAGAGAAGAAACACACATAAGCAATATTTGAAATTGAAATGATTTTATATCATAAGTTATGTACATTAATATGACAAAGAAATTACAAAAAGAAAAAAAGTCAGATTGAGATTCCAGACATGTGATTTTGTTCTAGAGAAAACAGAATTTGAAACAAAGGGGATGTTTAGGCTATGCTGATACAGCATTAAGTTTTATATGGGCCTAAAGTATAGAGCATAAGTTAAGGAATAAATGAGAAGCCCATTGAAGGAATAACGAGTATTTAATTTTGATATAAAAAGTTGTAGAAATGGAAGACAAAACTGGAAACTTACTTACAAATTTTATAGTTCTCTCATGTATTTATCATAATTGAGAGCTAGATTAAACAAAATTCACAGATTCTATGAATTGCAACCCATTTAGTTTACATGCACATGAAATGGCTTAAGATATCAAATGTCGAAATAGAAAAGCATTATTATGTTTATTCAAAATGTACATTTATTTTCATGTCAGATTTACTATCTTGAAAAAAAAAAAAAAAAAAAGGGGCTATGATTATTTCCTTCTCTGTATCCCAAACCCTTTCCATGTGACTTAGCAGATTCTCCCAAGAAATGTGGTCAACTTTCTCACCTTTTCATAAGGACTGGCCTTGTGTGATGGTTAATCTTAAATGGCAACTTAATGGGATCGAAGGATGCAGAGTATTGTTTCTGGGTGTATCTGGGTGTTTCTGAGTGTTGCCAGAAGAGATTAACATTTAAGTCAGTGGACTGGGAGAGGAAGACCCACCCTCAAGAAGACCCACCTACAGTGTGGGTGGGCACCATCCAATTAGCTGCCAGACTGACTAGGAAAAGGCAGAAGAAGGTGGAAAATGCTGACTTGCTGAGTCTTCCGACCTTCATCTTTCTCCCGTACTGGATGCTTCCTGCCCTCAAAAATCTGGCTTCAAGTTCTTTGGCTTTTGGACCCCTGGACTTACACTAGTGATTTGCCAGGGGCTCTCAGGCCTTTGGCCACAGACTGGAGGCTGCAGTATCGGCTTCCCTGCTTTTGAGGTTTTGGGACTTGGACTGAGCCATGACTGGCTTCCTTGCTCCTCAACTTGCAGGCAACCTATTGTGGAACTTCACCTTATGACTGTGTGAATCAGGCCTCCTTAATCAACTCCCATTCAGATATACATATATCTGATTAGTTCTGTTCATCTGGAGAACCCTGACTAATATACCTGGGACATGCCTCAGTCAGTAGAGTGTGGCAGAAGTGACAGGTTGTCAGTTCTGAGCCTCTCTCAAGATATCTAGTAAATTTTTGCTCTTTTTCTTGAATTTCTGAAGTTTTCCATGTGAACAAACCCATTCTAGGATGGTGGTGCATAAGAAAATATGTGAGGTAGAGCTGGGTCAACTGTTTCAACTCTACCAAGTTTCCAGATACACAGAAAAGCCTAGGCAAGATTAGCAAAGCCAATCTGTCATTGATCCTCTAACTGACCTCTAAAAATTGAGCAAAACTCTCTTAGAGTAGTCATCTTCCAGCTGACCTACCAATTTGTCAGCTAAATAAATGCAACTATTTTAAGCCACAATATGTTTTGAATTGTATATTACATAGCAATGACTCTTAGATTATCAGATGGAAAGTGCTATTATTCAAAGTACATTTTTTATACTAGTGTTTCCATTACCTAATATAGGGATTGGAATGTGTATATGCACAAAATGGAAATAAAATTACAAGTACTTAATAAAATAAATGAATAAATACAATAATAAAATAAAATAAATAAAAATTACAAGTACTTAAAAACATAAAGAAATTGTCATAAAAATTGCTTAAAAGATGGTTACCTGCTGGGTAACTATCTGGGAATGGTAGTTGGTACTAAATGGTAACCAAGCTGGGAAGGGTAGTTGGTGGGTGACAGGAAGGTGGGGATGGTTAATGTGTACAAAAAATAATTTAAAAGGTTAAATAAAACCATAGTTGATAGCACACCAAGGGGACTATAGTCAATAATAATTTAATTTGACATTTAAAAATAACTAAAAGAATATAATCGGACTGTTCCTAACACAAAAGTTAAATGCTTGAGAGCATACATACCCAATTTCCCACTATGTGATTATTACACATTGCGTGCCTGTACCAAAATATCTCATGTACCCCATAAATATGTACACTTACTATAAACCTACAAAAATTCAAAATTAAAAAATCAAATTAGAAATTGCTTAAAGATATTAATGAAACAGCAAACAAAGGGTTTGTATTAGTTCCTTCTCACACTGCTATGAAGAAATACCTGAGACTAGGTAATTTATAAAGGAAAAGTGTTTAATTGATTCACAGTTCTGAATAGCTAGGGAAGCCTCAGGAAACTTACAAAACTTCATGGCAGAAGGCAAAGAAGAAGCTGACACCTTCATATTGTGGCAGAACAGAGTGAGGACAAGAAGGGGAAATGCCAGAGGTGTATAAAACCACCAGATCTTGTGAGAATTCACTCACTACCATGAGAACAACAGTGGGGAAACCGCCCCCATGATCCAAGTACTTCCACCTGGTCCCACCCTTGACACGTGGGGATTATGAGAATTACAAGAGATTTCAGGAGGACACAGAGCAAAACCGTATCAGGGGCAGTCTTCATTATTAATTAATAAAAGTATTACTTCCACTAGTGGTGCATTTTTTGTATACACTGGTATTTTTTTAATCGTCCTTGAATAGTCTGGAGCTTAGAATATAGTAAAAACATTGTAAATAAGTGTTCATTTTAATAAATAATGTTAAAATATTGAAGATGAATGAGTCTTACATAATTTACTAACAATTTCTCTTATTTGAAAATTTTATTATATTCATTCAGTCCTCCATATTTATGGGTTCTGTATCCATGGATGTGATCAAGCTCTGATTAAAAAAAAGCTTATAAAATGCAATAAAAATAAGTCAAATAAAAAACAATACAATAAAACAACTATTCATATAGTTGTATATATAAACATATATAAATAGCATTATATATGATGTAAAGGTATTACATATATAATGTAATATATATAGCATTACATACATGAATCTAGCATTACATAAAATAAATATAGTGTTACATATATAAATTGCATTATATATGTAAATGTGTTATGTATTATAAATAATCTAGAAATGATTTAAAGTATAAGAGAGGATATGCATAGGTGACATGGAAATACTACACCATTTTTGTATCACTAAGGGGAATTTTGTATCTACAAGCGGTCCTAGAACCAATCACTACATAATATCAAAGGATGAATGTGTGGTTTAAATGGTAACTTTGCATTAAACAAAAGAGTCAGTGACCTAGAGTAATTAATTTCATCTCTGTGTGTTTGTTTATATGTGTGCATGTGTGTGTGTTTGTGCGTGTGTGTAACTTTGAGCAAAATGTGTTCCATCTATCGCAACCTATGTAAATGTTTATTTGAAATAGGTATTGTAACTGAAAGCCAGTGAAATAAATAATGAAGTATTTCTGATTGATTACTTTTTAGAAACATTAAAATACTCATTTAAAACCTAATTCAACAAGAAATAGCCAGATGTTCAGAAATGAGTAAAGAAATTTCGTAGGTGACTTTTAAAAATTGGTTTATGTATCCAATTTCTTTAAAATGTTTGAACAAAAAAACTCATGCTTTCACAGAAGATATAGCATCATTTTGCTAAAATTACCCAACCTAACTTCAAAATTGTCTCTTATGAATAATAATGAGTGTAGAATTTACTTTCTAATGTTACAAATACTGCAATTTTAAGAAAGTTTGAAAACATGAAGAAAACAAAAAAATATATATTTGAAAAAAGAAAATTTGTATCTATCTCGTATAATTTTAGGTTTAATTAAATGATAAAATAAGCCAGTGAAAAATAAAACCACACTGCCTTATTTTGAACACATATATATGCCAAACTATGTAATTATAAGAAAAATATTAAACAATAACATAAAACTGACCAGTTTATCATGTGCAGAGCACCATCTCAACAAAGTTATTTATTAAAGCTGCATGAATTCCAAATACCGATATGAGGTATAATTGTAGCTGCTAATAAGTAACTACATATAAGTCAAAACTATTATAACCTAGCTGTCTAATGAGACAGTAATTTCTTCCTCTGACAGCTTCATTTTAAAGAATTCACATTATTTATGCTCCATCATGGATTATAAACTATGAAAAGGTTAAGTTATAATGAGCGACAATTTTATTTCACTGCAAAGGGCAGAGAATTTATAAAGAATGCATATTATTTTAATTACTCCTCTAATAATAATACTATGCACATGTGAATAAGATTAGCTCAGAAAAAAGTAAATCTGAAAGCCCAATGGAAGACAAAGCAATATGAAGAAGCTATAATAAATTGTTAAATGGAATTTGACTTTGACTCTTGACTTCATAACAATAATAGGTTAGCTTAGATAAATGCATCAATCATGATTTTTTTAATATAGGATATATCAGTCAGGCTAGAATGGTTATGCTGTGTTAACAACGGATATGACACTATTTAATTACATTTCTCAGTTCCAAGCATTCTCAATTTTCCAAAAGTTATCTTAGCATTTTAGTTAAGTTCCTCGGTCTGCAGGGCACCTACTCATAAACGTGTATTCACATGGACTGGATCTGGAGAATCAAGGATGAGGAATTAAATGTTTCTGCCCAGAAATGAGAGCTATTAGTTTTACTCATATTCATTGTCACAAGCAAGTCATTTTACTGTGGCCTAACTTAAAACATACAGGAAAGTTCACTCCTTCCGGCTGCTGGAAAAGGAAGGTGACCTGATATGTGGTTTAGCTGCAATATCATTTGCTCTTCCATGTTTTAGAAATGTTGCTATATACTTAAGCTTGTTAGGGATAACATACTTACTTGAAGAATACAATTTTAAAGTTAATCACCCAATGGTGATGAAAATCATGCACAATATTACGTGATTACTTCAAAGTGAACATTTCTTGAAAGTTCCACGACTTTAAAACAGAGAGCCTAGAGCTGAATGCATTAATTTGCCATTTGGCACTTTAAATTGACTATTAATAATCCTTGATTTTCAAAAGATAAGTGTCATTCTTTACAATTAAAATAAATCAATGCATTTTGAAAATCAGATTTAGAAGTTGTAGTCATGACAGAAAAAGGTATTTAAAAAATTTTCTTAGGAAAACACAAATGCAAAAAAGTTAAGACAGCACTTTAAGAACATTTGCTTTTCAAAAATTGTCAATCAAAAGTTTAATCCAAATGCCTTAATATTATTACAACCACCAACCTATTGTAAAATGTACTGATTTAATTAAAAGATAAGAGAATCATTTAAAATTGCTCTTGAAAAATCTACAATTTGGAAAATAATTAATTTATAATTACTGCATATTAATTGAAAATCATTTTTATTTGTGACATATAATTATGTACTTGAGATAAATTTTTCAAAATATAATCTTAGGTGAACCTTTATTAATTTATAATGTGAGGAATTATGGTTTCATATTCATACTATAGAGAACTTTCTGTAGTATCATAGCCCAGTGATATGCATGAACAAGATATTAAAGCCAGCTGCAAAATTAACTTTTGTTCTTATGTAATATAGCAAAACATCCACTATTTAGAGGTGAAAAGCCTGCCTCTATTTATTCTAATTTCATCATATGCTGTATTATTGATACAGACAATTATCTTCTTTTTCTATTATATTTTAGAAATGTTATCTATAAAATAGTTTTCCTTTATTGTGGACTATGAGAAGTCTACTTTCAAGACAGCATTCCTAATTTAGTTGTTTTTTGAACTCTTTTATTATAAATATTAATCCAAAATCTTATAAACTCTGGATTTCAATACTATTCAACCAACTTATATTCTACATATTCTTCATTGCTTGAACAGAATGGTAAAATTAACAACAAAAACAGCAATAAATTACAGTAATAAAAGGAGAAGAGGAAAAAATGAAGGATATATGATGGGTAAGATGAAGAAACAAATTGAACTTACCAGTCATCAATGACAAACTTTTCTTCTGTGCTCTATGGGTTAAGAAAATGATCTATATGAATTTTAGTTGGACCTTGTAAATTATTTTGTTCACTGTATTAGTGTTTAAATTTATTAAAATTTTAATGCATACTCTACTATTAACTAAGCATTTAAAACATACATCCAGAATTAAAACTTTGCTTATAATTTCTTCACATGGAAGAAAACTAACCTTTTTGATAAATTATACAGCACACTCTTTCTACCTATATCCTACTAATCTGACAAATTAAGGAACTTTCAATCAGAAAACCACCACATAAACCATCATATTGAATTTAGTAAAGTTTTTGGATGTTAAAACAAGTGGAGAACTAACTAAAGAAATGAATTATTAATGTAATGAAATTTTCTGACAGGTGGTAAAAGCCCTAGGGTTATGAGGATCAATGTACAGACATCCTTCAGATGTCAAATCTTCTTCCTACTAGAAACATAAAAATGTTTGGGAAATATGTATTAAGGAACAAAAAGTTACTTTGTCCACACCTAGACTTTAGAAAATATCTTTTAGCTAAAAAATTAAAATATAGATAATACATTCTATATATAATATGTTCACATCAAATAGGATGGTTTGTATTTTGTATTTTCATCGGTTTTATTTTTATTTTATATTTTTCTCCATTTTAAAAGACACAAAAATACTCAAAAAAATAAATTTTACAAATATTTCCCAATAGAAAGTGTAAATAATAAATACTAGAAAAACATATATAAGGCTTTTATTCCTATTTCAAAGTATTTTATGTTTTATGTTTTATGTTTAAGAAAAATCATAAAATGTATACATTTTTCCAGAATTTTTGAATTTGTACCTTCACAAGACTAGAATGGCATCCTTCATTAGAATAATTTTACAAGGTTGAGATATTTGTTTAAAAATTGAAGTTATAAAGAGCATTAGAAACATAGCAATAACTCTTGATTAATATCCACAATCTTATTATCAACTTCTTAGTCTTGTAGATGAATCAGTAAAATTTGGAAGCTTTTATAATTTACTGGGAAGAAACCCAGTTCTACTGCAAAGCAATAAAAAATTAGACTCAGTGATTTTTTAAAAAATAACTTTCTTGAGCCTTTTCAATATGTCTTAAATGTGCTATTTAGTCCTTCCAATAAGTCAATTTGTAGATATTATTTCCATTTAGCTGTTATTGTAACAACTGTTAAAGTCATATTTAACATTACTATCTTATTCCATCCTCACAACATCTCAGTGAGAGGACTGGTATTAGTTTCCTCATCATTTGATTTACTGATAATCAGCTTTCATCATTTCATAGGTGAGAACACTGAGGCATAAAGAGGCTAGAAAACTTGCCTGTGTCACACAGCTAGTTTTTGGCCAGATAGACTTGAAGTTCTGCCTAGGAATGACATCATTCTTCTCTGAATAGTAATCTTTACTTGAATTCTTAAATATCCTCCACAATTTTAAAAAGCATTTGCCTTAATCTCTTTCTCCTTCGTATTGCTGTATCCTTTCCCACTCTCCTTCTTTCTGTATGAAAGGGTAAGTCTGAGTTTGATTTTAGCACATTTAGCACACTGAGTTGTCTTTATGACATGGAATACCTACAAGAGTTTAGAATAAAGGCTTAATAAACAAATATACTATCCTTCTGAGTTCTACTCACATTCTTTAGATATAAGTTGTTCTAAGAACAACTTTTGATGCCTGTCAATAGTTATGCCTTTCTGAGTTAGAAAGAAGTAATATAATCAAATGTATTTTTTCATATATTTTATAAACACAATACCAAGAACAAACAAATGAAAGAAAAGTTTATTAATATATCCTTATCCATGCATTGGATATTTTAAAATACACTCTTTTCTCATTTTAGACTTCTTGCCCAGAAATATATCTATCTTTTAAAATTATATTCCTAAGCAATTATTAACACACTTCAGGAACAAGGATCAAAGTATATCATCCTGTTTTCTGCTGAGAAGTAAGTCTTGAAAATGTAATGGTGGCATTCTAGTCCAGGAAGCAACACTTCTGCTTTTTTCCACAGTAAGCAGTCATCAGTATTTCTGAGCAGCCACTGTGATTTCAGACAGACTCTGATAAAGGTTTCACTATTTTCAGACTCTGGCCTGATAAGTCAAGATATCCAGTTTTGTCAAACTGCTGAGATATTTAGAAACTCAGCAATCGGATTCACTAAGTAATCCTTTATAATAGCAACAAGACTCCTAGGACACTTTCTTTTTTGAATAGGTTTAGGTGAATCATATGGTTTACCTTGACCTCTTGTCTTCTTGTACCAGCTAAGACAGATTCCTAATTTAAAAATACCTGGGGAGTAAAATTGGTAGCATCTGGAAGGGAAGGCTTTGTAGCATCTGGAGTGATGAGAGTTTTTGATCCCCATTTCCCTGTAGGTCTCTGAGTTTGCAATTACATTTGAAGGACTTCTCTGTTGAATAATAGTTCCAGTCAAGGTGATATAATCACAGGCAGGGGGAGAGGAAACAAGGGAGGAATAAAAAACAAAAATCTTGGACTGGAGACTTTGATTTTCTTTTTATTATAATACAATAAAATAATTGTTTTTTCTGACTTAAACACTTTTACCTATTTCAGTTATGTGCCTTGACTCTTATTAGGCATTTCACAGATAATCTTTATCTGATATGTTTTTAATTTGCATTACACTTGCCAAGTTGAAAGCACACAGCTTAACAACTAATTTAGGCAACTAAAACATTTCTAGCAGCTTCATCAACCACGGAGGTTGGCCATTCTAGTCATTCCCACATTTGATAGATTTATTTTATAATTATAGAAAAAGTTTCTGTAAATCATTGGCATGTTTTCAGTCACAAGTATCAAGGACAAAAATCAAAGGGAAAAAAAAAAAAAGATGGGAAGGGCATAGTGTACCCAGGGATGGTTTTACTGAAGAGTGGGTATGTGAACAAAGAACTGCAAGAGGCCAGGTAGCTAGGCAGGCATATGTCTGAGAAATAAACTTTTGAGATGAAAGGAAGAGCAAATTCAAAGAACTGGAGGCAGAAGTATGCCTGACAGTTTTGAGAAAGATTGAGGTTAGTGAAACTGAGACGAGTGAACAAGTGGCAGAATGGGAGGAATTGAGATAAAAGCTCGGGAGGAAACAAAAGCGCTGGATGTTCTGGGATCCTGTAAGGACTGTGCCTTTTACTGTGAGAAGGTGTGAAGCAAAGGAGGGGCAAGATCTACTTTTGAAGAGGATCACTCAGACTGCTGGATGGAAAATAGACTGAGGAGAGGTGATAGGACAAAAGCAGAGCGACAATTCAGAAGGCAATCACAGTGACCCAGAGATGCTGGAGACTTGGGCCAAAGAAGTAACCACTGAAGTTTTGAGATATAGATGGATTGCTGGTATAATTTAGAATTTTCTATGACTAGATTTGATGACCAATTAAATGATTAAATGTGGAGACACAAAGCCTAGGATGATTCCAAGGTTTTTGGCCTGAGAAACTGGAACAATTAAGTTTCTGTTTATTGAGATAATGTTATCGGATTGTCCTAAAACTATACCTTATCTGTGGTGATTACAATGATGTCGAGAAAACTGGTGCTTAAAATTACTTTCTTGGTTGGGCACAGTGGCTTATGCCTATAACCCCAGCACTTTGGGAGGCTGAGGCGGGTGAATCACCTGAGGTCAGGTGTTTGAAACCAGCCTGGACAACATGGTGAAACCCCATCTCTACTAAAATATGAAAATTAGCTGGCCTTGGTGGCTGGAGCCTGTAATCCCAACTACTCAGGAGGCTGAGGCAGAAGAATCGCTTGAACCCAAGAGGCGGAGGTTGCAATGAGCCGAGATTGCGTTACTGCACTCCAGCCTGGGTGACAGAGTGGGACTTTGCCTCAAAAAAATCACTTTCACAAATGTGTCTGTAAGCATTGAGGAAATAGGCCCTCTTGAGTGTGTTTTACCGTTAGTGATAAATATGTTATACTTGTATTTATTCGTAAAACAACTAAAGGCATGAATGTGTATTTTTTCCTAATAGAAAACAAAATATGACCTACCTTAGAAAAATATGAGTTATCTATGCTGTCTTTTGCATCTTTTCTAAATGTTTTTTCAAAGAAACATTATGCTTGAAATGGACTTTTCTACAGTAGCTTATTTCTTTTATCTAGTGAAAATTATGTTCAATATATATATTTGAATTGATAATATACACAAAACATTGTTTTAGGTGCCAGGTAAATTTTTGCTAAAGAAACCGTTTAATCATAAGTGTCCATAGTAATAGAAGCATAGATTAGGTAAGTATGACATTACATGTTTCTTGGATTCAAGAAACAGAAAAAATAAGACTTACAATATTCTGGTTCAAAATATTCCTATTATGAGCCTACTGACATAATGAACAGAAGACTTTATGTGACAAGACTTCACCTTGATTGATACAGATCCAGTTATGGTGTCTTACACAGCAGTGTTCAATGACAATTTTGAACAATTTAAAAATCAGGTCTCATTATTACCTTGTGATTTTAAACAAGTAATTAAACTGCTTTCAGTTTGTATTTCTTCAGATGTGAAGAAAAGAAACTAAGGGACATCCAGTCAGTAGAACAAATTGAACTAATATTAAAGGATTGTTTTCCCCATCTCATTTGCCTAATTTCAGATTAAAATACTGAAACCAATAATGAAGGAAAGTAAGTTTTAGATACAGGCTTGCATCCGAGACTACCTAAGATGGGCTAATCAGCTACTCTGGATTGACCAATTCTTATTCCCAAGGTTTCTGGGAGCCTGACAAGACTTTTGGGCCAATGCTATGGAATATATGGAATAAAAACTAATAGTGTTTTGTAATCATAGATCTGTGAGTTGTTTTGGGAGCAAACCATATCATCCTAGCTATTTAGTAACAGTAATTGAATCTGTGATTTTGAACTTAATTTTAGTGAAGCCCGAAAGGTTTTGAAAGATAAGGCTTGGTCACATAGCTGGAATGTGCTTACATAGCCAGCTTATATAAGAGATCGGGGCAGACTTTGGACTTCATGGTACAAAGTGCTTTGCAGGTATGCTGGTGATGGTTTGAGACCTGGAGGTCCAGGCAACCCAACAGTGTGAGGAAGAATAAGTCTGTGCCTTAGCTATCAGGACAAATTTCAGTGCATATCCTTTTCCTGATACTGCTGTACTGAGTACCTTGCCTGTATAGGAAAGGTGTTCCACAAGTATGAAGTTTTTTGGGCCCAGTGATTTGCCTTGTAGTCATTAATGCACAATTAAAGCTAAAACCAAGGCAGGTAAACTCCAGGTTCCAGAAATAAAAATTGAATCCAAGTCAGAAGAGTAGATAAAGCTAACATTTCTCTAGATCTTAAGAATTGGACATGGGTTTGTAAAGTTTGAATGCCTCTTATGAGGAGAGAAAGAATGTAATTGTTCCACAATCAGATATTGTGGCTATGATTTTGGGATCCCATCCTGTAAGACAGTTCTCTGGGTGGGCTTGGACCAAACTAGTTTTATCCCCTTTCTTTCTTGTAGTTCTCAAGAATAACTGTAGAATGTGCTGGGAATGCAACACCTTGAGATTATGAGAAGATGCCTGAAACAGCCCAGGATCTCTTCTAATTCCCCCTAGAAATTGGATGCCTTTTATTCTGGGGATCTCATTGCCCCTGCATAAAAAACTTAGGATGGGCTGCTTTTCAGGGTCCCTCAACTACAATGCAAGGGGGCACATGCACAGTGGACTCCATCTGCTCCAAGCAATGTTTCTGAAGCTTAGGAGACTGACTCACATTGATTCCCAGGGTCCTGTTGTCTCTTGTTGCCTATGTGTAAGTTTTAATAATAAACTCAATTCATGTAACTTGTATACATGGGTGTTCTGTCTCACCAGACCCAGACAATTTGGCAACCAGTGCACAGTGAACTTGCTTCACACATGCTGATTTGGCCATTTACAGAGAGAAAAAAATTAAGAAACCAGCAGCCACCCCAAGAATTGTCTGCTGAAACATCATGTTTCCAGATGAAATAATTATTTTGTGATTTGGGAGGTACTCTCATTGTCTCAACATCTCCACACTAGGCATTATAACTAGTTAGTATATATAGTAATTGTCAGGATATCCTTCTGTTTCTTAAATATGCCACTCTGAATTTGAAGAAGAAAGTTTAAGAAAGAGGAAGAAGTGTTAACTTTATTTGTCCTGTGGGGTGTGTGTGTATGTGTGTGTGTGTGTGTGTGTGTGCATGCACAAGTGTGATTGTCTATGTCTTGCTGAGTTTTACAGAGATTAATCTTTTGTGATTACCAGGTTGTATGGCAGAACTTGACACATATGATTCTATTTAGCTGTTCTATGGTAACCTGGTGTGGTTAGTGTAATCTCTATGTTAAAGATCAGTAAATGGAAGCAGACAAATTCGAATTTAAGAGGCACCTCTCAGTTGACATAGCATGTTAGTGACTTGGCTATGACTGGGATCCAATTCCAAAGTTTTATTAATTTACTATTCTATTTAAGGATAGGAGGGAGTTACTTGAATCCATGTACTGGCTCAGCAATATTTTCAGAGAATTGATGTTGCTTCTCTTCTAAAACTGAAAAATCCAGTATGCAAAATATGGCAAATACAATGACAAACATACTGGAAATTATCCATTGAGTTTGAAGGATTGAAATGCTATATCTTGTTTTAATTAGGGGAGCATTGCTGTTGCTCTTTTGTTCATTTGTTTGAACTCAAAGACATTCTGTAGCTAGTTTTATTCTGTTGTTAAGACTGTAACAGAGTCAGAGAAGGAAAAAAACATACAGAATGTTGTTTTGTTGTTTAAAATAATGCACTTTTAAATATTAGGGCAGAGAAAACAGGATACATAGCCCTTTGGGTAAAAATAATCAATAAGAATTATACCTCTTTCATGTACAAGTGTGTGGATACTGAAAGCAGCCAGTTTAAATGAATCATGCTGTCTAGGTTTTGCTCCTATGAATGACGAAGTCTGATTCTATGAGTAGTATTTCAATCTTTTAATTTTAAAAAATAACTGTTTTAGCTCAAGAGGAAGGTATGTCAGTCAGTAAGACTGATGATCTTCCTATTTTCAACAGAATGATGAACCTCTAAAGTTGATTCAAGCTCTTGCACTCTTATTAAAAAGCCCTTGACAAAAAGTACCAAGTTTTGAAGCAATCCTATCTGTGTGGAATGATTTAAGAATCTTGGTTTAGAATTATTGGATGCCTATTTTTAGAAGTTCCCTTCTCATGTGTCTTTATTGATTCAAAGTATCATTACATTTCTGGAGCTGTAAGGAAATTGTCTGTTCACAATTCAAGGATTCAAGAATGTTCTACTATAGAAAAAATCTTGGATAGTTCAGTTTTTCATTTTCATTGGAACTGAGGGAAATCGCTCAAGTGAATTATAAAGTGCTGAATTTAAAAATAACATTAAGGTTTTACTAAGTAGACACTTCATGTATAGTTGACAGACAGAGTTTCTAGGCAAATATTTGTTTAAGTTCATCTAACTACAGGTTAGCTATAAGTGGGGAAGAAAGGTAGATGATTTTGTTTGTGCACACAAGGCAAACACAAAGTAAACATATATACACACACACACATATTTAATAAATTATTTAATGAAATTAAATGGCAGAACAACATAAGCTGATAAACATGAATGCAACCTTATAAATATTATCTTTCAAACATATGATCAAGGATTACACTGAATTTCTATAACAATTGCTCTAGCATGGGCTCTAGCTAACAAAATGCACGCCTGCCATACTGGAGCAACCCGGGACCCACTGGTGCATACTAGCTAGATAACAGCCCTATTCATGGCCAAGTGAAGCAATGGTGAGATTAGAAATGCAGTCTGTATCACTATGCAGCTATAGACATAAAGAACCATAACATAAATTTACAATTTGCTATGCCATCATTGTTATCAGCAGTGCAAAAAAAGAAGCATGAAACAAATATCTGTGGTTTTAATTGCACTTCATATTTGAACAAATTGTATTTTTTAATCATGTAACTAACAAAATACTTCTATTTCAGTAAATCAAAATGGAACAAGGTGAGAATAGATGCACAGAAATATTTTTACATTAGGACAAGAAGCTGCATGGCAGATTTAGAAAGAAAAGTGATTTCTCAGCAAAATACTGGTATGGGCAACAAGGTGAGAATAAAAGCTTCAAAAAACTGGCAACTGCTTGTGAAAACTGCTATGAGATACGCAATAACATTCAAAAGGTATTCTACATGCAACAAAAATTTTAAATCCCCAATTGAAGGAGTGTGTTTTTTGTGATATTTGAGTGAGCTCTCAACAAGATGTAAGTACTCTACAGTAACTGAGCAGACAGTTAGAGGTTCACACACTTTAGGATGAGCAGCTCAGTTATACAAAAAAAAAAGTCTAAGGACTGAATAATTTTAGAATATAACTAGACTTTGGGTTTAGCAAGGAGCAAATAAAGCCATAAAAACTTGATAGCTTGAGAGATTAAATTTGGAGGCAGCAGGTTGTAGAAAAGAGAGCTGAGAAGTACACATTTTTGAAAGGGACAGGTAGAAAGTAATGTCAATGTGTTCTCTAAAGTGCTTATACTTGCACCAACAAAGCTTATTATTTCCAAGAAAAATATAAAAGTCGAGAAGTAACGGGTTAAGGTAATACCAGTAAGATGTAACAAATAAAGCCTCAAATATAGTGTCTTAGTGTAATAAATACTCATTTCTAACTCACATAAAGACTGACTTCAAAATCGTTTACTGAGTTCAGGTGTCACATTTAATGTCATACCTAAAATCTCAAGCCTTGAATTCTGTTTTTAGGACAACTGACATCCTATTAGGGGATGGGTAAATAGCAAGTGTATTAAAAATTAATTAGATTTAGAAATAGATAAAAACAAAAGATACAACAGGAAATAAGCTAGGCTATTTCTGAACATTTAAATATATTTACCTTGAAGAAAATATGTGAATTTTTGGGATAGTATTGAGGGGAAATTAAGTTTCCTTGTCATGAACATATGTATCTGTGAATAACTTGTGGTGAAATCGTGACAAAAGGGGAATATGTTCTGACTGATGGAATATGGAGCAGCACAAGGCAATTCTTTTTCTAGTCCCGGTGAACCCTCTACTCCCTCATGTTTTTGCCTCTGAGAGAGATAGATATGAAATAATTATAGTAGTTTAGAGTGAAATTAACTAATACTTAACTACAACTGCAAATAATACCTCAGATAGAGCTTCCTGAATGGAAAAAGTCAAGACATCCCCTAACATATGGAGATAACAATTTATCAAATGATTTTCTCTACCCTAATAGAGAAACCTTACAACTTACCACTACATTAATCAGAATTCTGTCTAAAAACAAGAGATTTGAATTGAAATAACCAAGACTCTGACTTTTTAAATGTCGTTAGAGAAACTTCAGGACAACAACAAGAAACAAAAGGCACTAAGAGGAAATGTTAGCCTCTGACACTTACAGCAACAACAAACAGTAAACACAGCCTAACTCCTAGCCAGATAAACATAAAACCTCACATTAAAGATATATTTGCTTCAGGTCCTTTTACCAATACATCATGTTAAGTTTTCAACCACAAATTACAAGCACGTTACAGGCAAAAGAATACACATATTGAAGAGACAAAGCAAGTATCAGAAACAGACTCAAAGTAGATTTTGGAGCTATCAGACAGGTAACTTAAAATAACTATGATTAATGTGTTACAAACTCTAACAGAAAAAGAGAAAAACACACAGGAACAGATAGGTAATGAAATGAAAGAGAAATGAAAAGTCTAAGAACAGATCAAAGGGAGATGCTAGAAATCAAAAACACTGTATCAGAAATGAAGAATGCCTTTGACAGACTTATCAGAGGACTGAGCATGGCTAAGGAAGAAATAATTTAGCTTGAAGATATGTCTAATAAAATTTCTCAGACTGATAAACAGAAAATAAAATGGAAGAATTAAACAAATGAACAGAATATGTGAGAACAATGGGCCAATTACAAAAGGTATCACAAATGCAAAATTAAAACATCAGAAGGAAAAGAGAGAGAGAAAAGAAACAGAAGAAATACTTGAAGTAATAATGGCTGAAAAATTTCAAATATGAATACGACTCAAAACCATAGGTCCACTAAACTTATAAAACACTAAGATGGTTAAACATTTTAAAAATCTAAACATGAGCATAACATATTCAAACTGCAGAATTTCAAAGAAAAAAAGAAAATCTTGAAAAAATTCAGAAGAAAAACACCTGTAGTTCTGAGTCTTCTCTTTTGTGTGGTTACTTTGGAGTGTTCACACTCTTATAACGTATTAATATGCATATATCATACATTTTTGCATAGACTTTATTCTTTCATGTGAAATTATATTATGATAAGTTCAGGGTCTGTTTTACTACAGAATCATATACTCACTGCACTATTTATGTTTTAGTGTTATTATAACCCTGTAATCCACATGAATATAATTACTAAGAAAATAATTACACATATTAGCCTCATACGCTTAAATTCTTAGACTTAGAAAACTTCTTGGAATATATTAAACCACAATCTGATCTGTTATCACCTGCGCTTCTCTATAATTCCTGATGGGTAGTTATTTCATCCAAGCTTGGATATTTCCATTGATAGATGTATCATCACTATGTTCCACCTATTTATTGCTCTTTTGTACCAGGTACTGAGTAATTACCAAGAATACAGATGTGATTGATATGCAGTCCCTTCTATCATAGAGTTTACAGCATCATGTGAGAGAGAAACAGAATGGGTTGTTATAACGTTATTCTATAAATAACACATTGAAATCACGTGCAAAAATTACAAACCACAGGGGGTGTAATTGAATAATCTTGATGAAGGTAAGGATACAGGGTAATAGAAAAGATACCACAATGGCAACATTCAAATTCAGGTTGGAAAGCCCACATGAAAAACTGTAGCATCAAAGGAAAGATGAGAAAATCCTAATAAAAGGCACTTAATACCTACAAAAGTAGTTCTTTATTGCTGAAATTCATTTTATATGGGTGAATGCCATATAAAACCAAATAACAACTTGAAACTGGTGTGAAAATGGTAAATGTCAAAGTAAGTAGTTATACAATGAGGCAGCTCTAATTACTAGAGCTAATAATTTCTATCAACCTGGAAAGTGCTTTCTTATTATATTCTACCTAATTTTCCAGCCTATTACCTCCAGAACAGTATTGAATAGAGGTTATACAATTGGACATCCTTGTGTTGATCCTGAACTTCGGGCAAAAACATTCAATCTTTCACCATTAAGATTTTGCAATCTGTGAGATTTTGCAGAGGCTTTTTATCATATTGAGGATATTTCATTCTTTTCCTAGTGTGTTGAGTAGTCTTTATCATAAGAGGGGATTGGCTTTAGTCAAATGATTTTTTCCTGTGTTTATTGAAATTGTCATGTGCTTTTTGTCTTGTTTTCAATTATTATGGTATGGTATTACAGTAGTTGATTATCAAATGTTAATCCAACTTTGCTTTCCTTAGATAAGTACCAATTGTTTAGATAATATAAGTCATTTTATATATTGTTAGATTCTGTTTGTTAGTGTATTGTTGAAGAATTTTGTGTCTATATTCATGTGGGAACACGTGGTGGAACAAACAGCGAACCATGACATTCAATTTATTTCAAAATTACCACTCATACAGTAACATGCCCTGCTTCTGAAACCTGATTTACTTTGCTCCTGAGACACTGTTTATAAATATTGCTTGTAAATAATCAGACAAAAATTTTTAAAGCTTCAATATATTGATCATGTCAAAATTAAAGACGTATTTAACTTGCTTGTACACTCATAATTTATTCATTTTTACATTTGGGATTTGACACTTGTAAATAATTTATAATTATTAAATTGACTTCCACTAATTGCTATTAGTCAAGCTTTTCATATATAAAGTGTCAAATACATATAATATGATTAAGCACCAGAGTTGCTTGGGATTTAATATAGATTAAATTATTTTAATTACCAATCATAGAATACTACAAATAAGAGTTACATCGATAATATGCAGAGTTCTTGTTCTTGTTAACAGACAAATAAATATTTGAACTTTCACTGGTGTTATGGTAAATGCCACTAACTTAGCTAGAAGTTGAAATTTCTCTTTTAAATCCATTTTATATGTTTTTTCTTTTAAGGAAATGTAATTAACTGGGTAGAATGGTTTATGTTTCAATAGTCATATGGATTGGTCACAAGTATACTCTTGTATCTATCCTGCTGCAAAATAGCATATCAATGAAAAATGGTCTAGAAATGCCAGAAAGTTTTGTTTTCTTCTTTAAAAATAAAATTGTATCAAATGTGCTTAGTTTTGCATCAATTTTACAATTTTTACATCAATTTACAATGTTTTACATCAATTGCTAATTTCAACACCACAAAGGAAATGTGATAAAATTTATTTTTTTGAGTTCATTTTTTCATAGACTGCTCTTATATATCATTGACTCCATTCTTGCTATTATTTCTTACTTGTTTTCTAATATTCACCCAAATAACAGTCTGCTACTACTAAACAAATGCACACTCTCTTTTTCTAATTCTTATCTATTTTCTAGACCTCTGCTTTCTATTTAGTATGGCAATTCTTATGAATTACCATAATCACTTAGAGTAGAATAAGCATTGGAATTAGAAATCAGACAACTTTTTTTTTCTGTATTTGACCATTTGTATAAATCTGGTTGTATTATCCAATTTTCACATCTTAAGCTTGCTCATCCACAAAATAAGAAAAATGGCTTTCAATTGAGTATATCATGGACACTAAATGAGAAAATGTATGTAAAACTATAGTATATTATCAAGTTCATGTCAGATATTCTCTAAATGTCTATGATTATTTTGGGGGGAAATAGTATAGTTCATTATTTAAATTATATAGCCTAAATTCACAGAATATAACAGAGAATAAAACAACAGAGTTCAAATTTAAACTCCATGAACTTCTCATGTGTTTTGGTATTTTTTTTTTTTTATCTTTCATATCACTCATCTGTAAAATTAAGTTACATTTTAACTGCTAGGGTTAAGTGCAAAGTAATAAATTAAAATTTTTAGCAGAATGCCTGATAAATAGTAAATTATTTATAATTCTTCACTTTCTCTAATTTCTAATCCTTCTCCTTCTACATTGCTCTCGGTATAGTTCCTTCTTAAAAATACATACATGTGACCAAGTCACTTTTCAATAAAGTCCACTTATCCCCAAGAAAACATCAATAATTTATACTAATAATTTATTTCTGGATTCATCTGACTGTAATGCCCTCTTATTTTCTGTATAATTGTTTTATTCATCATTTTTTAACATGTTCTTTTTTTCTGTCTATATGACTGTGATCTTAATCTGTCTGGAGAATGTCTGCTTCTCTGAAGCTATTTTTCAAACATCATTTTCTCCAAAAGGCCTTATTTGACCATTTCAGTTAAATATATTACTCTCTCCTCTATGGTGCCAGGTAAGTTTTTGCACATCTCTTCACAGGAAATTATGTTGCATTTGTGATTTATATTGCCTTTTTTAATTCTTCTGCTAAAATAATGAGAAAAGCCATTTTCAGACTCTTCATTTGTTTGCCTTTATACTAGCAGATCATATCCGAGTGCCTCACAGATGGTAGGCTCTCAATTGTTGGACTGAACTAAATAATTATTAGGCTGTATGGCTAATACCTAGCCAATTAACATGTATTCATTCATTCATTTAAGCAATCTATCATCAAACAAATATTTATGGAACTCCCTTTATATATATGTTCTAGGCTTAGCAGTGTGAACAATAAATTGAATAAGACACATTTATCACGTAACTTAAGGTCAATAGTACAAAGAAAGAGGTGTCTAACACTGTGTGATTGAAATGTAATACTGATAGAAGGAAACATTGCTAAAATGATATGATCACCAGACTCATTCCTAAAATGATATTTTCTCTGTCAAGAAGTCCAAGTGTAAAAGAAACTATGGGAGGAATATTCACAAGTGAAAAGCTTTAAAATGGTGTTTATACTGTAATTTCCAGGAAAATGTATAGAGGGACAGAAAAATCTTATGTAAAGGGACATAAAAGATAGGACAACAGCTAGGCAAATTATTCAGGAAGGATTATGAGAGTTTATTTGGTTTTGTAAAAAGTGTGTGATAGAAAGGGAAAGAATTATAACACAGGAGAGAGAAATAATATTTTGTGAAACCGCATCTAAAAGGGAACAGAGGGTTTGTAAACAGCACTGGAGAGACCATTCTCTCTGTAATACTGAAACAAATAGACTCAGAATTAGGTCAGATGCTGTTATGAGGTTGGAGTATTAAGTGAAGGAATTTCTTGTCTTATACACCAAATGAAGGTAACCTGACCCTCGTTTGTATGCCCTCTTTCTCTTTCTCCCTAAGCTTCAGAATCTATAAAGGAAAAGTACATAATCAACCCATACATTGCACCCCCAAGGGCTTTCTAAAAATTTCTGGCACAGGTTATTCATAGTCAAGATGTCAACCACTCCATTATGAATGGCACGCTTCAGCATTGTGCGGGACTTAAATGTTACCATCTGCTAACTGTATGTAAGAGTTCTGACAAGTATTGCTTATAAATGTCATCTCCATAGGGAAGTTTTCAACAACCACATATGTGAAATCATTCTCTGATTCCTATCGCCCAATACACACACACACACACACACACACTACCTTCACTTTCTATTGTCTGTTACTGTCTACATCATTAGTTGATTTTATATCTGTCTCATTCATGTAAGCTCCATGAGGGTAATTATTTGTCTTCTATCTCAGCAATACCTGATATATAGTACATACGTAATAAGTACTTGTTGAACAAATGAACACTGAAGTAATTAAAATATATTTTTAAGACAAACAATTTTATAATCTGATGATCAACACATTTTGATCAGATATTTCTGGCATTTTCTAGATTTTAAAAGTTGTTTGCAGCTCAGGACACTCCCTTCTCTCTCCCCTCTTCATGTAAGTAAGTACTCTTAAAAATAATTTGATGTCGGCCGGACACGGTGGCTCACATCTGTAATCCCAGCACTTTGAGAGGCCGAGGAAGACAGATCACCTGAGATCTGGAGTTCGAGACCAGCCTGACCAACATGGAGAAACCCTGTCTCCACTAAAAATACAAAATTAATAGGGCATGGTGCCATATGCCTGTAATCACAGCTATTCAGGAGGCTGAGGCAGGAGAATCACTTGAATCTGAGAAGTGGAGTTTGCAGTGAGCCAAGATCGTGCCATTGCACTCCAGCCTAGGCAACGAGAGCAAAACTCCACCTCTAAATAAATAAATAAATAAATAAACAAATAATAAAATTTGATGTCAGCAAGGAGAAAAAAATAAGACATTGTGGCATGTGCATTTAGTGAATATAAAGTACTTCAACCTTAATTTTTTAATCATATAAAAGGAACATTATGTAATCAGAAATCAAACAATTTTTAAACCTTTACTTACAAATACAAAGATTTATATTTCAAACCAGATATAATTCTGTCAGGCTAATCCAGATATCACATTAATAATGAAGATATTATTGGTGGGAAATTGTAGCTAATAATATATCATAGTCTCTTTTTATTTATATAGAGTGAATATTATTATAAAATGTTACCATTAAGCAGTAAATACAATGTTTTAAATATTAAAAATCATTGTCACTACATATATTGAGGATAAAAATAACACAACTGAGTAAATTATAATAGGTTGTTATATTTTGAATTGTTTCAATAATTAAATTGTTTATCACAAAATGAGATAGTAATTTGATTGTAACACAAAAAAAATTTAAGAATGAACAGAATAATAAATACCATTACTAAACAACTTATAGATAAAATGAGTTTAATATCATTGATTAAAAAATGCTAAGGAAGCAAAGTAGAAATTAAGTGTGGCTTAATGAAGCTTTTAAATGGAAGCACTCAATTTTGGAGATATATGGCAATATTGCCTTAAAAAACTATTTATATAATTTTGTTCAATAATTCATATTTAATAATATATAAAATGTGATTTGGAAAATAGGACAATTAAAATGAAGAAGAAATTTTAATGGTGTTACCTGTGATTGCAAACACATTCAAACCTCCAATAACAGGACAATGGATCAATGGATCATAGTATACCACTGATCTTCATAAAGTTCTGTAAAATTTGTATTATGAAAAACACAACGCGTGGATTTCAAATCTTTTTGCACCAAAATAAAATAACACTAACCTCTTATTACATGTCTGAATTGGGATCTAGTTTGAGGTGTCAAGAAGGATAAGAGCCGCTATAAGAAAATATATATGCTACTAATATTGAAACAACAACAAAAATCAGATTTATGCTGAAAGTTGGATGGGAGAATGATCAAATTCTTGATGTTTTATGAAAAATTTCTTATGGGAACAAAGTCCCAAAGAAATCAACAGCTTACAAATGAATAACTCATATTAAGAAGGGACAAGACAATATTGAGTTTGAAGGCTGGGAAATTTGCAGGGAAAAAAGTTTATCTTGTTTGTTCTCTAATGGAAATGAACCCACAATTAATAGCAGAAACAATAGCCAAAACCATATACGTCTCAGTGAGCTCAGCTTACACAATTCTGACTGAAAAATTAAAGTTGGCCCAACTTTTCTCTTGATGGGTGCCAAAACTGCTGTGCCCACATTAGTTGCAGAAAAAAATATAACTTTCAACGGAAATTTTACACAGGCAGAATCAAGATTCTAAAGCATTTCTTCAAAGAATTGTAACAGGAGATGAAACTTGTCTTTACCAGAATGATCCTGAAGACAAAGCATGATCAAAGCAATGCCTACAAGAGGTGGGAGTGACACAGTCAAAGCAAAGTGACTGGTCAATAACAAAGATTATGGCAATAGGTTTTTGGGATGCTCAAAGGGTTTTGCTTGTTGACTTTCTGAAGGGCCAAAGAATGATCACATCTGCTTATTATGAAAGTGTTTTGGGGAAAGTTATCCATAGTTTTAGTGAAAAAACACCCAGGAAACCTTCACTAGAGAGTTGTTCTCCACCATGACAATACTCACGCTCATTCTTCTCATCAAGCAAGGACAATTTTGTGTGAGTTTCCAGGAGAAATTATTAGGCATCCACTTTATAGTCCTGATTTGACTCCTTATGACTTATTTTTGTTTCCTAATCATATATATATATTATATATATATGATTATATATATAATTATATAATATATATATTATA